>NC_092374.1:84413384-84713384 GCF_030028105.1 Mobula birostris | reverse complement strand
TGCTGCTGGTTTGTGTGATTTTGATTGGGGCAGACAGGCTCTGTGGCCTGCAGATAACGAACATCACAGCGCTGGGTTTGGTTGGACTGAGCTGGACTGAATATGCCTGGACACTTTAGGTGACTTTATGGTTTAGTATTTTATATTTTGTGTTTTCTTGTGTTTTTTTGGCAGTTCGTGCGATTTGTTTTCTTTTTGTGTTGAGGGTTTGATGTTTTTCTTTGAACGTGGTCCCAAGGTGTTTCTTTGTTTCGTGGCTTCTGTGGGAAGGTGATTCTCAGGGTTGTATACTGCATACGTACTTTGATACAGCAGAATTTTGAATCTTTGAGGATAGGACTCAGTTCTAAATGAATAAGGCTGCTGTGACTGTGAACAAAGCCACCAGCGAGACAAAGCTTTAAAAGATATAAAAGTTTTTATTCAGGACACACACAAGCTGACAGCCTTTGGAGTCACTGAAGAGAGAGGCTCCCTGACACAACATTTTTTTGTTCCTCTCTGTGCCTTGTGACGCATCAAGCAGTAAACTTGCTGTTTCTTTAGTACTTGTCTGTTTTTTATGAGGCCGAGTTGTTAGCTCGACGCTCAACCCTCAACCCAGTATGGATGGAAAGCGTACAAGGAGCAAGCCAGGTTCATACTCACCTCACCACTCACCTCGAAGTCCGGTGCTGATGCCACTACACAACTGGCTGGCTAAGACTCAAAATTGGTTGTTTGGCATCCACCTGTCTCGAAGGACAAGGGGTGATGATCATCATCACAAGCCTCGGCAGAAGGTGTGAAGATCCTGAGATGCCCAGTCCTCAAGATCCCCCTCTCAGCCTCACCAGTGTAGTCCAAATAAAAGCTTATGAAGCAATACGTTTGACGCCAGCTTGGTGACAGGAGCTGTTGGAAGGATGTTCAATGACGTTCAGCCACCGTGGGGGCTCCACTCCGGATTTGCTGTCTGGGTTTGCTCCCACAGCATTTGTCTCTCCCAAGGCTGCCCACAAGGCAGTGAGGCTATTTACCCATGGCTGGAGATCTGGTCCTCTGTAGTTCAGCCTGAGTCCAAAAAGAGTTCCGTTTCTGTGTGTCACCAGCTAGGAGGGACTACATGAGGCTTGCTATTGGAGAGGCGGTGTACTGGCAGGGAGAGACTCACACATTCACCTCTCCTTTTCGCAAGACTGCTAGCCAGTGGTGGAAGCTGAAAGTGAGAGCCACAAGCACTACCCACTACACTCCAACACTAGACACCACAACAACCATTTTGACACCAGGCTCAACATTACATCACATTTTTATACATTAAAAAACAAAGGTAACAGGACAATTTCCATTGTTATAGTGCCCTCATGTTCCTTTTGAGTTACGTGTAATTTTTCAAATTCCTGGATCTTACCATCATTGCACCCAAAGTGAACAGTAGGTGAGTGCAAAAGTATTTTCACTGTGAAGACCTGTTGCCCCTCGATAAACCAAAGTGGCAGTGGGGCTAAGGGGCTGCTGCAGACAGGTTTTAATTTAGAGATGTAGAAGGTGAGGCTGATCTTTAGGGTTTCGGGGAACTGCAAGATGTAAGCCAGTGGATTTACTTTCCTCAGGATCTTAAAGGGACCAATGAATTTGGGCACCAACTTTCTAGATTCCACTTGGAATCATGAGTGGAGAGCCAGACCTGTTGCCCAGGCTGTAACATGGGTCCCAGACTTCTCCTTCAATTTGCCCTGGTCTCTGCTGTCTGGGCAGGGGCCAGCAAAATCTCTCCTGATCTCATCCATTTCTCCTTGCAGCATTGGACAAGATCTTCTGCCACAGGGACCCCAACCTCGGCTTCTGGGGTCTGAAAGAGATACAGAGAAAACCGAACTGGCACTTGGATGGTGACATCCCATGCACCGAGTACTGTAAGTTGTTGTGGGCAATCTCTGCCCATATCAAATGGTCACACCACTCATTAGGTCTTTCTGAGGCCAGGCATCTCAGGGTATGTTCTAAATCTTGGTTGGTCTGCTCCGTCTGGCCTTTGGACTGTAGGTGAAATCCAGAGAAAAGGCTTGCTGTTGTCCCTATTATTTTACAGAATGTCCTCCAGAAATGTGATGCGAATTATGGACCACGATCCGAGACAATGTCCACCAGGAATCCGTGGATCCTGAAGGCCTGGTCCAGGGCAATCTTGGCCATCTCCGCTGCAGGCAGTAGTTTCTCCAAGGCAATGAACTTGCTGGCTTTCAAAAACCGATTGACAACTCCCATGACAACCGACTTCCCCTTGGATGGTGGAAGACCCATGACAAAGTCCACGGAGACATGTGCCCAAGGTCTTTTCAGAACGGTAGGCGGTGGAGGAGCTCTTGAGGCACACACCTCACATGCCTGCAAATACTGCCGAACCTCTTTCATCATTCTGGGCCACCAATACCTTCTCTTGATAAACTCGAGGGTCCTGGCAATCCCTGAGTGTGTGGTCATTCTGGCATGGGGTGAAGTGGTGATAGGCTGCTCTTCACATTCCGGTTCATCAAGCTGGCAGGACAGGGCATCTGGCTTCTGGTTCTTGGATCCTAGTCGATAGGTTAGGATGAAATTAAAAAAGAAAGACCACCTGGCCTGCCTGGAATTCAGCCTCTTGAATATAAGTCAGGTTCTTATGGTTAGTCACACCATTCCTCAAAAGCTAACTGAATCACAAGAAACTCGGATTTCTTAGTCAGTGCCGTCAGTGGAGCTACCACTGAGCTGAAGTTCCTGATGAATTTACAGTAGAAGTTAGCAAACCCCAGGAATTGTTGGACCTATTTGATATTGGATGGTGGCGGCCAGTCTGACTACCTAGGATTTGGTAGGGTCCATCTCGAGATTACCATTACAGATGATGACACCCAAAAATGAAACCGTCATCACATGAAACTCGGACTTCGCCAACTTGACGTAAAGTCCATGGTCTAGTAGCCTCTTAAAAATGTCCCTGATGTGAGCAATGTGCTCCTCCATGGACTTTGAGAAGTTTAGGATATCATCCAAGTAGATGAAGATGGACTTATGGAGAGTATCCCGTAGCACGTCGTTTAAAAAGCTTGGAAAATGTCTGGGGTGTTCACAAGCTGAAGGGCATAACCTGGTACTCGTGGTGTCCTATTGGTGTAATGAATTGGTCCACTCTTTGCCCTCCCTGATACAGACCAGATTGTAGGCACTCTGGAGCCCTAATTTTGTGAATACCCTCACCCCTTAGAGCATCTCGCAAGCCATATTCATAAGAGGAAGGGGGTAGTGATTCTTGGCCATTATGCAGTTTAATCCCTGTAATCAATGCATGGCTGCAGGCTCCCATCTTACTTTGGTATGAAGAAGCAGCTTGCACCGTTGGGTGAGGTGGAGAGCCAAATGAAGCCGTGGAAAGAGCCTCCTTTCCATACTCCTCCATGGCATTTCTCGCTGGGCCTGAGAGCATGTACAATCAACCCCATGGAGGACAAGTACTGGGCAGCAGGTCTATGGCATAATTGTAGGGTTGATGCGGTGGAAGAGTCAAGGCCTTTCCCTTGCTGAAGACCTCCTCCATGTCCTTGTAAACAGAGGGTATTTTGACCAGTTTGGGTGTTACTATCTCCTCTGAACATTCCCTCGAGGACAACTCAGGAAGCTGAATAGTCTAAAGGTAGATAAATCTCCCGGACCAGATGGAATGCAGGCGCGTGTTCTGAAGGAAGTAGCTGTGGAGATTGCGGAAGCATTAGCAATGATCTTTCAAAAGTTGATAGATTCTGGCATGGTTCCGGAGGACTGGAAGATTGAAAATGTCACTCCGCTATTTAAGAAGGGGGCAAGGAAGCAAAAAAGAAATTATAGACCTGTTTGCTTGACATCGGTGGTTGGGAAGTTGTTGGTCGATTGTCAAGGATGAGGTTACAGAGTACCTGGAGGCATATGACAAGATAGGCAGAACTCAGCATGGATTCCTTAAAGGAAAATCCTGCCTGACAAACCTATTACAATTTTTTGAGGAAATTACCAGTAGGCTAGACAAGGGAGATGCAGTGGACGTTGTATATTTGGATTTTCAGAAGACCTTTGACAAGGTGCCACACATGAGGCTACTTAACAAGATAAGAGCCCATGGAATTACGGTAAAGTTACATACGTGGATAGAGCGTTGGCTGATTGGCAGGAAACAGAGAGTGGGAATAAAGGGATCCTATTCTGGTTGGCTGCCGGTTACCAGTGGTGTTCCACAGGGATCAGTGTTGGGGCCGCTTCTTTTTACATTGTACATCAACGATTTGGATTATGGAATAGATGGCTTTGTGGCTAAGATTGCTGATGATACGAAGATAGGTGGAGGGGCCGGTAGTGCTGAGGAAACAGAGTCTGCAGAGAGACTTGGATAGATTGGAAGAATGGGCAGAGAAGTGGCAAATGAGTACAATGTTGGAAAGTGTATGGTTATGCACTTTGGCAGAAAAAAATAAACGGGCAGACTATTATTTAAATAGGGAAAGAATTCAAAGTTCGGAGATGCAACGGGACTTGGGAGTCCTCGTACAGGATACCCTTAAAGTTAACCTCCAGGTTGAGTCGGTAGTGAAGAAGGCGAATGCAATGTTGGCATTCATTTCTAGAGGAATGGAGTATAGGAGCAGGGATGTGATGTTGAGGCTCTATAAGTCGCTGGTGAGACCTCACTTGGAGTACTGTGGGCAGTTTTGGTCTCCTTATTTAAGAAAGGATGTGCTGACGTTGGAGAGGGTACAGAGAAGATTCACTAGAATGATTCCGGGAATGAGAAGGTTAACATATGAGGAACGTTTGTCCGCTCTTGGACTGTATTCCTTGGAGTTTAGAAGAATGAGGGGAGACCTCATAGAAACATTTTGAATGTTGAAAAGCATGGACAGAGTGGATGTGGCAAAGTTGTTTCCCATGATGGGGGAGTCTAGTACGAGAGGGCATGACTTACGGATTTAAGGCGCTCATTCAGAACAGAAATGCGAAGAAATTTTTTTAGTCAGAGGGTGGTGAATCTATGGAATTTTTTGCTACGGGCAACAGTGGAGGCCAAGTCATTGGGTGTATTTAAGGCAGAGATTGATAGGTATCTGAGTAGCCAGGGCATCAAAGTTTATGGTGAGAAGGTGGGGGAGTGGGACTAAATGGGAGAATGGATCAGCTCATGATAAAGTGGCAGAGCAGACTCGATGGGCCAAATGGCCGACTTCTGCTCTTTTGTCTTATGGTCTTATGGTCTAACTCCTGAGACGACTTTGGTGACAGGGGTGATTCGACTGGCTTCAGAGTGCTCTCTCTGAGCTCACAAAGTTCATCTGTGGAAACAGTGGCCAAATCAGAGCCTGACTCCCTGTCTGTATCCACAAGCAACAGCAGCAAGGCGTTAGAGGGTTCTTGTATACCCAGGAATAGGCCTCAAGGATCAGTGTAAATGAGTCTTTCCCTTCTTTGAGATCTGGTGGCTGGATTCCTTAAGCTTAGTGGCAAGTTTCCCAGACAGCTCGGGCATCTCCTTGGTCTTCTCCTGACCTAGAAATTTCCTCTGTCTAGTTCCTGTGGAATTCTGACTAGACTGTGTCAGGACTCGCACTGTCCTGTTGGCCAGAACTGGCTAGTGCACTCTTGAGGACTGGACCAGGTCTCCAGAAGGTCTTATGTTACTTCGCATTGAAGCCTGCCCCCTTATTGGTCACTTGTCACTAGAGTCTGGGAGCACCATGCCATAAACAAAGCCTCTCAGAACGACTGGACCAAGCAATGATTCTCCCCTCTCTTCAATCCATGGATGGGTTATGCTGGGACAGCCAAGGCTACCCAGGGATCAGGGGTATGAGTGGAGAGTCAGTAAAGTAGAAACTAATGTCCTCCACAAGATCCTCAATCCTCATCTGTAACATCACAGTCTGTTGCTGGATCAGCCTGGAACCTAGTGGTCAGCCGTCCAAGACAGCTGCAGGCAAGGACTGATTCAACTTTCGCAGTGGTGCGTCAAACCGATAGGGGGTTTCTAAATGCAGAAAATTACCTGCTGCCCCCAAGTTCACAATAGCCTTCACCTGCCTCAAGTTCTTACCCCAGGTGAACTCTGTCTGCAGCACGAAACCAGAATCTGCAGGATTCGGCAGAGTGGCTGCTACCTTCACAGTCCTCCCGACACTGGGTAGTTTAGCAGTTTCCCAGGTGGCTGCAGCTTCGGACATTCGGCCCACAGGTGACCTGCTTCCCCGCAGTAAAAGTAGCTGACTCTTGACAGCGGGACCTTTCATCGGCGGAGAATCCAGTGCAAACGACCTGGATGGGGTTGACCGCATCTTGAGCTGGTGATGGGATGGTCATGGCTCAGTGATGCGGAGAGGAACTGTGATGAGTAGGGACCGAGCTCGGACCGGCTCTCTTTGACCTCCTGAAGTGGTCCCATTCTGCTCTGCCAACAATTATGGAGACGGGTGCGCTGGTCGATGAGAACCTCTTAAGTTTTCTGCCAGCTCTCCCAAGGTGAGGGCATTCTTCAGTTTGTCTTGGAGTCTGTGACGGTATAGTGTGGCCAAGTCCCCCGCTCCCCCCGTTCCAACCACTCCCCTGGGCCAAGGTCTGAAATTTGATCATGTAGTCGGCCGCTAACCGTCCCCCTGTCGAAACTTCATCAGGCAGTCTGAGGCTCGGCTGGCTCTGGCGGGGCGATGAAGCACCCTCCTCATGGCAGCCTCTGAATCCACAGACCTCTGACCTACGTTCCCAATGCATGGTGGCCCATACCGAGGCTCTTCCAGTCAAAGAGAGATAATGAAGGCCACTTTTCTGCGCTCCGAAGCGAACTGGGACAGCTGAAGTTCAAAAACTAATGAGCATTGAATAAGGAAGCTGCAGCAAGAGCCCAGGTTACCCTTGAATCTCTCTAGGGTTGGAAGATGTACTGCCTCTGGAGTGAGATCAACTGGTTCTCCCAAGCGACTCTAGCTTCATCCTCGCAAAAATTGACCAGTGGTGACCTGGAGGTCACGAATCTCCGGGCTTTGTCTGGAAATATCTTCACTGTGGCTGGTCACAGCGGACGACAGACTCCGATATCTCGCTGGGTCCACGTTGGCTCAATCGTACTGTGATGAGAGTCCTTGACGAGGATGGCTTGGACCCAAATGCTGGAGTATCTGAGGCTGGGATCAAGAAACTGAGCACCAAACAAACACTAGACGAAATCACTGGTAGGCTGAGCAAGTTCATATCCCCCACCATCTTCTCCATGACCCTCTGGAAGGTGGCAGGGGCTCCCGAAATGCCCTAGGGCATCCTTTTGAACTGGAAGAATCCCAGGGGACATATAAATGCTGTCTTCTCTTTATTGGCCTCACTCATTGGGATCAGGTAGTATCCACTCCTGAAATCCAGCACACTAAACCACTTCACACCACTCTGACAGGCCAACGCATCCTCGACCCTCTGGACTGTATACTGGTCAGGGATAGTACGCCTGTTCAGAGTCCTATAGTCCACACACATGCGTATCTTCCCGTTCTTCTTCTGGGCCACTACTATTGGGGACGCGTAGGGGCTTCGTGACTCAGTGATGATCCCAGCTTCCTTCAACTTACACATGTGCTGCCGCACATCTTCCACGTCTACAGGGGCCAGTCACCGCGACCTCTCTCTAAACGGGGTATCCTCGGTCACGCGGATAATGTGACCAGTGCACTTGGAACAACCTACATCAAACTCGCCAATGGAAAGGACACCTTCCAGCTTCAACATCTTCTCTACCAGCCTCCTTTTCCAACCCAGTGACACTGGCGAGTCCCTGAAGTTGAATGACTCAGCGGTGAACTTTCCCCCACTTTTTCCAATAGTTTCTCCCCGATTTGCCTCACAGGGACACTAGACATTACTGTCATCGGGAACAAATGCGCCAGGGGCATCCCTCGCTTAAAGTTGACCTCCCTCCTCGTAGCGTTCCTGACGATCACAACCATCCTGCTCATCTGTACCACCGAGGGCTTCTGCAATTCGGGCCTCACCAGTACCCCAGCTGGAAATCCCCATTCCCCCTCGAGGTCTTCCAGCGCGTCCACTAATAGGGCTTCGCCCTCAGTCACTCCGGGAAATCTGGGGGTCCCCATCACTCTCACTACTTACCCGGGCGGTACCACCCTAGGCTTCGACTGGGTGCACCACACAGTCCTCCGGCCCAATGCTGACATGCACTTTCTCAGAAGCAACTTGAAATCCCCAAAAAAACTCTCACCCGCCTTCTCCTTGCAGGCCCCCATGAGCCTCCTCACAAGAGGGGTGTTGGTCCCCACCAGAATTGAAACGCCGCCTGTCTCAACAGGGTCCTGACAAACCAGCACTAAAGTCTCAAGAACCTCAGACACTCCCACATCGGCCTCAGAGAACTCCAGTTTCACTGACACATAACCGCCGTATGGATAATCACCAGCACTGATACCTCAAATCTCCAGTGCACTGAATGGTGTCAAAGGTAAATGCTTCAGATACCGGTTGTAAAACAAATGGTACAGTAACGTGACCTGCGACCCGGTGTCGAGTATGGCTTTAGCATAGATTCCCTCCATCTGTAGCGATACGCTGGAGCGAGGTCCCACTAATCCTTCAGGAGTAGGGTCTTTTGCTTTCGGGGGTTCCTTGGCACATTGCCGGGAAAGTGTTCCACCAGAGACACCAGGCCATTTCCTCACTGGGTCTCCTCTAAGTTTCCCAACATCTCTCCCTGCTTGGATACCTGGGGGCTCACTTTCCGAGGGGCTTCCTGCCGCTCACATTCCCGGCGGAAGTGTCCCTCTTCCCCACAGTTATAGCACACGCTACCAGCCGCCCCTCTTCTCCGGAACCTCGCCCACCCGCAGCCCTCTGTGCGGTCCGTCCCCTGGGGGGGCCCCTCTCTACCAGTCCTATCATACGGAGGGTCCACACCCGCCATGAACCCCCGTGACCTCTCAGTTCTCAGCTCTGCCACCACCTCCTTTATCACTTCCCGGGTTGAGCTGGCCCCGGTCACTCCACCACAAGGAGCTACTACCGAGGACTGCACCCTGCAGACGGAGTCCGCTCGCGGCCCCAACGCGTTCTCATCCTCCCGCACCTCTCTGATCAGCTGAATGAACGATGGAGGGGGGCACGTTTTACGGGACTTCGGGAGATCCCAAGCAATCCTGTCCTGGGACTGGCACCCATGGCTATCTGGTCCATTCTTTACTGATCCACCTCAGCTGCCTGAATGACCCCTCTGCGCCGCAAGCAATTTAGCTGCCTCTCCAGCCGAAAAACAGAAGCAGAAAGCTTCTCCCCCTTCTCCTGATGCACGCTTTGAACCCCCAACAAAAGCTCCATTGGGCTTCCAGTCAGACCAAAAGCGTTGTCCAGGGCTTGCAGATAATTTACAGCTGTCGCTGCAGGATAATCTAACGTCAGCAGCCCGCCCTTTCAAACTTTCACCTGAGCACTACCACTCATCTAACAACTGAGAGGTCCGTTCTGGCCATGTCTCATACTCCTCCTCCCCTTTAGGGGTGGGTGTTATTCCAGAGAATCGGCGGATAAGATTATCCCCAGGTATCCAAGCAGGAAGAGATGTCGGGAAACTTAGAGGAGATCCAGTGAGGAAATGGCCTGGTGTCTCTGGTGGAAAACGTTCTCAGCAACGTACCAAGGAACCCCCGAAAGCAAAAGACCCTATTCCTGTAGGATACTTTGACTCTGATTTTTCCATTTATTCACCAGAGAAGCAAGGGCGGATACTACCTCAGAATTCTCACTCTTCACGGGGGGACGTGGACTAATTAGACATTTCAAATCCAACAACTCTTTCCCCTCACTACTCAGAAATGATAGAACCCTGTCTTTGAAATCTCTGCCCTCCAGCTACCTCAGCGTTGGTCTGCATTAAAACGAGTGCTGCGCCCTCCATTTTATCAAACCTCCGCTCACAATCACAACTTTAACAGTAGAATTAACAATTCATCCGGAGTACAAATGTCTGCCCCACTGGTTCATTGCCCAGGGTAATCACACAGCATCCAACAGAATCAATCCCGAACGTAGCCCCCACAGTTGTAACACTCGCTTCGCCTAGCGGCTTAATTTCGGGGGTGATAACCCCCCCCCCCCCGCCCAGCCAAACTTAAGAAATCTCGTTTGGGTGGATGCTGCGCGATGTGTCCCCTGTTACAAATCGGTATCCCGAAATAACAAACAGTACACAATATGTGATTAAACAATTTAGCTTTATAACTCTTACTTTGACTATATGGTGAGTAGAGAAAGAAAATATACCTTTTTCAGGCACCAATAATCTTATTAAACAGTCATGTGCACACAAATTTGGAGCTCACGCAGTTTGCAGTTCTTCCACCATCGATCTCCTCCTTCGGACCCCTGCTTGGAGTTCCCCAATCGGACAGCCCACCAACTCGCTCAAGTGTCGCGTCTCCTCTCTTCATTCCCTTTGCGCCTTCTTGCCAAAAGCTCGCGAAACCAACGGCTTTCAGACACACAGGAAAGAATAACATTTCCCCCCACTGGTTTTCACCCGTTATCTCTCGTTATAACCCAAACATTGTCGCTACAGAGAAACCATTACCTCATCAGTTAACATTACAGAGAAGCCATTACATTAGCCTTAGCAGTTAACATTACCGAGAAGCCCTTACACAAAGAAGGCAAGAGAGTGACTATACTTCATTAGGAATTTGAAGAGATTTGGTATGTCAACAAAAACACTCAAAATCTTCCATAGATGTACCATGGAGAGCATTCTAACAGGCTGCATCATTGTCTGGAACGGGGGGGGGGGTTGGCGGGGGGGTGGGGGGCTACTTCACAGGACCGAAAGAAGCTGCAGAGGGTCATAAATTTAGTCAGCTTCATCTTGGGTACTAGCCTACAAAGTATCCAGAACAGCTTCAAGGAGTGGTGTCTCAGAAAGGTGGTGTCCATTATTAGGGACCTCCAGCACCCAGGGCATGCCCTTTTCTCACTGTTACCATAAGGTAGGAGGTACAGAAGCCTGAAGACACACACTCAGTGATTCAGGAACAGCTTCTTCCTCTCTGCTATCCGATTCCTAAATGGACATTGGACCCATGAACACCACCTCACTTTTTCAATATACAGTATATTATTTCTATTTTTGCATGATTTTTAATCATATATATATAGTAATTTATTTATTTAGCGTGGTTGCAGATGGGTCATATTCTGCATGGAGGTCGATGACCAGTGGTGTGCCTCAGGGATCTGTTCTGGGACCTCTTCTCGTCGTCATTTTTATAAATGACCTGGATGAGGAAGTGGAGGGAATAGGTTAGTAAATTTGCTGATGACACAAAGGTTGGGGGTGTTGTGGATAGTGTGGAGGGCTGTCAGAGGTTACAGCGGGACATTGATATGATGCAAAACTGGGCTGAGAAGTGGCAGATGGAGTTCAACCCAGATAAGTGTGAGGTGGTTCATTTTGGTAGGTCAAATATGATGGCAGAATATAGTATTAATGGTAAGACTCTTGGCAGTGTGGAGGATCAGAGGGATTTGGGGTCTGAGTCCATAGGACACTCAAAGCTGCTGCGCAGGTTGATTCTGTGGTTAAGAAGGCATACGGTGAATTGGCCTGCATTAGAGTTCAAGAGCCGAGAGGTAATGTTACAGCTATATAGGACCCTGGTCAGACCCCACTTGGAGTATTGTGCTATTTCTGGTCACCTCACTACAGTAAGGATGTGGAAACCATAGAAAGGGTGCAGAGGAGATTCACAAGGATGTTGCCTGGATTGGGGAGCATGCCTTATGAAAACAGGTTGAGTGAACTCAGCTATTTTTCGTTGGAGCGACAGACGATGAGGGGTGACCTGATAGAAGTGTATAAGATGTTGAGAGGTATTGACCGTGTGGATAGTCAGAGGCTTTCTCCCAGGGCTGAAATGGCTAATACAAGGGGGTACAGTTTTGAGGTGCTTGGAAGTAGGTACAGAGAAGATGTCAGGGGTAAGTTTTTTTACACAGAGAGTGGTGAGTGCATGGAATGGGCCGCCAGCAACGGTGGTGGAGGCAGGTATGATAGGGTCTTTTAAGAGATCCCTGTATGGCTACATGGAGCTTAGAAAAATAGAAGGCAATGAGTAACCCTAGGTAATTTCTAAGTATGTGTTCCGCACAGCTTTGTGGGCCAAAGGACCTGTATTGTGCTGTAGGTTTTCCTTGTTTCTATATTATGTATTGCATTGAACTGCTCCTGCTAAGTTAATAAATTTAACGATGCACGCTGGTGATAGTAAACCTGATTCTGATTCTGAATCTGAATCCTGTCAGTCCCAGTGAGAATTCTGTACCACAATCCTCTCAATCTCAGTGAGTATGTTATCACAGTGATGATTCTATGCAGGTAATTGGACAGTCACAGTGAGAATTCTGTACAGTTACCCCGTGAATTCCAGTGAGAATTCTATACAGTTACCCCGTGAATTCCAGTGAGAATTCTGTGCAGTTGCCCTGTCAATCAAAGTGAGAATTCCGTACAGTTAACCTGTTGATATCAGTGAAAATTCTGAGCTATTCTATCAATGTCAGTAAGAATTCTGTACAGCATTCCTGTCAATCCCATTAAGAGTTCTATAGTCAAGTCAAGTCAAATTTATTTATATAGCACATTTATAGACAATTCACATTGACCAAAGTGCTGTACAGATCAGAGCAGAGTAGTAAAATTACAAATACGAGAAACACGGACATAACCAACAAGGCAAACAGCCTATAGGCACAAAAGAAACAACACAAGGGCCTAGGCACAAGCCAAAAATCAGCCACATCGGGAGGATTCAAACGCTAGTGAATAAAAGTAAGATTTGAGCCTGGATTTAAAAGAATCAATGGAGGGGGCAGATCTGATAGGGAGGGGAATGCTGTTCCACAGTCTAGGGGCTACAACAGCAAAGGCGCGGTCGCCCCTGAACTTAAATTTAGATCGCGGGACAGCCAGGAACCCCAAGTCAGCCGACCTGAGGGACCTGGAAGTAGAATAAGGGGTTAGAAGGTCTGTGATATAAGGCGGGGGGGCAGCCCATTTAGGGCTTTATAAACAAACAGGAGAATCTTAAAATCAATTCTAAACCTTACTGGTAGCCAGTGGAGGGAGGCCAGGATGAGAATAATATGGTCCCTCTTCCGGGCACCTGTCAATATTCCTGTCAATCCCAGTGAAAATATGTGCAGCTCCCCCGACAATCCCAGTGAGTGTGTTATACAGTTACTCAGTCAATCCACTGAGAATTCTGTACAGTTATTGGGTGAATCCAGATGAGAATTTAGTACAGTTGCCTGTCAATCACAGTAAGGATTTTGTACAGTTACCCTTTCAAACCTGCTGACAATGCTGTAGAGTTAAGCTGTCAATCCCAGTGAGGACACTGTACAGTCACTCTGTCAATCCAGGTGAGAATTTAGTGCATTTATCCTGTCACTCCCTGTGAGAATTCTGTGCAGTTGTTCGGAAAATCCCTGTCAATATCGGTGAGAATTCTGTATAGTTCCCCTGTAAATCCCAGTGAGGATATCCTGTCAATGCCGGTAAGAATTCAATACGGTTATCCTGTCAATTTCAGTGTGAATGTTCTAAAGTTATCCTGTCAATCCCACTGAGAATTCTGTACATTTATCGGATCAATTCAAGTTAAAATTTAGAACAGTTGCCCTGTTAATCCCAGTAAGAATGTTGTAGTTACCCTGTCAATCCCAGTGAGGATTCTGTAGTTACCCTGTCAATCCCAGTGAGGATGCTGTAGTTACACTGTCAATCCCCCAGAGAATTTTGCAGTTATCCTTTCAATACCAGTGAGAATTCTAAACAGTTGTCCTGTCAAGCCAAGTGAGAATGTTGCATAGTTTATTAAAATCACTTTTTTATGTCTGATGTATAATCTATCCTTACTTCAATCAGGAAAGCAGACAATAGTCAGTATTCCCAATAGTTTTGCTGTAAGGTTTCTTCACTCTTGTACTCAATTCTTCTCTCACACAAATCTGCATGTCAACTTTTTTGCTGTTTCTATGTTAACGTTAATTGAACAAATATCTTCCAAACTCTTACCATTAAAAAAACTCGCCTTTATATGTATTTTGTCTTTCAGAGAAGATATATCATTTTTCCAACTTTACCACTATTGCTGTATCCATTTATTCTATGCATCAGAATCAGATTCGGGGGTTTAATATCACCAACACCTATTGTGGAATTTGTTGTTATACAGCAGCATTACATTGCAATGCCTAATAATAAAAACTAAATTACAGTATGTAGACATATATACATGCTTATTGTATATATATATATATAATAGTTTATTATATATGACATATATTCATTAAATAGTTAAGTTAAATAAGTAGTGCAAAAAAAGTTCTATTCAAAAGGTTCAAAGGAACATCTAAACAAGCCTGATGCATTTTGGAAACAAGTCCTGTGGACCAATGAAGTTAAAATAGAACTTCTTGGCTGGAATGAGCAAAGGTATGTTTGGAGAAAAAAGGGTGCAGAATTTCATGAAAAGAACCCCCCTCCAACTGTTAAGTACGGGGGGGTGGATCGATCATACTTTGGGCTTGTGTTGCAGCCAGTGGCACAGGGAACATTTCACTGGTAGAGGGAAGAATGAATTCCATTAAATACCTGCAAATTCTGGAAGCAAACATCACACCGTCTGTAAAAAAGCTGAAGATGAAAAAAGGATGGCTTCTACAACAGGATAATGAACCTAAACACACCTCAAAATCCACAATGGACTACCTCAAGAGGTGCAAGCTGTAGGTTTTGCCATGGCCCTCACAGTCCCCCGACCTAAACATCATTGAAAATCCGTGGACAGACCTCAAAAGAGCAGTGCATGCAAGACGGCCCAAGAATCTCACAGAACCAGAAGTCTTTTGCAAGGAAGAATGGGCGAAAACCCCCCAAACAAGAATTGAAAGACTCTTAGCTGGCTACAAAAAGTGTTTACAAGTTGTGATACTTGCCAAAGGGGGTGTTACCAAGTACTGCCATGCAGGGTGCCCAAACTTTTGCTTCAGGCCCTTTTCCTTTTTTTTTATTTTGAAACTGTAAAAGATGGAAATAAAAAAGTTTTCTTGCTTAAAATATTAAAGAAATGTGTCATCTTTAACTTTATGCCTTTTGGAAATCAGTTCATCTTTTACTCGCTTAGCTATTCACAGTAACAGAAATTTTGACCAGGGTGCCCAAACTTATGCATGCCACTGTATGTGTATATATACATTAGTTAAGTTAAATTAAATATTTAGTGCAAAAAGAGAAAAAAGAAGTAGTGAGGTATTGTTCATGGGTTCAATGTCCATTCAGAAATCTGATGGCAGAGAGAAAGAATCTGTTCTTGAATTATTGAGTGTTGTCTTCTGGCTTCTGTACCTCCTTCCTGACGGCAGCAATGAGATCAAGTCATCTCCTGGGTGAGGGGGGTCCTTAATGACAGGTGCCGCCTTTTTGAGGCATCGCTCCTTGAAGATGTCCTGGATACTACAGAGGCCAGAGCCCATGATGGAGCTGACTGAGTTTACGACTCTCCGCAGATTACTTTGATCCTGTGCAGTAGACCCCCCCCCCACCCACCAACACCCATACTAGACAGTGATGTAGGCAGCTAGAATGCTCTCCTTGGTAAATCTGAAGAAATTTGCGAGTATCTTAGGTAACATACCAAATCTCCTCAAACTCCTAATGAAATAGGCACTGTTGTGTTTTCTTTGTAGCTGCATCGATATGTTGGGTCCAGGTTAGATCCTCAGAGATATTGACACCCAGGAACTTGAAATTGCTCACTCTCCCCACTTCTGATCCCTGTATGAGGACTGGGGTGTGTTCCCTCATCTTACCCTTCCTGAAGCCCACAATAAACTGTTTGGTCTTACTGAGGTTCCCTTCTTTTCTTCTCCTGCTGTGCTACTGTGGCTCACATCTATCAGGAAGGTGCATTACCGCTGCCTACTGGAAAGAAGTATGATAGGAGCAATGACAGGATTCAGATCCTACATCTCAAACCTCTTTTAATTAAAAAGTTCACCAGGGCCCTATACAACTTAACCATCCCTGCCTCAGTTGTCAGAATATTCTGCGAACTTAGCACCCTAGATCTACCCAATAATTGCCTAAACAGCTTCCCACATTCCAACGAGTATCTTACACCATGATCACATGTTCCACTGTCTCAGGGACCTTACAAAAAGCACATTCCCATGCTTACTAACAAGTGCCAAAGTGGAGTGCCCAAATGTCTAAACATCAGTGTTGTCAACGACAGATCTTACCTCCTCTTCCTTCCCAAAAGGTGCCTCCTCTGAAGTGGTGGAATCAAATTGTAATATCACCTCCCTGTTCTACTCCTAACCCACAAATTCTGTCATTTTCCAATGCCAGCCAACCTATTGTAATATTTGGCTTCATACTTTCCCATATTGACTATAATGTCTACCTCAGACTTAGTAAGTGTCTGTTTTGCTAAAACATCTGCCCTTTCATTACCCAATTCACCCACGTGTGCAGGTACCCAACAACACTGTACTACTGTTCCCGCACTCTCCAGAACATACAGACTATAATACACTTCCATCAACAGATCAGGTCTCTTTGAATGCTTTGATTCCAAACTTTGCAGTACCGAGGCAGAATCTAAGCAGATCACAACTCCGTTTGGCTTAACTTGGACAACCTATTGCAGACTAATGATAAAAAAGAAAAAGAAAAATACTGCTGCCGAAAATGACCAGACACCCTTTCACCACCCACAAGACCTTGTCCATCCTCCAGTCATGCCAAATCTATTCCCATACCTGGAAATTTCCATGGAGGAACTCAAAGCCAGGCCACAGTTGGGCTAATCTGCAAATCCCCAAGACCATACACCCACACATATCCCCCAATTATCCACCCAGAACATTTACCAACTGTTAGTATATTCTCAACAATCCAATAAAACTGAATAAGTCAAGTGGGACACCCTCCCGCCCTACTAAGGAAGTCCACTATGCAAGACTTAAATTTTCTCTCTGTAGGTCAAGAGACAACTTGTCTAGTTCAACTCCCAATGCATCTCCAGGTGTGCTCCAGAATGCTCCACAACAGATTCTAAGTGCACTGGCTTGTAGCACATCCAACCTATATTAAAACTGAACAAGCTGCATCCTTATAAATTTCACCTTCCCTCTCCTTTCGTCCAGCTTTTAAACCAGAGTTGAGAATACAACCCCAGAATGCAGCCATTGTGTGGAGGAGTCAAGTAGAAATTACTCCTTTGATTGTGATTCATTAGGAGGGGGAGATCGTCAGTTCATTTCTATTGATCTTATCTTAACTGTGTTATCTTAATGTTGCAACACACATGAAAGTTGCTGGTGAATGCAGCAGGCCAGGCAGCACCTCTAGGAAGAGGTACAGTCGATGTTTCGGGCCGAGACCCTTCGTCAGGACTAACTGAGGGAAGAGCTAGTAAGAGATTTGAAAGTGGGAGGGGGAGGGGGAGATCCAAAATGATAGGAGAAGACAGGAGGGGGAGGGATGGAGCCAAGAGTTGGACAGTTGATTGGCAAAAGGGATATGAGAGGATCATGGGACAGGAGGCCCAGGGAGAAGGCCTGTTTCTACCTCCTACCCAAGATCCACAAACCTACCTGTCCTGGCAGACCTATTGCCTCAGCTTGCTCCTGCCCCACCGAACTCGTTTCTGCATATCTCGACACGGTTTTATCCCCCTTGTTCAATCCCTCCCTACCTATGTTCGTGACACTTCTCACGCTCTGAAACTTTTCGATGAGTTTAAGTTCCCTGGCCCCCACTGCTTTATTTTCACCATGGATGTCCAGTCCCTATATACTTCCATCCCCCATCAGGAAGGTCTCAAAGTTCTCCGCTTCTTTTTGGACTCCAGACCTAATCAGTTCCCCTCTACCACCACTCTGCTCCGTCTAGCAGAATTAGTCCTTACTCCTAATAATTTCTCCTTTAGCTCCTCCCACTTCCTCCAAACCAAAGGTGTAGCTATGGGCACCCGTATGGGTCCTAGCTATGCCTGCCTTTTTGTTGGCTTTGTGGAACAATCGATGTTCCAAACCTATCCTGGTATCTGTCCCCCACTTTTCCTTCGCAACATCGACAACTGCATTGGCGCTGCTTCCTGCATGCATGCTGAGCTCATTGATTTCATTAACTTTGCCTCCAACTTTCACCCTGCCCTCAAGTTTACCTGGTCCATTTCCGACACCTCCCTCCCCTTTCTAGATCTTTCTGTCTCTATTTCTGGAGACAGCTTGTCTACTGATATCTACTATAAGCCTACTGACTCTCACAGCTATCTGGACTATTCCTCTTCTCACCCTTACTCTTGCAAAAATGCCATCCCCTTCTCGCAATTCCTCCGTCTCCGCCGCATCTGCTCTCAGGATGAGGCTTTTCATTCCAGGATGAGGGAGATGTCCTCCTTTTTTAAAGAAAGGGTCTTCCCTTCCTCCACCATCAACTCTGCTCTCAAACACATCTCCCCCATTTCACGCACATCTGCTCTCACTCCATGCTCCCGCCACCCCACTAGGAATAGGGTTCCCCTTGTCCTCGCCTACCACCCCACCAGCCTCGGGGTCCAACATATTATTCTCCGCAACTTCCGCCACCTCCAACGGAATCCCACCACTAGGCACATCTTTCCCTCCCCGCTCTTCTGCTTTCCACAGGGATCGCTCCCTACACGACTCCCTTGTCCATTCGTGCTCCCCATCCCTTCCCACTGATCTCCCTCCTGGGACTTATCCTTGTAAGCGGAACAAGTGCTACACATGCCCTTACACTTCCTCCCTTAACACCATTCAGGGTCCCAGACAGTCCTTCCAGGTGAGGCGACACTTCACCTGTGAGTCGGCTGGTGTGATATACTGCGTCCGGTGCTCCCGATGTGGCCTTCTATATATTGGCGAGACCCGACGCAGACTGGGAGATCATTTTGCTGAACACCTATGCTCTGTCCGCCAGAGAAAGCAGGATCTCCCAGTGGCCACACATTTTAGTTCCACATCCCATTCCCATTCTGACATGTCTATCCACGGCCTCCTCTACTGTCAAGATGAAGCCACAACACCTTATATTCCGTCTGGGTAGCCTCTAACCTGATGGCATGAACACTGACTTCTCTAACTTCCGCTAATGCCCCACCTCCCCCTCGTACCCCATCCGTTATTTATTTATATACACACATTCTTTCTCTCTCTCTCCTTTTTCTCCCTCTGTCCCTCTGACTATACCCCTTGACTGTCCTCTGGGTCCCCCCCCCCCTTTTCCTTCTCCCTGGGCCTCCTGTCCCATGATCCTTCCATATCCCTTTTGCCAATCACCTGTCCAGCTCTTGGCTACATCCCTCCCCCTCCTGTCTTCTCCTATCATTTTGGATCTCCCCCTCCCCCTCCCACTTTCAAATCTCTTACTAGCTCTTCCTTCAGTAGTCCTGACGAAGGGTCTTGGCCCGAAACGTCGACTGTGCCTCTTCCTAGAGATGCTGCGTGGCCTGCTGCGTTCACCAGCAACTTTCATGTGTGTTGCTTGAATTTCCAGCATCTGCAGAATTCCTCGTGTTTGCGTATCTTAATGTTGAGTGTCTTTGGTAAATTCATAGATGTCATCTGAGCTGTGCCTGGCCACAGAGTCATAGGTGTAGAGAGAGTAGAGCAGTGGGTTAAGCACATGATCCTGAAGTGTGCCAGTGTTAACTGTCAGCGAGGTGGAGATGTTCTTTCTGATCCACACAGATCGTGGTCTTCCTGTTAGAAAGTCAAGGATTTAGTTGCAGAGGGAGGTACAGAGGCCCAGGTTTTGGACCTTCTCAATCAGAGCTGTAGGAATGATTGTGTTAAATATTAGAAGGTGATAGGTGAAGCCTAGTGGGTGGGAAAGGGAAAGGGCTGGAGAAGAAGGAAGCAAATTTGGTTTAATAATCTTTCCAAACATCTATAGTTAGTTTAATAACCTTTCATGCAGCAGTATTATAAAAAGGTCTTCTGAAGGTCCAAAGAACAACACACCCATTCTCCTTCCTTATCTGTTAGCCACAGCCTCAGAAATACTTAACAGATTGTCGCATGCAATTTCCTTTTCAAAGATCCATGTTGTCTATGCCCAGTCATATTATTTAATTATAAGAGCATCTTAACAGTGAGAGCTAGCACCATCGAACATGATTGATGTCAGGCAGAATAGGCTGCATTCCTGTTTTTACCCCTTTCTCTCTCCTTTCTTAAATGTGCACTTGTTTGTTCTACCTTGCAAGAGTAAGGCAGCCATTCTATATCTGTGGAATTTTGCAAGAAGCTGAATGAAAATCAGGTTTAACATCACCGGCATCTGTCTGTCTGTCTAGGTACCATATCCGATGTGGAATTTCGTGACCATGGTTTTCCATATAGATCTATCCTTCGTTTTTTGGATGACTTCCGTTTCCCCGATGTGTAGCCACCTGGCTATGCTTTTGATGTACATAAGCTGATGTCTTCCTCTAGGTTTGCTCCCCTCAATCTTTCCAGAGAGTATGAGTTTTTCTAGTTCATCTTTCCGCATGATGTGTCCTAGGAATCTGAGTTGTCTTTCTCTTATTGTTGGTATGAGTGATCGAACTGCTTGGGCTCTTCTGAGAACTTCTTCACTTGATGTGTCAAATCACCGGCATATGTCGTGAAATTTGTTGCTTTATGGCAGCAGTACGTTGTCCAAGTCAAAACACAATTATTGTCCACATATGTGTGCTTCATACAACCTTGAGGTTCGTCTCTTTACAGGCAGCCACAAGATAAAGAAACCCAATACAACCCATTTAGAAACAGATCGCCAGACACTCAATGTGCAGGAAAAAGAAATGAATGGTGCAAACAACTGAGGTTCACAAAAGTCACGAGGCCAGTCATCACTGCAGTCGATTCAGGCGCCCATTAGTTGCAGGCCACAGCCTCAGCTCAGTGCAGGGGTGAGTAAGCCTTGTGGAGCAGTGAGCTGAAGCGGCCCGTCCCTCACCTCCAGCCCCGATACTCTGACCTTTCCAATCTGGTCCAGCGCTTGAATCATCTAAACCTCAGGCCACTCCTCACTCTCGGACCCAGGCAATACATAATTAAAAAGCTATAAATTACAATAAGAAAAATATATATATTGAAAAGTTAATATAATGCAAAAAGAGAAAAAAAGTGAGTGGGCCCAATGCCCATTCAGAAATCTGATGACAGAGGGGAAGAAGCTGTTCCTAAAATGCTAAGTATGTGTCTTTGGGCTCCTGTACCTCCTTCCTGATGGTAGCAGTGAGCAGGATACATGTCCTGGCTGGTGGAGGTCCTTAATGATGGATGCTGCCTTTCTGAAGCATCTCCCTTTGAAGCTGTTCTGGATGCTGGGGAGGCCTGTACCCATGATGGAGCTGGATGGGTTGGATGGGTTTTCAACTCTCTGCAGCTCTTTCCGATCCTGTGCAGTAACCTCCCCCCCCATACCAGAAACTGTGCAGTAACCCCCCTGTTACTGTGCAGTAACCCCCCTGTTACTGTGCAGTAACCCCCTCCCCATACCAGACAGTGATGCAGTAACCCCCCTGTTACTGTGCAGTAACCCCCCCTCCCCATACCAGACACTGTGCAGTAACCCCCTTGTTACTGTGCAGTAACCCCCATACCAGACACTGATGCAGTAACCCCCCCTGTTACTGTGCAGTAACCCCTCCCCATACCAGACAGTGAAGCAGTAACCCCCCTGTTACTGTGCAGTAACCCCCTCCCCATCCCAGACAGTGGTGCAGTAACCCCCTCCCCATCCCAGACAGTGATGCAATAACCCCCGGTTACTGTGCAGTAACCCCCTCCCCATACCAGACAGTGATGCAGTAACTCGTTACTGTGCAGTAACCCCCCCCCTCCCCATACCAGACTCTGATGCAGCAACCACATCTATAGAAATTTGCAAATGTCTTTGGTGACATACCAAGACTCCTCAAACTCCAAATGAAAACAGCATCCTCAGAGATATTAACACCTAGGAACTTGAAATTTTTCACTCTTTCCACTTCTGATCCCTCTATGAGAACTGGTGTGTGTTCCCTTGACTTCTCCTTCCTGAAGTCCACAATCAATTCCTGGTTCTCATTGAAGTTGAGTGCAAGGTTTTTGGTGCAGCACCATCCAACCAACTAATCTATCTCGCTCTTGTGTGCCTCCTCATGACCATATGAAATTCTGCCAACAATGGTTGTGTCATCGGCAAATTTATAGATGGCATTTGAGCTGTGCCTGGTCACACACCCATGGGTGTAGAGAGAGTAGAGCAGTGGGCTAAGCACGCTTCCTTGAGGTGCACCAGTGTTGTTTGAGGAGATGGTCCACACTGACTGTGGTCTCCCAGTGAGGAAGTCAAGAATCAATATATAGAGGGAGGCACAGAGGCCAGGTTTTGGAGCTTGTTGATTAGTACTGAGGATATGATGTTGAACCCTGAGCTGTAATCAATAAACAGCAGTCTGACGTAGGTATTGCTGTTGTCTTGGTGATCCGAGGCCAACTGGAGAGCCAGAGAGATTGCATCCACTGTAGACCTGTTGTGGCGAAACACAAATTGGTAAAACAAAATTGTTACAAAAACAGCAATGGAAAATCCTTCTACATCTGAGTGGCCAAGGACAGACAAGTGGAGGACCTTCACTGCTGCCCTAAGCACCAGCAGGCATAATGGGCAGTGCAGAAAGGAGTTGTGTAGAGTTCCAGACTGGGCTTCTTTCACTATAGAATGTTGAAAACCATTACGACCACAGGGAGAAGGTACAGGAGCCTGAAACCCAACCCTCAGAAATTCAGAAACAGCTTCTTCCCTTCTGAATGGTCCATAGACACTACTTCATTATTCCTTTTCATTTCATAATTCCATTTTTTACACTTTATTTATTTTGTAATTTATAGCAACTTGGAAAGAATTTGGAAAATGTGTAGCTTGGGTGGTTGATGGTTGGGTTGAGTTGTTCTCCGATCTTGGCAATTTGCTTGCAAACAATATGTCACTGTGCAAGGAGATATTATCAGTGCACTGTTTATAGTTGTGTACCCTCTGAGTATATACTTTTCAATCAGCTGATTGGTCATCATTACAGAAACTCAATTGTGATGTATGAGGGAGTCTCGTTGCTGATTGGTTGCTTGGCGAACTGTGCTTTGGTCTGGAATTTTGCCTGCAGTGGCTCATAAATAGGATTGAAGTCTACATGTCTGTTTACAGAATTGTTCACAGAAAACCTGCTTCTAGGAATTCTCTTGCATGCCGTGTGTTTGTTTGCTTTCACTGATGCCTGATTGATTTTGTGCCCCTCTCGATCTCATGGGTAGAGACCAGGGAGAGTTGGTCATGACGCTTCACAGCCAGCTGGTGTTCATGGATCCTTGTGGATAATTTTCTCCCAGTTTGACCAACATAATATTCGCTGCAGTCCCGGCATTGGATTTTGTAGATCACATATAGCAATTTTATGCCTTTGCAAAACAACAAATTTCACATCATGTGAGACTGCGATAATAAATATGGTTCTGAACTATATGGTTACTTTTAGAGAGACCAGATTTTATTTCCTTTTTTTGTTGGAAATGAAAGCTTTGCAGAATTACCAAACTTCCTTGTGGGATTCGAACTCATACCTTCCAAAACTGTGAACGCAGGTCTCTAGATTGCTAGCATCATAATCACTAAGCTCCTCAGTGATTATTGCCTGTCTTCAACAACCAGAGTTCTAAGTAAATTTATTATCGAAGTACATATATGTCACCATGTACAACCTGAAATTCATTTTCTTGCAGACATTTGCAGTAAATACAAGAAACACAAAAGAATCAATGAAAGACTGCACCCAACAGGACGGGCAACAACCAAAGGCAATAAACTGCAAGTCCTTGAAAGTGAGTTCATAGGTTATGAGAACAGTTCAGTGATGGGAAGTGTGAAGTTGAGTGTAGTTGTCCCCTCTAGTTCAAGAGCCTGTTGGTTGAGGGGTTGTAACTGTTCCTGAACCTGATGGTTTGAGTCCCGAGGCTCCTGCACCTTCTTCCTGATGGCAGCAGCAAGAAGAGAGCATGGCCTAGGTGGTGGGGTTTCTTGATGATGATGCTTTCCTGCAACAGCACTCCTTGTAGATGTATTTAATGTTGTCATAAGTACAGCATAGAAACAGGCCTTTCGGCCCATTTAATCCATGCCAAACCATTTAAACTGCATAGTCCCATTGACTGGCAATGGGACCATAGCCTTCCATACCCCTATCATCTATGTACCTATCCAAACTTCTCTTAAACGTTGAAATCAAGCTCACATGCACCACTCGTTCCACACTCTCACCACCCTCTGAGTGAAGAAGTTTCTCCTCATGTTCCCCTTAAACTTTTCACCTTTCACCCTTAACCCATGACCGCTGGTTGTAGTCTCACCCAGCCTCAGTGGAAAAAGCCTGCTTGTATTTACCCCATCTATAACCCCTCATAATTTTGTGTACCTGTATCAAATATCCTCTCCATCTTCTACGTTTTAAGGAATAAAATCCTAACTTATTCAATCTTTCCACTTAACTCTAGTCTTCCAGTTCCAGCAACATCCTTGTAAACTTTCTCTGTATTCTTTCAACTTTGTTTACATCTTTCCTGTAGGTAAGTGACCAAAACCGCACCTCTAATGTATGGATCTATTTCTTTTAGAGAAATGACCCCCCTTAAAACTATAAACAACAGGAATTCTGCAGATGCTGGAAATTCAAGCAACACACATCAAAGTTGCTGGTGAACGCAGCAGGCCAAGCAGCATCTCTAAGAAGAGGTACAGTTGACGTTTCAGGCCGAGACCCTTCGTCAGGACTAACTGAAGGAAGAGTGAGTAGGGGATTTGAAAGTTGGAGGGGGGGGGGAGATCCAAAATGATAGGAGAAGACAGGAGGGGGAGGGATGGAGCCAAGAGCTGGACAGGTGATTGGCAAAAGGGGATATGAGAGGATCATGGGACAGGAGGTCTGGGAAGAAAGACAAGTGGGGGGGGGGGACCCAGAGGATGGGCAAGAGGTACATTCAGAGGGACAGAGGGAGAAAAAGGAGAGTGAGAGAAAGAATGTGTGCATAAAAATGAGTAACAGATGGGGTACGAGGGGGAGGTGGGGCCTTAGCGGAAGTTAGAGAAGTCGATGTTCATGCCATCAGGTTGGAGGCTACCCAGACGGAATATAAGGTGTTGTTCCTCCAACCTGAGTGTGGCTTCATCTTTACAGTAGAGGAGGCCGTGGATAGACATGTCAGAATGGGATGTGGAATTAAAATGTGTGGCCACTGGGAGATCCTGCTTTCTCTGGCGGACAGATAGTAGCGTTTAAGAGCCCCACTGATCTCCCTCCTGGCACTTATCCGTGTAAGCGGAACAAGTGCTACACATGCCCTTACACTTCCTCCCTTACCACCATTCAGGGCCCCGAACAGTCCTTTCAGGTGAGGCAACACTTCACCTGTGAGTCGACTGGGGTGATATACTGCGTCCGGTGCTCCCGATGTAGCCTTTTATATATTGGCGAGACCCAACGCAGACTGGGAGACCGCTTTGCTGAACATCTACACTCTGTCCGCCAGAGAAAGCAGGATCTCCCAGTGGCCACACATTTTAATTCCACATCCCATTCCCATTCTGACATGTCTATCCACGGCCTCCTCTACTGTAAAGATGAAGCCACACTCAGGTTGGAGGAACAACACCTTATATTCCGTTTGGGTAGCCTCCAACCTGATGGCATGAACATCGACTTCTCTAACTTCCGCTAAGGCCCAACCTCCCCCTCGTATTCCATCTGTTACTCATTTTTATGCACACATTCTTTCTCTCACTGTCCTGTCCCTCTGAATATACCTCTTGCCCATCCTCTGGGTCCCCCCCCCTCCCCGTCTTTCTTCCCGGACCTCCTGTCCCATGATCCTCTCATATCCCCTTTTGCCTATCACCTGTCCAGCTCTTGGCTCTATCCCTCCCCCTCCTGTCTTCTCCTATCATTTTGGATCTCCCCCTTCCCCTCCAACTTTCAAATCCCTTACTCACTCTTCCTTCATTTAGTCCTGACGAAGGGTCTCGGCCTGAAACGTCCACTGCACCTCTTCCTACAGATGCTGCCTGGCCTGCTGCGTTCACCAGCAACTTTTATGTGTGTTGCCCCTTAAAACTATGTAAGGATTGTTGTCTACGCATGTGTATTGACCTGTTGTCTATGTATGTGTTCTCTCTCTCTCTCTCTCGCTGCAATGTGAATACACCAGTTAAAGCCATCTTCCACCTGTGTGCCTTTTAGTTAATTGACATGTAGTTTGTGCACAGACACAACAGCACCTACCTACAGGAAAGATGTAAATAAGGGAGGAGAGTTTACCTATGATGTACTGGGCCATATCCACTACTTTTTGTAGGCTTTTCTATTCAAGGGCATTGGTGTTTTCATACACTCTCCACCACAGATCTATAAAAGCGTGTCAAAGTTTTAGATGACATGCCAAATCTTCACAAACTTCTAAGAATGTAGAGGCCCCTTTAAAAAGCAATAACACCTGTAAAGTTGCTGACCCTCTCCTCCAATGAGGACTGGCTCATGGACCTCTGGTTTCCTTTTCCTGAAGTCAATAATCTGCGCCTTGGTCTTGCTGACATTGAGTAAGAGGTTGTTGTTGTGACACCACTCAGCCAGATTTTCATCTCCCTCCTGTATGCTGATTCATCACCACCTTTGATTTGGCCAATGACAGTGATGTCATCAGCAAACTTGAACGTGGCATTGGAGCTGTGCTTAGCCACACAGTCATAAGTGTACAGTGAGTCGAGCAGGGGCTAAGCACACAGCTTTGTGATGCCTCTGTGCTGATGGAGATTGCAGCGGAGATGTTGTTGCCAATCCAAACTGACTGGGGTCTGCAAGTGGGGAAATTGTGCATCCAGATGTACAAGAAGGTATTGAGGCTTATTGATTAGTTTTGAGGGGATGGTAGTATCGAATTTTGAGCTGTAGTCATTGAAGAACTTTCTGATGTATGCATCTTCACTGTCCAGAGGCTCCAGGGTTGAGCCAATGAAATGCCATCTGCTGTGGACCTGATGTGACAGTAGGCAAATTGGAACTGATCCAATCCATTTGTCGGGCAGGAGTTGATGTTTCATCACCAACCTCTCAAAGCAATTGATTACAGTGGATGTACGTACCGTACTACTGGGCGATAGTCATTGAGGCAGGCTTCCGCATTCTTCTTAGATACCAGTGTAATTGAAGCCTGCTTGAAGCAGGTCAATACTTCAGAATGCCAAAGCGAGAGGTTAAAGATGTCAGTGAACACTCCAAGCAGTTTACAGGTCTTTAGTACTTGGCCGGATGCTTTCTGTGGGTTCACCCTCCTGAAGGATGCTCTCATGTTACCCTCAGAGACTGAAATCAGAGGGTCATTGGGGCTGTGGGAGTTCTTGAATCTGCCTCCATGTTTTGACGGTCAAAGTAAACTCATCTGGGAGTGAAACCTATGTCTCTTAGTTTCACTTTGTAGGAGGTGGTAGCATTCAAGCCCTGCCTCGGCTGTTGAGCATCCTTCAGTCATTCAAGTTTGGTTCAGAATTGCCACTTTGCACATGCCATGGCTCTCCGGAGATCATATCTGGACCTCGTGTATCTTTCTTGGTCACCAGATCTGAATGTTACTGATGTGGCCCTCAGCAGATTGCATTTCTCATGGTTCATCCTGGGATTCTGGTTGGGAAAGATCCTGAATGATTTTGTGGGGACATACTCATCTACAACTGTTTTTATGAAGTCCATGAAAACCGTGTTGTATTCATTCAGATCCTCTGATGAGTCCTTAAACACAGCCCAGTCCACCAACTCAAGGTAAACCTGTAACCATTTCTCTGCCTCCTGAGACCACCTCTTTGTTGTCCTTATCTCTGTAGCCTCCGTCTGTATGCAGGTAGGAGGATCAGATTTCCTGAAATGCAGTCCAGGCATTCCTAATAGTAATAAAGCAGTGGTCGAGTGTGTTGGGACCTCTGACGCTGCAGGTGATATGTTGATAATTGGCTAGTGAGGCTGATCAACATCTCCACCCATGAATCCACCCCTCTACCCCATCCCCACCACTAATTTATCAGAGTCACTTTATGGCAGACACTTCAGAGTCAAGCATCTTTTAATGGACATAAAATCGATCTATCTGTATAAACTATCTTAAGTATTTATATTTATAGTATTTTTATTATTATGTTATTGTGTTATTTTTGTGCTGCATCAGATCAGGAGTATCAATTATTTTATTCACCTTTACACTAGTGTAAAGGAAACAACATTAAACCATCTTAAGTCTTCAGTAGTCCCGGCCTGCGCTCCCAGAGAATGGCCTGCCACTTCAAAGCTAAGCCATAAACGTTGTAGACTGTGTTTCCTTTTAGGGAACTCGCCAACCAGTTGGAATATTAACAAGCCCCATGGCTGCTTTTCCTGATGCCAGTTTACTCAGCTCGATTCACAGCTTATCACAGTGGGACTGGATTTCACAGCTTCTCACATCAGTTCAGTGGGGTTTGGCTGCAGTCAGGGGGAACTGTGAGGGAACAACACAAGACACAAAGAACTGAGGGGGCCATTTGGCTGAAGCAACATTTATAACCCGAGTTTAAGGACTTTTTGAGAGCAAGTTAGTTAAAGTTGCACCAAGTGCATTAAATGATGAGACAGACCTTGTTCATTCAGAATGACCACATTGATAAGTTTGACTCCACACATCAATGGTCACATCACCTATGTCTCTTCTGGAGCCTGCTTGGAACCATTGGAATATATGAGACATATACAGTACTGCACAGAAGTCTTAGGGCACCCTAAATTTTTTATATGGTTTTAGATGGTATGAGTTCACAGAGTCCTGATCGCAACATCATCGAGGCTGTCTGGGATTACCTGGAGAGACAGAAGCAAGTGAGACAGCCTGAGTCTGCAGAAGAACTGTGTCAAGTTCTCCGAGATGTTTGGAACAACCCATCAGCTGATTTTCTTATAAAACTGCTCAACAGTGTACCTAAGAGAATTGATGCAGTTTTAAAGGCAAAGGGTGGTCACACCAAATATTGGTTTGATTTAGGTTTATTTTACTGTTTACTGCTCTTCGTAGCAATTTTTTGATATTTAGAATGCTGTCATTTCATTATTTTTGAAAGCATCTTCACTTTACAGGATTTTGTTTTATATATGCACAGTACTGTATCAGTCTTAATAATAAATGTACTTTGAACTTTGATGCAACCTCCTCAAGCCTCTGGGATAGGGAAGGCCCCCTTCCACGTGAAGAAACCCCTTACCCCAGTCCTCATGGCTCAGTTGTTATTTTGACACCACGGCCTAGTTCCAGACTGCTCAGTCAGAAGAAACATTCTTAGTGCATCTATCTGGCTGAATCTTCAAACTGTTTAGTGTGCCTCATTGAGGTCAGACAGCTCTTGTCAGAACTCTCATGACTGACAAAGATTGTCATAACCAACTCCCTAGCCCTGGAATAATTCCTTGATGCAACGCCCTGCTCCCTATCTCAATGGAGGTCCAAAGGTTGCATGCAGAGTTGACCCAATGTCTCAAGCTTTTAACAACTTTCAATTTCACAATTTTTAATTGGGATGTTATACTGAAGTTGTATAAGACATTGCTGAGGCCTAATTTGGAATATTGTGTGCAGTTTTGGTCATCTATCTATAGGAAGATATAAATACGGTTGACAGGGTAGAGAGAAAACTTAGAAGTATGTTGCTGGGTCTGGAGGACTTGAGTTAAATGGGAAGATTGATTAAGTTAGTAAGTTATTCCTTGGAACATAGAAGACTGAAGGGAGTTTTGATAGAGGCATACAAAATTATAAGGGGGATAGGGTAAATGCAAACAGACTTATTCCACTGAGGTTGCATGGGTCATGGGTTAAGGGTGAAAGGTGAAAAGTTTAAAGGAACATGAGGGGAAACTTCTTCACTCAGAGGGTGGTGAGAGTGTGGAATGAGCTGCCAGCACAAGAAGTGCATGTGATCTCGATTTCAACATCTAAGAGAAATTTGGATAGGTACGTGGATGTTAGGGGTACGGAGAGCCATGATCCCAGTGCAGATCGATGGGCGTAAGCAGTTTAAATGGTTCAGCATGGACTAGATGGGCCAAGGAGCCTGTTTGTGCTGTACTTTTCCATGACTCTGACTCAACTTGCAATATCATTGGCACAGTTTATGTTGAATCATTTTATTCTTTCAGAATTTAGGATTTTAATGTGATCTGTAAACAAGCTACACCCGTGCTTTCTAAGGTCAGTGTCCAACGCATCACCTCAAACATTTCATCAACAAACTGGGTTGATCAACATCCTGGGTGAGCTCACCTGATATTAAATGCCGATGAGGAAATGTCTCCACACTCTACCTGGGCTCTGAAAGTAGGATGGAGTTGAGGAGACATGAGATGAGAGAGAATGAGTCAGCTTATAGGCCGGACTGCAGATGCTACTGAGGGAAGGATTTCCCCTAGCCCAGTGTAGTCACTGCTCTTACTGGCAGTAAAAAGTGTGATCACTGCAATCAATAGCTTGTAACTTCCCTTTTGGAGTTGAGCCTGTACAACCTGGCATTTTTGTAGTGTGAACTTAAGTCTGGAAGGTGTAGGATGGTCTGTGATGTGTACTGGCTGAATTGAGGCAGTGGGGCCCAGGCCCGAGAGCGGGGAATGAGGCCATTGTTGGAGTGGATTTGCAGGTGATTCAATGCAGCAGAACCGAGATGAGAGGAGGTAGAGTCGAGACAACGGGGCCCAGTCCTAAGAGCATATTGAAGCCGCAGGGCCCAGGTGCGAGAACAAGAAATAAACCTGAGATTTGATCAATTTAAGTGCCAGGCCGAGTTGGAAAGGCGGGTACGCGCCGAATTGAGTTGGCAGGATCCGGGCCCGATAGTGACAAACGACCTGAGGTTTGGACAATTTAAGCACAGGGACAGATTGAAAAGTAGGTCTGTGCTGAGCTGAGGCTGTGGCCTGCAACTAACGGGCTCCTAGATCAACTGCAGTGATGACTGGTTTCGCCGCTGCAAACTCACTTTCGTTAACTTCAGTTGTTTACATGATTTGTTTCTTTTTCTGTATTTTGGGTGTTGGGCGGTCTTTTTTTAAAGTGGGTTCCATTGGGTTCTTTTGTTTAGTGGCTGCCTGTAAGGAGACGAAACCCAAGGTTGACCCTCAACCCAGCACAGATGGAAAATGTGCAAACAGCGAATGGGATTTGAACCCGGAACTACTCGCCTCAAAGTCTGGTGCAGATGCCACTGCACTGCCGGTTAGCACATACATACTTTGATAATAAGTGTATTTTGACTTTGAAATTTCATATCCCATTAAAATACCACACTCCACACCAGCTCCTTGCTTTGTGCTTTTTTTCCCGTTTTAATTACAAGTTTTGTTTTTTGTTGAAGTAATAATAAAAAAATTACAAGTATGTTGAGCAAATAAAATGGTTTAGACAGAACAATCATCATTTGGCTAGATTAAACCCAGAAATCACAGAGTAGCGAGGTAGCAGTCTTTTCACCCTCCACCACAACACCCCTGCCCCTCGCATAGGGGGAAGAGGGGAGTGAGGGAGGGTACTTTAACAAAGGCTCCTGCAGCTTTCAACCCCGGCTCTGTATAAATTATACGTATACTGTGGGGTAAGGCAAGCAATTATTGCTCTGGTAAAAAACACAGCTCCCTGAATGGCGTATTGAGAGAGGAAGCAGAGACATCTGCTCAGGCTACACACCCACCCAACCTCTCCCCCACCGACCGGACCGCGTGCAGCACTATTACTCTGGCACCACAACCAGAACGTCACAGGCCACAGAAGCACAGGGAGTGTGAGGGCCATCCAGCTGATTAATATTGTAACCTATTCTTCTCTTTTGTGGGGAGCCAAGGACTATTTGAGATACTACACTGACAAAAGTTCCCAAACCTTTTCCCAAGCAGCTGGGACATTTGAGATGTTTTATTTACACCCACCAGCTTGGGAGTGATAATTTTTAGTTTTATTGAGATACGGCCTGGAACAGGAACACTTGCCCAGCAACCACCAATTTAATCCTAGCCTAATCACAGCACAATTTACAATAGCCAATTAACCTACCAACCAGTACGACTGTGGGAAGAAACCGGAGCCCCCAGAGGAAACCCACACGGTCACGGCAGGAACATACAAACTCCTTGCAGGCAGCTGCAGGAATTGAACCTGGGTCGCCTGTACTGTAAAGCGTTGTGCTAACCACTATGCTACTGTGCCGCCCCCATTATCATCTTGCTATCTACCTTCTTCTATGTACCTGGCTCTCCCAGGCTAATTCACAGCTCCCACCTGCCCACTGTTCCCACAATGGAAATTGCACCCAATTGATAGTTTGTTTTTTTGTCTATGCAGTGTTAAGAGTCCAGAAAGTGACAGCTTCAAGATCATTGAGCACATCTACATGAAATGCTGTCGCAGGAAAACAGCATCCATCATCAAAGAACCACACTACCCAGGACGTGCCCTCTTCTCACTGCTGCCATCAGGTAGAAGGTACAAGAGCCTCAGGACTCACAGCACCAGGTTCAAAAACAGTTACTACCCCTCAACCATCAGGCTCTTGAACAAAAGGGGATTACTACACTCACTTGCCCATCCATTGAGATGTTCCCACAATCAATGATCTCACTTTAAGGACTCTTTATCTCATTATCTCATGTTCCCATTATTTATTGGTGTTTATTTATATTTGCATTTGCACAGTTTGTTGTCTTCTGCACTCTGGTTGATCTTTCATTGATCCTGTTATAATTACTATTCTACAGATTTGCTGAGTATGCCCACAGGAAAATGAATCTCAGGGTTGTATGTGGTGACATATGTGTACTTTGATAATAAAACTAACTTTGAACCTTGAGAGCAGGAAATGTTCCCTGCTCTCTCTAGGCCAGGGACAATCACAACTTCTAGTCCATCTCCCCCCTCCCCCACCATCCTCCCCGGTTACAGAGGCAGCAAACAAGTTAACCAATAGCTTATGCATGGCAGGATATGGCAGGTGACTGCAGGAGAACACAATGATCTAAGAGGGAGGTACATGTGAAGAATGACAAGACTGTTAAACCCTGTGCAAGAACAAAAGAAAGTGACCATCATCCTTCGGTGATCCTTGCAACCTATGTAAAACTTTTTACTGTGCTTCGAGATGTGGCCTCGGGGCTGGACAGATCTCTGTGAAGTAGGAACATGTTCCTGACTGACTGATTGACCAGAGCATGGACCCAACCTACTACCCAGACTGGACTATATTTTCCTGCCTGGTTCTAGCTCAACAACCACCGACTAGAACAGGCAAACTTAAAATGAGAGAGGGTTTTAACTTTTAATCCTGGAGTAGAAATAAAGCAGCTTTCATTCTCTCTAAATCATTATTGCACCACTTGAAAACATTACAAATTCCTGCAAGTTTCACTTGTGCTAAATCAAACCAGTGATACTCACCAAGCAGACAATCAAAAGAATATCAAACAATTTCAAGAAAGGTGTGACATCAGAACAGATCTCATAGCCTGATGTAGTGTGGCTCTGTGTAATGGATTGGACAGCTTACATAACCAAACTAGATAAAAATGGGCTAGGGAAGATGCTTAAGCCTTCTCACATCTAGGCTGCATGCCTGTGAACCCTTTTAACCTTGCTGTCCACTTAGTCCTCCAAGAGGACCACAACGTTTGTTGTTTGGTGCCTCAATGGCCTGGAGAGCGCTGTTGGCTGGAGTCAGAGCTTTAAGCTTTGACTTCAGCTTGGGTCACCCATGCCAAACAGGTCAAAGGTAGAGGCCAGACTAAGACTGGTCCATCGGTCCTCCAGGTTCAGGGGTTCAGCTCAGGGCTAACAACTCTGACTGGTAAAACAAAATTGTTATGGCAACAGCAATGAAGAATCCTTTTCCATCTGAGCGTGACGGTATTCCCGAGTCTCCGCCCGGGACTTGCACGACTGACAGTAGTGAAAACTGAGCTACTGACACGATGAAGAAAGCCCTGAGCACTGCCAGAGATGGAGGACCTTCATTGCTGCCCAAAACGTAAGCGGCACAACGGGCAGTAAGTAGGTCAACTTAGTGCCCACTACTACAGACCCTCAATGCTCTGTCCTTCTCGTCCTCCCACTTTTAAAACTCCTCCAAGTTTCTCTTCTGTTGCCTGTCAAGTTGAAGGCAAGTCAGGATGTGACTGTTGGACATACCCACCTTCCTCCTCTGATCACCACCCTCCAAGAGGCATATTGTTCAGGCCAAAATATTCTTCACTCATTTCAAATGCAGCAGATGTGTTCCAACAGTTTCAACATTTGCACAGGGAGTCTGACTGGATGGGAATTTAAATACATTATTAGCAAGTGTGTGAGGCAACACTTTTCTAGTGTACCCTGGAGGGCAAGTGAGGATCCCTTCGATATTAAGCTCTTAGTGATGGGGAGAGAAGTGCAACCTAGCGTGGGTCATATCTCAGTCACTCTCGCACGTGCACACTGCTGTGGCAGGCTTAACACCTCCAGGCAGCAATCACCATTCCTCAGTTTCCAGCTTAAACCCATGCCTCTCCAATGGGGCGCGGGGCGGGGGGGGGGGGTGCGGAGGAGCTGAGCAAAGGCACAAGAGCTGTCCGAAGGCAAAAGCATCTTTCCATTTACTCCAATCACAATAACATATAAAAATGACAGAGCTGTATCTAGTTATGGTGATAATAAAGAGATAATCAGTTGGTGCTGGCTTGTGAGGTAAAGTAAGGTATTATCTACCAACTTTTGTTTTGAATAAGCTCGCTGTGGAGAAGCTGCACCTTTGTCCGCCCACCCTAACCCAGAAGAGTCTTGCACAACAGAATCAGGCTAGGGATGGGATGGTGAAAGGGGAAGGACTAATGTGCCCTCGCACTGTGTGGATCTGAAGAGTGGGAAACTCTGCTGTTCATTTTCTTGCACGTGACTGCTCCCTCAGTCCTCACCCAGCGCACATGGTTGGGGTAAAGAATACCCTCGAGTCCACCTCCCTTCCTAGGACAATAGTCCCAAAAGCAAGATTGCTTCCTCTCTCTCTCTCGCCCCCCCCCCCCCACCTTCCCCTCAAGTCTTATTAAAAAAAGGCAGCGAATGCCAGGTTAGCAGCATCATGTAGATCAGTCTGTTTAAGCTTGGAGTTGGTGGCCTTGGCACTGGAGTGTAGGTACCAGAAAGCGCTGGCGGTTTAGTTTGCGATGTCGCGTAGTGTTTTAAAAGGAGGAGGACCTCCCCCCCCCAACTCCTTTCCTCTGCCCACCAGATCATTTCCCCCGTGACGGGCTCCTCAAGCAGTGGACGTGCTGGCAGGTGACGAGCCAGAGGAGCCGCCGCTGCTTCCCACAGTCCGCATCTGGGCTTGGAGCTGGGAGAGCTGCTCCGGGTTGGCCAGGGACTTCAGCAGGGTATTCTCCCGCTCCAGCAGGGAGTTCCTCTCGATCAGCTCCTTGATCTGCTCCTTCAGCACCTCCACCTCTTCGCGGACGGCGTACATCAGGTGGCTCTTCACCAGGTCCTGCATGGCACAGGGGAGGGGTGGGGAGAATGGGAGAAGCCCTTAGCTCAGAGACATAGTGAGAAAGGACCCAGGATGCAGCACCCAACCTAACTGATAGAGGATTTCAAAGAAACACCCAGAGGAACTCAGCAGGTCAGGCAGCATCTATGGTAAAGAGCAAACAGTCGATGTTTCGGGCCTCTTGAGGACTGAGAAGGAGGGGGGGGAAGATGCCTGACTAAAAAAGGTGGGGAAAGGGGAGGGGACCCGGGGGAGGTGACAGGCAGATGAGAGGAAGTGAAAGGTCAGAGTGGGGAATAGAGGAGGGGCAGGGGGTTATTTGTTCACCGGAAGTTAGAGAAGTCGATGTTCATGCCATCAGGTTGGAGGCTACCCAGATGGAATATAAGGTGTTGCTCCTCCACCCCGAGGGTGGCCTCATCCTGGCACAAGAGGAGGCCAGGGATTGACACGTCAAAATGGGAATCCCCTCCACTCCCAACCCTCTCGCTTAGCAGCCTTCACTAACATGTCTGTTGATCACCAAAATAATCCTATCAACTGAAACCGCACACGGAGCAGTGCAGCACAAAAACAGGCCCTTCGTCCCACAAACTCTGCACTGAACATGATGCCCCATTAAACCCTCCCGCCTGCATGTGATTCACCTCCCTCCATTCCCCGCACATTCATGTCTATCTAAAAGCCTCTTAAAAAACACTGCTGTGATAATCAGGAGACTGAATCAATGCAAAAGGTAAATATTAGAAGCATTTTGTGGACAAGTTGAAGGGAACAACTGGACAGTAGGAGTCTTGAAGAAGGGTCTCAGCCTGAATTGTTGACACTTTTACTCTTTTTCATAGATGCTGCCTGGCCTGCTGAGTTCTTCCAGCATCTTGTGTCTATTGCTTTAAACCGCAGGGGTTTAAAGAGGAACAGTGGTGGAGTAGAGTGGGAGAGGAAGATGAAGAGACAGAAATAGGAGGGCAGAGGGAAACAGATGAGGAGGTGGGAGAAACAATTAGCTGGGCACAGATCAAAAATGGAGGACATGGCTGAAATGAGAAAGCAGTACCTTTCATATTGGTCTTCTATTACCTACAGTTGTATGTGCCCAGCCTAAACAAAACCCTCCTGCATCCTCCGGTACCCAATCTGTTTATGATCCCACGCCAAACCACAGTGACTTCCTCAGCCGACTGCAACGATCAGCATGTTGTACCTCAGGCATCCTGGCCAGGCGGTGTGCCCTTGCAATGGGCAAAGAAACAGGTCCTCCGGCATGGGGCGAGTGGCTCTCTGCCACCCTTCAGCTGCGGTTCTTTAAACTGCACTCACAGCCTCTGCCCTTTATATAGGTGGATATTAATACTCTGGGATGGGGAACCAATCAGCAACTGAGCCAGCTGTTTCCTGTTGTTGGGCGACGCCCAGGTCTCCATGTCAGGGAGGAAGCGCTAACCACAGGAGCTGTCTCAGATCGCAAGACGTCAAGCTGCCTTGGGAAGGTGGAGCCGAGGCCCTCGCTGACAATGGCAGAGCATTCCGGTGGGTGCTGCGTGGCCTGGTATTGGAAGACCAGCCTTCTGATAACCAGGTCTGACCTTGATGGCACGGTTACACAACAGGTAGAGCTGCCGCCTCACGGCGTCAGAGACCCAGTCCTGGAGCCGGGGGGGGGGGATACTCTCTCAATGGGCTGAATGGCCTAATTCTGCTCCTTTGTCTTATGGTGCTTTGGGTTATTGACAGACTGTGTGAAGTCAGTGGGCTGGAGAGCCTGTTTATTATACGTCACCTTCAGCTTTACAGCAGGCCATGTTACACTGACAGGTGCTTAACCAGAAATAACAACCCTCATTTCCTTTTCCACTGTTGCTGTCTGACATCCCAATTATTTCTAGCATTCCCTTAGATTACTGGCTCAATTACTAGAGGAGTATCCAGAAGCCTGGACCATCAATGAACTGACACATCTGAATCCCACCTTGGTACCTGGGGAATTGATTAAAATGACAGAGATGATCAGGCATAAAAGTCCGGGCCGTTGATGCAGAGACACATCAAAATCCCACCTTGGTATCTGGGAAATTGATATTAAAATGACAGATATAATCAGGAATAAAAGGCTGGGCCGTTGATATAGAGACACATCTGAATCCCACCTTGGTATCTGGGGAAGTGATATTAAGATAAGGGAGATATAACGATGATAAAAGGCTGGTGTCTCAAAAATTTGAATTGAAGTAAGGACCCTGTGTGGTATACAAATGTTCGTTAAGAACAGAAACCTTTTACCCTTATCCAAATACACAGGAAAGTGTTCGACTATTAACTGTGCCCTGACATGGTCTAGCAAACCATTCAGTTTATGGGCAACTTGGGGGATGACCAATAAATTCTGGCAATATTCACACCCTTTCAGAGATTCAGTTCCAGCCCACCTCTCGAATGGTCAAACCTCAACAACAGATAGCTGTTGAGTTTCTACTTCTACAGACTCTATAACCCCTGATGGGATGTGGACACCACCTTTCAGCCCAGTGTTCACTGCTCACTCTTAACTGCCTCTGCATTTGGGGCCTTTCTGCGGGCAAATAAAAGTAGAGTTACTCAATCAGTCGCACAAATGCAGAGGCAGTAGATCTTGTGCGAAGGGAAGGGGGGATTTCTATCATTCATTCTATGGGGTTTCTTGTTTTGTGAATATCTGTGAAGAGTAAGAAATTCAGGTTGTATACATCCTCTGATATTAAATTGAACCTTTGAACATAGGCCAGACAGTATGAGGATGATGGAGAGGGGCATCAATTTAGAACAGAGATGAGGAATAATTTCTTTAACCAGAGGGTGGTGAATCTGTGGAACTCATTGCCACGGATGGATGTGGAGGCCAGGTCATTGGGTATATTGAAAGCAGAAGTTGATAGGTTCTTGATTCATCATGATGTTAAAAGTTATGGGAAGAAGGCAGGAGAATGCGGTTGAGAGGGATAATAAATCAGCCCTGATGGAATAGCAGGGCAGACTTGATGGGCCAAAAGGGCTACTTCTGCTCCAATGCATTGGGCTCTAACACCATGCTCAAGCAACCCAAAATACTTGACTCACTTAACTGCATGCCCCGTTAAGGAACCTCACTATATGCACAGCAGCTGCTCGACCTGCTGATGGAATCAGGCATGCGGATCAAAAGCAAGAGGTCAACGAGGCACCTCGGAATGTCAGAGGCACTACATTAATGCACACTGTCCCCTTTTATGGTCACATGGTCTTTCCTCCATCTACAACTCATTACACACTTACCATGGCTTGTTCGATCTTGTTGTCAATGGCAACCATGCTGCTGCTGGAACCACTGGGGAGAAAGGAGAACAGAGAGTCAGTGAGAGGTGGCAGAGAGTACACCAATCCTCAAAATGGTGCTCAGTCCATTGCTGAGGGAGTAATAACTTTCTACACTCAAATCCGCTGTTGCTGTTGGTTCAAGAGATTATATTGCCCAGAAAGTTCTTTAGAAGTCTATAAGACCATAAGTTATAGGAGCAGAATTAGGCCATTTGGCCCATCATTTCATCATGGCTGATCCCCCATATCCCTCATGCCCTGACTAGTCAAGAATCTATTAACCTCGGCCTTAAATATACCCAATGACTCGCCCTCCAAAGCTTCCTGTGAGAACGAATTCCACAGATTCACAACTCTGTGGCTAAAGAAATTCCTCCTCATCTCCATTCTAAATGGACATCTGTCTATTCTGAGGCTGTGTCCTCTGGTCTTAGACTCCTTTACCATAGGAAATATCCTCTCCACATCTACTCTATCAAGGTCTTTCAATATTCATTAGGTTTCAATAAGATCCTCCCTTAATCTTCTGAATTTCAGTGAGTACAGGCCCAGAGCCATCAAACACTCTACCCTCATATGATAAACCTTTCAATTCCGGAATCATTTTTGGAATATCGACACGTCATTTCTGAAATAAGGGGCCTCAAACTGCTCACAATACTCTAAGTGAGGCCTCACCAGTGTCTTATAAAGCCTCAACATTACATTCTTGCTTTTATATTCTAGTCCTCTCAAAATGAATGCTAATATCACATTTGCCTTCTTCACCAGTGACTCAAGCTGCAGATGAACCACGGACATCCTTGACTTACTCTGCCATGACATCTCAGGCTTACAGACAGGAACTGCTGAAGTACAGAACCAGTTGTACTGCAAATTATTGAAAATCCGCTGAAGATTTGCAGACAAACGGGTGATAATGCAAATATATAAACCGGCAAAAAGACAGTTTAACTACAAGGAAAACAACAATTTAAAGCCTAGTCCAACAACGTTCACAACCTTGCAATAGTGTTTTCCCTCCCATTTCACCCTCCGTAAAATCACTCAACTCCAGCCCCGCCTCAACAGAATCCAGTCTAAACAGATTGTGAAGTATGGGAACCAGAATCAACTCTAATCGGAGAGTGAAGTTTGGGAACTGAAATTGACTCCACTTGGAGAGTGGAGTTTAGGAACCGGAATCGACTCTAATCAGATCATGGAGATTGGGAACCAAAGTCAATTCTAATTGGAGAGTGGAGTTTGGGAACTGGAATCCTCTCTAATTTGAGAACATTCCCCTGAATGTTATCCCGTAAATGCTGTATGAATAACAGTTCTATATAAATACTTATTGTTAATGATGAAGACCAGCTTGACATATAAAGTGACAAATCCCCACCCCTTGAAGAAAAGCTCAATTAAACAAAAATCTGCAAAACGAAAGAGGTGGTCAAGGACTTCTGGAACAGAGGTAGTGCACATGCTTCAGTCTACATCAACATTGCTGAGGTTGTGAGGGTTGACAGCCTCCAATTCCTAGGTGTGAACATCACCAATAGCAACAGACATAAAATGCTGGAGGAACTCAGCAGATCAGGCAGCATCTACGGAAAAGAGTAAACAATCGACGTTTTGGGCGGAGACCCTTCAACAGGACTGAAAAAGAAGGGGAAAGACGCCAGAATAAAAAGGTAGGGAAGAGGAAGGGGGATAGTCAGGAGGTGATAGGTGAACCCAGGTGGGTGGGAAAGGTCAAGGGCTGGAGAGGAAGGAATCTGATGGGAGAGGAGAGTGGACCATAGGAAAAAGGGAAGGAGGAGGGGACCCAGAGGGAGATGATAGGCAGGTGAGAAGAGATAAGAGGCCAGAGTGAGGAATAGAAGAAGAGGGGAAGAGAAGGGAATTTGATATTCGGTTGGGGGCTACCTAACTGGAATACAAGATGCTGCTCCTCCACCCTGAGGGTGACCTGATCTTGGCATAGGAGAAGGCTATGGCTTTTCTGGTCTAGCTATGAAAGCTCAAATGCCTCTACTTGTTCAGGAGGATAACAGGAATTTGCCACGTACCTGTCAACCCTTACCAATTTTTATCAATGCACCATAGGAAGCATTCTATCTAGACGCATCATGGCTTGGTACAGTAACTGCTCCAACCGTGACTGCAAGAAGTTGCAGAGAGTTGTGGACACAGTTCAGCGCATCTTGGAAACCAGCCGCCACTTGATTGGATTTATCAAATCTTCTCACTGCCTCAGTAAAGCAGCCAGAATTATCAAAAACCTCACCACCTCTGACATTCTCTCTTCTATCTGGCAGAAGATACAAAAGCCTGAAAGCTTGTACCATCAAGCTCAAGGACAGTTTCTATCCAACTTTTGATCTGACAGAACTCTTGTAAGATAAGATGGATTCTTGACTTCACAATAGAGTCATGAGTCATAGAAAAACACAGCACAGAAAAAGGCCCTTCGGACCATCTAGTCTATGCTACACCATTTAAACTGCTTACACCCATCATCCTGCACTGAAACCATAGCCCTCCATACCCCTATCATCTATGTACCTATCCAAACCTCTCTTCAACATTGAAATTGAGCCTGCATGCACCACTTGTCCTGGCAGCTTGTTCCACACCCTCACCACCCTCTGAGTGAAGAAGTTTCCCCTCATGTTCCCTTTAAACCTTTCACCCTTAACCCATGACCTCTGGTCGTAGTCACACCCAACCTCAGTGGAAAAACCCTATCTATACCGCTCATGATTTTGTATACCTCTATCAAATTTCCCCTCAATCTTCTATGTTCCAAGAAATAAAGTCCGAACTTATTCAATCTCTCCTTATAAGTCAGGTCCTCCAGTCCCAGCAATATCACTGTAAATTTTCTCCGTACTCTTTCAACCTTATATACACCTTTCCATCTTACAATCTACCTCATTCTGATGTTGCACTTTATCTTTACCTGCAATGCACCTTCTTGGTAGCTTTTACACTTTATTCGGCAATAATATCACTTTATCAATCTCAACACACTGCGTAATGACCTTATCTTTATGAACAGTATAAAAGACAAGCTTTTCACTGTATTTCAGTACAGGTGACAATAATAAACCAAGTCCAATACATTTAAATATAAATTGTCCCAAGTTTTACACAACACACACAAAAAGCTGGGGGAACTCAGCAGGTCAGGCAGCATCTATGGAAAAGAGTAAACAGTCAATGTTTTGGGCCGAGACCCTTCTTCTGAACTGAGAAGGAAGGGGGAAGATGCCAGAATAAAAAGGTGGGGGGAGCGGAATGAGGCTAGCTATAAGGTGATAGGTGAAGCCAGGTAGATGGGAAAAGTAAAGGGCTGGAGAGGAAGGAATCTGATGGAAGAGAAGAGTGGAGCATAAGAGAAAGGGGAGGAGGAGGGGACCCAGGGGGAAGTCATAGGCAAGTGAGAATTAAAAGGTTAGAGTGGGGAATAGAGGAAGGGGGAGAGGGGATATTTTGTTCACCAGAAGAAGTCGATATTCATGCCATCAGGTTGGAGGGGGCCCAGATGGAATATAAGGTGTTGCTCCTCCACCCTGAGGGTGGCATCATCGTGGTACAAGAGCAGCCACGGACTGACACGTTGGAACGGGAATGGGAATTAAAATGCTTGGCCGCTGGGACCACCCGCTTGTGGTGGATGGTGCAGACGTGCTTGCCGTACAGAGGCATAGTTAGGTCACAGATAGATGTTAGCAGTTCAAGAACATCTGGCTGTGGAAACATTGAGCAATATTTCCAAGGACTACGGAAATCTGCTGCATTTTTAATCGGGTCAAAATCTTAATAAAGCTGTAACTTTTTGAGTTTATTAACTGGAATTGTTTTGACAGCTAGGCAGGAGTTAGTAAAATTTCACAGACCTGGTGTTGGCAGAGAATAAAGTACTAAGATCATAAACACAAGAAAGTCTACAGTTGCTGCTAATCCAGAGCAACACACACACACACAATGCTGGAGGAACTCAGAAGGTCAGGCAGCGTCTATGGAAAACAGAAGTCAGAATAAGAAGGTGGGGAGGGGTGGAAGAGGTACAAGGTGGCAGGTGATCGGTGAAACTGGGAGAGAGGGAGGGGTGAAGTAAAGAGCTGGGAGGTTGATTGGTGATAGAGGTAAAGGGCTAGAGAAGGGGGAATCTGATAGGAGAGGGTAGAAGACCATGGAAGAAAGAGAAGGCGGAACTGACAATTTTACAACTCGCTGCAGCTTACTTTGATCCTGTGAAGCAGCCCCCCACACCCCACCCATACCAAATGGTGATGCAGCCAGTCAGAATGCTCTACACAGTACATCTGTAGAAATTTTCAAGTGTTTCAGGTAGTATACCAAATCCCCTCAACCTCCAAAAAAATATAGCTGCTGTCTTGCCTTCTTTATAGCTGCATTGATAACCCGGCACCCTCAGTTTTAAATTTATTTTAAAACAGCACCTCTTCTCCCACAAGTGGAAACATTATTATTATGTGTTATGTGCATTATGTGGATTTGTATTTTAAATCACGTGCGTTAATTCTCAGTATCTATTACCTATTGTGAGTATTTTATATTGTGTTTAACTATATGTAGTGTGGTGTTCTTAAGTTCTGTGATGTTGTTGTCCTTACCGCTGCACAAACGAAGTTCCTCATGGAAAATAAAGTGAATTGAACTGAATTCTCAAGACCCCCAACCCCCTCAGGATCTAATCTATTTTTTTTCAACCAAGTCCCCACTCACTCTGCTAAACTTCTGTCTGTCTAACCTTTCCTCATGAGGCAAGCTGCCCATTCCGCAATTAGTCAAGGCCCTTCCTCTGACTGCTTCCAACGCAAAGGAGAAAAATACTGGTAACAGTATTCCAGGTGTGATCTCACCACCACCCCCGACAACTGAAGCACAAACTCCCCATTTTGCATTCGATTTTCACAACGAGGCAGCCTTTTGCAAGCAATGCACTTAAGACACAAATTCAACAAATCTATGGAATAGTATCTATAACTGGATCAATGAAAGATCAACCAGAGTGCAGAAGACAACAAACTGTATAAATACAAATATAAATAAACAGCAATAAATAACGAGAACATGAGATAAAGAGTCCTTAAAGTGAGGTCACTGGCAGTGGGAGCAGCTCAGTGGTTGGGCAAGTGAATGCAGTTATTCCTTTTTGTTCAAGAGCCTGGTGGTTGAGGTGTAGTAACTGTTTGTGAACTTGGTGGTGAGAGTCCTGAGGCTCTTGTACCTGCTACCTGGTGGTGAAAAGAGAGCTGAGGATCTCTGAAGATGGATGTTACTTTCATTTCATGTAGCTGTGCTCGATGGTTGAGAGGGCTTTACCCATGATGTACTGGGCCACATCCATTATCTTTTGTAGGATTTTCCACTCATAAACATTGGTATTTCTATACAAGACCATTATACAGCCAATCAATACACTCTCCACTATATATCTACAGAAGTCTATCAAAGTTTTAAATGTCATGCTGAATCTCCACAGAAACCTAAGGAAGTAGAGGCACTGTTGTGCTTTCTTCGCAACTGCACTCTCACTATTTGGATAAATGTTTTTTTCCCTACAAGAATGGATTTCAATCAGCCCACGTAATGGATTTCAGTCTGCCCACTTAATCAAATGTTATCTGCCATGTTTCCTTCTCTGCCACAGCTCTCGGCAAGTGATACAGATTTGGGCTCATGAGGAATGTACAGTACCAAGTGACAACACTGCCCCCTGGTGGTGCTGCAAACACTTCACCAGAAAGGTTAAACTGGTAATCTTGAGTAACAAAGTCAAAATACTGGAGGAATTCAGATTCAGATTCTTATTTACTTATCACATATACACCAAAACATAAAGTGAAATGCATCATTTGCATTAACAACCAGCACAACCTAACGGTGTGCTGGGGGCAGCCTGCAAGTGTCACGACACATTCCGGGCCCAACATAGAAGACCTACAGCACAATACAGGCCCTTTGGCCCACAAAGCTGTGCTGAACATGTCCTTACCTTAGAAATTACCTAGGGTTACCCATAGCCCTCTATTTTTCTAAGCTCCATGTACCTATCCAGGAGTCTCTTAAAAGACCCTTATTTCATAATTTACTGGCATAATTTACATATTACTATTTAACTATTTATAGTTCTATTACTATTTATTATTTATGGAGCAACTGTAACGAAAACCAATTTCCCCCGGGATTAATAAGGTATGACTATGACTATGTTTCCGCCTCTGCTGCCGGCAGCCCATTCCATGCACTCACCACTCTCTGCGTAAAAAACTTACCCCTCCTCTGTACCCACTTCTAAAGCACCTTAAAACTATGCCCTCTCGTGCTAGCCATTTCAGCCCTGGGAAAAAGCCTTGTCTATCTACACGACCAATACCTCTCATTATCTTGTACACCTCTATCAGGTCACCTCTCATCCTCCATCGCTCCAAGGAGAAAAGGCTGAGTTCATTCAACCTATTCTCACAAGGCATGCTCCCCAATCCAGGCAACATCCTTGTAAATCTCCTCTGCACCCTTTCTATGGTTTCCACGTCCTTCCTGTAGTGAAGTGACCAGAATTGAGCACAATATTCCAAGTGGGGTCTGACCAGGATCCTATAGAGCTGCAACATTACCTCTCTGCTCTTAAACTCAATCCCACGATTGATGAAGGCCAATGCACCATATGCCTTCTTAACCACAGAGTCAACCTGCACAGCAGCTTTGAGTGCCCTATGGACTCGGACCCCAAGATCCAGAGATGACCACATTGTTCAGCGGAACAACACAAGCAACAACAACAACAACAACACAAGGCCCTTTCCACCCTCCCTCCCTCCCACCCACCCACCCACTCACACACAAAGATAGGCCTCCAACTCCAGGACAGGCTGCCTCCGGGCCTCCCACCTCCAATCTCTGGCCAGGGTTATATTTATATATAATAAGTTTTTAAAATATTGTATATACAATTACATATTTTATTATATAATGATTAAAATTAGTTTATATCATATATATATATCTATATAGGATTCCAGTTAACTGGGACACATCAGAACCAGTACGTTTTGGCCCAATTAAATGGCTGCCCCAATTAGCCAAAGTTTCATGGAAAGTCAAAAAGGTATATAAAAAAGGCAATTTATCATTTAACTGAGCAACAAATTATGTATTTAAATGAAATACAGAACAAATTGGAACACTATCAATGCTACTACAGCTCTATAAAACTGTATATAATAATTACCGACAGGAGTAATTTCTAGTGTGGTGTAGATAATGGACTGCCTCAGAAAATGCTAGCAATGATTGCATACTCCAAATCTTCATTTTCATTGTAAAGTTCAAAATGATTGTTGAAACCTTCAAATTCTTCATAGTTCATAACTTGTTGAAGTAATGAAATCATTTCATTTTCACTCGCAGCCGTTTCTGGCATCGCCAAGCCTGAATGCTTGAAACTGCAGTGAGCAAACCAGTTCGGAATTGTCTGACTGCTTATTTCTCGCCAACTATCAGTGATAAAGATTGCAGCTTTTTGAAAACAAACACATGCATTTGATGCTATTTAAAAACCGTTCACTCGAAGGACTGTGTAGTGTCTAACATTCACGCAAGTGCACGACTGGTGCTATTTAGAAACTGTTTAGCAACAGTCGCCTCCTCCAATTAAGTGGCACAGTGTCCCAAATAATCAAAGGGATTCCCAGCTATTTTCTCGAATAGTTTTTGTTCTTTAAGAGTTGTCCCAAATAAGATGCTGTTCCGATTAACTGATGCCCCAATTAACTGGAATCCACTGTATATACAGAACATAGAATACGTTCTATATATTTACTTTATTTGCAGAATTTGTGCACATTGGCTGTCAGTCTTTATTTATGTATAGTTTTTCATAAATTATATTGTTTTTTTCTTTATTTTACTGTAAATACCTACAAGAAAATGAAATTCAAGGCAGCAGTTGGTGACATATATGTATTTTGATAATAAATTTACTTTATTGTGTGGGGATGGAATGACCTACATGCCCAGTCTGGACAAAGACAACCAGCATCTTCCCTAGAAGGACAGTAATGAACACACTGAGTTTTTATACCTCACAGTTACACAAACCTTTTTACCGAGGACAGCGTTAAAGATTTTTAAAAACATTATTCTTGAACAGTGTGATTTGCATTGTAGTTGCCTGAATGGACCAAGAACCCAACAGCACAGCTTGTGTGATGTTCTGGCATTGATACACTTCCTATTTTTAAGTTCGGGCCAGCGTCATATAACCGTTCCACCTCTCACTTCCAAATCTGTCTACATCCTACAACCAACTGGATTGCTTTACGATCTGCAACTGTGGCCTCCGATTGGTCTGGGCTTCTCATTGCAAAATCTTTCATCAAATTCCGCAATCAGTTCGCTAGCTCTTTGTTTGAAATGAGGTTGTTCTTGCTTTCCATTTCAAAAACCCCTTGTGGCTGCTAGCTCTGCCATTCAGTACCGTCACAGCTACACTTTTGCATCACTGACACTATCATGGTTCAATTTAGTATCAGAGAATGGATACAGTACACAACCTGAAATTCTTACTCTTCACAGACATCCACAAACCAGGAACAAACCCCAAAGAATGAATGACAGAAATATCAGAACGTCAAAGCCTCCCTCCTCCTCCCACACACAAACAGCAGTAAAAGCATCTTCCCTCCCCCTCCCCACCTGCACCGGCCAAAGCACCAACTCCCCCTCCTCGCACCATGCAAACAACAGCAAAGCCCCAAAAATGACCTAAAACTAGTCCTTCACAACACTTTGGTATCTCAGACAGGCTCTCCCTCAGTAGCGAGAGAGAGAGAGAGAGAGAGACAGAGAAAGATGGATGTGTTAAGCTTCATTTTGCCCTGTAGTTTCCTGTCTGTGGGAACCAGTGGTGCAAGAACTGCTCATCACATTTCCCACACTGCAACAGTGACCACACCAGAAAAGAAAACCTGCAACAACAAATGACTAGCTGCTCAAATATCAGTCAAAATTCACTTGCATGGAAGGCACAGCTCCCTCCTTCCCCTCACAGGCTGATGATTCCCACATCCTCGCAGAAAATAGCAGTGTAGCGGTTAGTAAAACGCTGTTTCAGTGCCAGCGGCCCGGGTTCAATTCCACCGCTGTCTGTAGGGAGCTTGTACATTGTCCCCACGTGGGCATGGGCTTCCTCCGGGTATTCGGGCTTCCTTCCACAGTCCACAGACGTACAGGTTAATTGGTCACACGGGTGTAACTGGTCTGGAAGAACCTGTAACCATGCCATATCTCTAAAATAAAATTAAACATTCCTCTGGTCCTCGTTAACTCGCGCAAATATGCATTTTTATATGCAGTGCTTTGGGAGTGATGTAAGAAATCTAATAAACTTCAAGTAGATAAAAAAAAAGGTCATCACAGTTGCAAGAATTATATTGGCAAAACTGGAAAAAACCCAGATGTCCCACTGTGAAGGAATGGACTGAGGAAATGATTAAGATTTCATATGAACACATGTTGGGAAGAATTAACAGAGAGGGAAAAGTGCAAGACGCTTGGGATCAATTTTGGTTGTATGTTAATTTAAAATTAAATTAGAACTTCTTTCTGTTTCTAAGTTTTATTTGTTTTCCTGTCATGGGATGGCTGTGTAAATATGCTGTACTCTACCTGCTCTGTGATATGCTGTGCTGCTTTGTAAAATAAGAATAAATAATAATAAAATTTTGAATTACAAAAGAAAAGTCCGTACAACATGGTGGGTCAAATGGCCTGTACTGTGTTGTACTGTTCAAAGTTTAACGTACTACATTCTTTCCCCTCGAATGCATCTATATCTGCCCAAGGCTGTCGGTTCCATTCTCACACCATGCGAGCAATAGGGAACTCACATCAGGGAACTACAGAAAAAATCAGCTTCATGATCTGCACCTCAGGTAATGGTGTTGACCTTTTGTCTGATGTGAGTTTACTCTGGAATCACTGCTACAGACCACCTTGCAAGACTAGGAGCTTCACTTTGCCAGATGCCCCATGAGAAGGAAGGGTGCAGCAGTTTGGATGCACTTCTGGGTGCTCCGGTTTCCTCCCACATTTCAAACATGCACAGTACTGTATTTGTCTGTGCAGAGCAGACAGCGAGTTTGTAAATCTGACCGGAATAAAAAATGTTGGGAATGGCAAGGGTGAGGTGCCGCGGGAAGGGTGTGGTGCAGACACATCCAGCCCTGAGACACCAGGTAAGATCATTTGATTCCAAACAATTGGTTCATTGATCATTACAGAATGTCTCTCTGGTGCTTCCCGCTCCCTCCCCTCTCCCTTCTCCTTTTCCCAACCATCATTCCCCTTTCCCTGTCTCCTTCCCACCCTCAGTCCACATACGTCAGGAAATTTGGGAGGTTTTTTGCCGCAGCTGTGTAGTGCAATACATAAAATTACTACATTACTGTGCAAAAGTCTTAAGCACTCTCGCTACATGTATCTGCCTAAGACTTTTGCACAGTACTGCACAGGTTAAGGTAAGCAAGTTGTGGCCATGCTATGTTGCTACTGGAAGCATGGCAACATTTTTGGACTCTATTGGTTGTCGACACAAATTACATATTTCACCGTATGTTTCGATGTTTCAATGTACACGTGACAAATAAAGTTCATCTTTAAAACCCTTTACACGAGAGAAAGTCTGCAAATGTTGGAAATCCAAAGCAACACACACAAAATGCTGGAGGAACTCAGCAGGTCAGGCAACATCTATGGAACTGAATAAACAGTCAACGTTTTGGGCAGAGACCCTTCTTCATGATTGAGAAGGAAGGGGGAAGATGCCAGAAGGTGGGGTGAGGGGAAGGACGCTGGCTGGAAGGTGATAGGTGAAGCCAGGTGAGTGGGAAAAGTAAAGGGCTGGAGAGGAAGGAATCTGATAGGAGAGGAGAGTGGACCATAGGAGAAAGGGAAGGAGGAGATAGGCAGGTGAAAAGTGGTAAAAGGTCAGAATGGGAGTAAAGGAAGGGGGTTGGGGGGAATTTGTTTACTGGAAGGAAAAATAAGTATTCATGCCATCAGGTTGGAGGCTTCTCAGACAGAATATGAGGTGTTGATCTTCCACCCTGAGGGTAGCCCCCTCTTCACACAAGAGGAGCCATGGACTGACACGTCAGAATAGGAACGGGAATGGGAATTAAAATGTTTGACCACTGGGAAGTCCTGCTTGTAGCGGATGGTGTAGAGGTGCTCAAATTCTGGAGATGGTTTGACATCTCTGCCCAAGATAGCTTTTATGGAGTTTTTTTTTAAAAGGAGAGGGGAGAGGCAGTAGGGCTCAGGAAGGGGAACTGACCTCGAGTCTGAGATATCAGTAAGTTTTGAGTAGAGGAATGATGAAAATGGGGATATACAAGATACCAGAACTGAAGGAGTGCGGAGGTCAGAATCAGCTTCAGGTTTAATATCATTAGCATATCGTGAAATTTGTTGTTGTGTGGCAGCAATACATTGTAATACATAATAATAGAGAATAAAGCTGTGAATGACAGCAATTACAATTACAGATATATATATAAAAAAGTAAGTTAAATTAAGTAGTGCAAAAATAGAAATAATAATGTAGTGAGGTGGTATTCATGGTTCAATGTCCATTCAGAAATCAGATGGCAGAGCTGAAGAAGCAGTTTCTGGATTGTTGAGTGTGTCTTCAGACTCCTGTACCTCCTCCCTGATGGTAACAATAAGAACAAGGCACGACCTGGGTGATGGGGGTCTTTAATGATGGACGCCAGCTTTTTGAGGCATTGCTCCTTGAAGATGTCCTGGATACTACGGAGGCTACGTTTTGAAGGACAGGAGAGATAAGAGACTGGGAGTGCAGGTGGACTAAGTCCATGGGTTTGAAATTGCTGGCTTTATACAGTATTAAAGAGTATTCTCTTCTTACATTTCAACTCACCCCTCCCCACCCCGCTCATTATCCCAACACAGGAAACTATTCCAGTTGGCCTGAATTGAATCGTGTCACTGAGCAACTTACAGGTTGCTAAGCAATTGACGAGCTGGCGGACAGATCACAATTGACAGGACCAAGTGGGTTTGATGGAGGTCCTGGTGAACACAGTTGTGGCTGTAATTAGTGCTCACTGATAATTCCTGAACACAGAGGCACATTATGCTGTTTAGTGAGAGCAGAGTTAGTCTCTATCCTGTGTCAATCTGATAAGTCTGTTTCTGTGTTTCTCAATGCCTCCTCTTAACAAAAATCAAAAAATCTCTGCTTTGAGAGTTTTTGTAAGTGACGAAGCAAGAAGCTTTGCTCCAGAAACCGAGCTTCATCGGGTACCAGCTTCCATCAACCAACCCTCTTCAGTGTATCTCACTGTATTAATTACAGGTATGTCACAGATGGATGGACACACAGATACACACACAGGTGCACACACACACACACACACACACAGAGCCCACTAGATTGGGGGGACTGCTTTATCGACCACTTGCTGAGTTCCTCCAGCATTTTGAGTGTGTTGTTCCCCTTCAGTACACAGAGTGGCCACTTTATTAGGTACACCTGCTCCTTAATGCAAATCAGCTAATCACGTGGCAGCAACGCAATGCATAAAAGCATGCAGACATGGTCAAGAGGTTCATTAAAAAGGAGAAGAAATGTGATCTATGTGACTTTGACCGTGGAATGATTGTTGGTGCCCAGACGGGGTGGTTTGAATATCTCTAAAACTGCTGATCTCTTGGGATTTTCTTGCACAACAGTCTCGAGAGTTTACAGAGAATGGTGCGATAAACAAGAAACATCCAGTGAGCGACAGTTCCGTGGGTGAAAACGTCTTGATAATGAGAGAGGTCAGAGGAAAATGGCCAGACTGGTTCAAGCTGACAGGAACATGACAGTAACTCAAAAAACCACATGTTACAACAGTTGTATACAGGAGAGCACCTCTGAATGCACAACACATCGAACCTTGAAGTGGATGGGCTACAGCAGCAGAAGACCATGAACGTACTCTCATGGCCACTTCATTAGGTACAGGAGGTACTTAATAAAGTTACCACTGAGTATATATTTTACTGCTGAATCCGGAGGCACGTCACAGATGGACGAACACACACACACACACAACTGGAAGGGAATCCAGATGATGTTTTGCTGTCTGACCCCAGGCACTCTGTAATACTCAACTATAGAACAAGGTCCCCATTAAGTCTCAACCTGGAAACCCCCACCCCCCGACCACACACACCAACCAGTACATAAACGCAGAGCACTGGAAAACCACTTGGAATGATTCCAATCAATTCAAGTATCTCTGAGAATCATATTGCTAATACTCGGTGGCTCAGTGCCTCAGACTTGAAAGTCATGGGACAAATCACAACACAATCCAAACCAATTCCCCCAGCATAGTGCCTGTGGGGCTGTTCCAGTACTAGCAGTGCCACACGGTAGATGGGACATCAAACTGAGGTCTTGGCTGCCTTCCCAGCCGGAAACATGAGGTCCCACAGATGCAGTCTGAAAGACCTTCAGATGTTCTGAGAAATGCTTGACCACTCCTCCAAGCGGGTCACCCGTTCACTTAACTAGCTGCCGGTCGTGCTGTGGATCAGTTGCTGGGTTACCTGGGATCTCTGGCACTGGGCGTGGGCACCTCGCTTTCTGGAAAATCCAGCCCCCCCATCCCCTCCCCCCACTGTGCCACCGTGGGTTACACAGCCCTTTACCTGTGGAAGAAAAGGAGGAGCGACAGGAGGTTCTTGTCCAGGTTGCGGTTGTAGGCTTTGCTTCCCACGTTGTTGAGGTGGTCCGTGCAGACGCCGGTGCCCTTCCAGCCCTCGGGACCCCGCTGGTAACGCCTTGGGGATGAGGCCCGCAGGTGGTTGTTATTGTTGTTGCTGTTGTAGGGAGCGCAGCAGCCACTAAGGCGGAGGTCGGACATCTCGCAGGCCGACAACATAATATGCCCGCTGGCTGTGGAGGTGGGGTGGGTGGGGGGGGGGGGTGGGGGACTCGATGCCAGGAACTGCCTGTCTTACCCCCAAAGGACCCAGGAATCAGCACCTCCTCGAAGGGTAAGGGGCGGCTTCCAACAGATCGACAACACCCCCTCTCTTGTAGGGGGCGAGGGGGAGAAAGTGAACCGAACGTGAGGGAGATGCCCCTTCTTCCTCCTAACAGCCTGGCAACACTGCGCTGTGACTTGCCGGTTTTGTCCTTAAAGTCCTGGTCCCTTCACTCTTAATATTCAAAGCAAGGACAGTTAGACATCCCACTCCTTTCATCGTAACAGGCTGGCAAAGAGCGAGGTCCTCCCACCAGCATCACTGCTGACACTGTGCCAGGCTCCAAGTTCTGTCTGAGTGCCTGTGCGCGAGCGTCATTTTAGCAGCTGCTCTACAGTTGTGTAGGTGAAAAGGGACAGAGGGAACAGAGGCCAGTCTGCCCCTCAAGTCTGTACTGGTCACTTTAACCACCCTGAAACAAAACCCTAAGAATCTCAGTTGTAAAATCTTCAAATCATTTGCCTTGACAGCAGTTTCCACAGCTACAGAGGGACACGCTTTTGGTGACCTTTCTGCATTCACTGTCCTGGCATTCCCGAATGACTCCACCCCGACTGAGGGAAGCAAGCACGAAAGTGGCATTTCAAAGACTGTTACGTGGATGCCCAAATATGTAGAGTATGATGGGAATATGGATCACGTACAGGCAGTAATTTAGTTTAATTTTATATCATGTTTGGCACATTCATCCTGGGCCATTCATCCATCCTACAAACATCAGAACACAGAACAGAAAAGCCTCTCGGTCCTATCTGCCTCCACCAGTTGTAATTATTCCCATTTTCACAATCCCTTTGTTTAGTGTACCCTCAATTGTCCATTAGTCTTCTGTCCTCAAGGGACTCTAGCTTTGTCTGGCCATGATTTAACCCTTTAACATACAAAAATGTACACTCAGTGGCCACTTTATTAGGTACACCAGCTCATTAATGCAAATAGCACATCTTCCCTGCAGGAAAAATGTAAATAAGGTTGAAAGAGTAGAGAAAATTTACAAGGATGTTGCCAGGTCAGGAGGAGCCAAGTTACATGGAAAGACTGACTAGTTCAGGACTTTATACCTTGGAATGTAGAAGATTGAGGGAAGATCTGATAGAGGTATACAAATTATGAGGGGTATAGATAGGGTAAATGCAAACAGGCTTTTTCCATTGAGGTTGAGTGGGACTACAACTAAAGGTCATGGGTTAAGGGTGAAAGGTGGTCGTGAGAGTGTGGAACAAGCTGTCAGGGCAAGTGGTGTTAGCAAGCTCGATTTCAATGCTTAAGAGAAGTCTGGACAGGTACGTGGAGGGCCATGGTCCCAGGGTGCAGGTCGATGGCAGTAGGCAGTTTAAATGGTTTCGGCATGGACTAAATGGGTGAAAGAGCCTGTTTCTGTGCTGTACTTTTCTATGACTCTATGAGGCAAACAGAACTGAACACAATACTCCAAGTGTGGTCTAACTAGAGTTTTATAGAACTACATTACCTTGCAACTCTTAAACTCATTTGCCTCCCACTAATGTAGGTCAACACATCATACACCTTCTTAACCACTTGCATGGTAACTTTGAGGGATCTGTGGATGCGTACCCTAAGATCCCTCTGTTCCTCTAAACTGCTAAGAATCCTGTCGCACCTCACATGGCCTAATTCTGTTTCTACACCTTATGGTCTTCTGCTAGGCAGGGGTGTGGAGTTCAGTATACACCATAGGTTGGTGATTGTCCTTGTTGAATGGCAGAAGAGACCACAGTGACCTACTCCTGCTGCTTATTCATTTTCAAAGGTCAAAGTAAATTTATTCACCAAGTACATATAGGTCCCTCCAAGAGGACCACAACCTTGTTGTGGTTTGGAGGCTTGTGTGACTCAGTGACCCTGACAGCTATGTTGGCTGCAATCAGTACTTTATGCTTTGGCTCTTGGTAGGGTCACCCAAGGCAAACAGGTCAAAGGGTAGAGGCCAGAATAAAAGTGGTCCACCGGTCCTCCAGGCTTGGGGGTTCAGTTCAGGGCCAACAACCCTGACTGGGAAAATAAAACGGTTACAGAAACAGCAATGAAGAATCCTTCTACATCTGAGTGTGACGGTATTCCTGAGTCTCCACCCGGGACTTGTATGACTGACAGGAGTGAAAACCGAGAGGAAACTTCTGACATGATGAAGGAAGCCCTGAATACTACAATAGATGAAGGACCTTCATTGCTGCCCTAAACGCCAGTCGCAATACAGGTAGTAAGTACGTATTTGTCACAATATGCAACCCTGAGATTCATTTTCTTGTGGGCATACTCAATAAATCTATGGAATAATAACCATAACAGAATCAGTGAAAGAATCCACCCAACTAGGGCGTTCAACCAGAGTGCAGAAGAGAACAAACTGTGCAAATAAAAAAGATTGATAGATTAATAAATGAGGACATGAGATGAAGAGTCCTTGATAGTGAGTCCATTGGTTGTGAAAACATTTCAGTGATGGGGCAAGTGAAGTTGAGTGAAGTTGTCCCCTCTGGTTCAAGAGCCTGATGGTTGAGGGGTAATAACTGTTCCTGAACCTGGTGGTGTGGGTCCTGAGGCTCCTGTACCACCTTCCTGATGCAGCAGCAAGAAGAGAGCATGTCCTGAGTGGTGGGAGCCCTGATGATGGATGCTGCTTTCCTGCAACAGTGTCTCATGTAGATGTGCTCAATGGTGAGGAGGACTTCACCCATGCTGGACAAGGAGTCTCCACTACTTTTTGTAGGATTTTCCGTTCAAGGGTACTGGTGTTTCCATACCAGTCTGTGATGCAGCCAGTCAATATATTTTCCACTGCACATCTACAGAAGAGGTACTCATCTTCCCACCCAAGGCTGAGATATCATTCCTGGTGGGGGTCCTGACAACAGTGCTGTAGATGGGGTCTAGCCAGAGTTCCACACAGCTGTAATGTGGATTCTGCCTCAAGTATTTCAATCCTCTGAAATAAAGCCCAATTTTCCATTATACACAAGCACAGCAATTTTTAGACTGTTGGAGGATTCCAAGAAATTCCAGCCAAGAGTGATTTAAAACTACCTCCATGGAGAATCGGTAGACGGGTCACCTTTGACTCAGTGTATGGCACTGGCCTTTCATAGACACAGGAGCACGATCAGGCCATTTGGCCCATCAAATCTGCTGTGCTATTCCAACATGCCTGACTTATTATCCCTCCCAACCCTTCTCCATGTAACCTTTGATGCCCTTGCTAAACAAGAACCTGTCAACCTCTGCTTCAAAAATATCCAATGACTTTGCCTCCACAGCCATCTGTGGCAATGAATTCCACAGATTCACCACCCTCTAGCTAAAGAAATTCCTCCTCATCTCTGCTCCAAACGGAGGTCCTTCGATTCTGAGGCTGTGCTCTCTGGTCCTAGACTCCTCCACCATCGGAAACATCCTCCCCACATCCACTGTCTAGGCCTTTCAATATTCAATAGGTTTCAATGGGATTACTCCCATTCTTCTAAACTCCAGCAAGTACAGGCCCAGAGCCATCAAACACTCCTCATACGTTAACCCTTTCATTCCCTGGATTAATCTCCTGAATATCCTCTGGACCCTCTCCAGTGCCAGCACCTACAGAGGGCCCAAAGCTGCTCACAATACTTCAAATATCATCTGACCAATGCTTTATAAAGCCTCAGCATTTCATCCTTACTTTTATATTCTTGCCCTTTTGTAGGACTTTCCGTCCAACCCCAGATCGATGTTTCCAATACAGCGGAGTGTGGTGTTCCTGAGAAATAGGATTGATATGTGGGATCCAAAGGATTGCTTCTAAAGGGTAGAGAGCTTACAGGGCATTTGACATAAACACGTTAACCGACATATGACTAGAGGATGAGCAATTCTCTGTGTTCCATCTGACTGCCTGGCATGGGCCCTATTATGTTTATCATAGGGTTAATCTTCCCCCTCGCAAGTTCTCAGTAAACAACTTTCCCGTTTATGACTGCAGTGGAAGTCTAACACACAAAAGGGCTTTGGGCTGGCCTCTTTTGAAATGGTAATTAGCTTCACTAGAAGCAGTTCTCCTTCTGTGAGCCTCACAGAACACGCTGGGAACATTTGGTGTCGGAGGCAGGGGGCAGTTTCACTCTCCATACATACGGATAGAAATGTCCAAACTAGAAGCATCGCAGTACCCCATTACATCAATACCCACAGCTCCTCAGCACCCTTCGACAACCCCCCACTCACTGCCACCTTATACTTACACTCCACACCCAGTCCTACATTGACACAATCACTGCACACTCTGCTGCTACCTAGAAGAGCTCCTCTTGCCAAAAGCCACTTTGTCACTTTAACATTACCTGTTCGAGTCACCCTATATTCAGATATTCCTGCACCTGGACTCACGTCACACGTCTCCTCGGTGCCGAGGCTGTGTTGTGCCGCAGCTGCTCCGGTCTGCGAGCTTCGCGGCAACTCGCCTCTGCCTGATGGACTGAGACTGAGAATATGGGCCCACTCCAGCTGCTCCCGGCTACAGGTTTATGGACACAATTTTGTTCCAAATGCTGATGCTTGCTTTATTGTTTGCATGATTTGACTCAATTTTTTTTCCCTCTCTGAGCATTGGGTACTGGTCTTTTTTTAAATTGGGTTCTTTGGGTTTCTTGTTTTGTGGCTGCCTATAAGCGGACAAATCTGAAAGTTGTGTAATTTATACACAGGAAGAGGTCAAATGGGCCTTTTCAGTAACTCTATCCAATTTAGTGACAGATCTCTTTCTCTGCAGTTTTAAGAACACATGAGCAGGTTAGGACATTTTTCGTTGGAGAGCAGAAGGATAATGGTTCATCTCATAGTCTGACTTAGTCTGGTGAGGAGTGTGTGAGGACACCCAACAGGACCAAGAAAAACAAGACCTAACAAAGGGCGGACGAGCTCCTTGTGAGCCAACAGTCATCTTCTGTGAAAGAGATTAAAGCCTCACCACGTATCTACGAATTGTACCTAGTTAGAAGAGACATGATGAACTTGGGCGCTGCACCGTGTGCCTGGACCTGCCCAAGGCCTCCGCCTAAGGAAGGGCAGAGCTCAAAGAAGCGGCCGTGGGCGGTGCCAAGGCGGCCAGCAAGAACAAACTGGAGGAGAGGCTGTTCTCAGTGCTGTCACAAGATCGAAGAAGATGGAGGTGCATAGCCGCCAACCCCAGATTCGGGATGGCGCCCACTGACCGACTCATAGAGATGAATAAAAGGGGCACAGATTGGGAGAATGCACCCCGTCTGTTTCCCAAGGTTGGGAAACCAAGAACTACAGGGAATAGAGTCATAGAAAAATACAGCACAGAAACATGCCCTTCAGCCCATCTAGTCTATGCTGAACCATTTAGACTGCCTAGTCGCATCAACTTGCACCCAGATCATAGCCCTCCATACCCCTCCCATCCATGTACCTATCCAAACTTCCCATGAACATTGAAATCAAGCTCACATACACCATGTGCCCTGGCAGCTCGTTCCACACCCTCACCACCCTCAGGATGAAGAAATTTCCCCTTATGTTCCCCTTAACTTCTCATCTTTCATCCTTAACCCATGACCTCTAGTTGTAGTCCCACCCACCTTAGATGTAGTCCCACACAAACAAATAGGTTTTTGGGAGAGGACAGATTTAATAGGAACCTGAGGGGCAACTTGTTCACCCAGAGGTGGTGGGTGTGTGGCATGAGCTGCCAGAGGACATAGTAGAGCAGGTACATTACCAATGTTTAAAAGGTACTTGCACTGGTGCATGGGTTGGAAAGGTTTAGAAGAGGGGCTTCCAACCTGGGGTCCATGGCATAAAAAAGGTTGGGAACCCCTGTTTTTAGAGGGAAATGGGCCAAATACTGGCAAATTTATTTATTATTTAGCGAAGTAACAGGCCCTTCTAGCCCAATGAGCACATGCTACCCAATTACACTCCCCTGACTATCTAACCTACTAACCCACATGTCTTTGGAAAGTAGGAGGAAACCAGAGCACCTGAAGGAGACCAATGCAGTCACAGGGAGAGCTTACATACTCCACATTGATGGGAATGAGGGCAAGCATGAAGCAACTGAGCTGGAGGTCCTGCCTCCGTGCTGTATTGACTCCATTTACATGCACTCTTGAGTATTTCACAGAATTACCCATCGGTTCACAGTCTGAAATCAATACCAGGTTTGTGTGGGGGAATTCAGCTGGCCCTGCTTCCTGCCCTCTTCCCATCCCTCCTTCATATTTGTGAACTGAAACCAGAGCTCCATAAGCCAGTCCTCACTGGAGGATCAGAGGTGGAGAGGGTCAGCAACTTTAAACTCCAGGGTATTACTATTTCAGAGGACCTTTCCTGGACCCAGCATGTAAGTGCAATTACGAATAAAGCACGGCAACGCCTCTACTTCCTTAGGAGTCTACATGGATTCAGTATGACATCAAAAACTTTGACAGACTTCTATCGACGTGTATTAGACAGTGCATTGGTATGGGAACACCAAGCCTTTGAACAGAAAATCTTACAAAAGCCAGTGGATTCAACCCAGTATATTCGGGCAAAATCCTCCCAACCATTGAGCATATCTATACGAATCGCTGTCGTAGGAAAGGAACGTCCATCATCAGAGATCCCCACCACCCATGCCATACTTTCTCCTCACTGCTGCCATCAGATAGAAGGTACAAGAGCCTCAGGACGCACACCACCAGGTTCAAGAACAGTTACTACCCCTCACCCATCATCTCCTGAACGAAAGAGGATAACTACACTCACTTAAGGACTCTTCTGTCTTGTTCTTTCATGCTCTTTATTTATTGCTATTTATTTTTATCTGCATTTGCACAGTTTGTTTATAGTTTAAAGATCCTGCTTATAGTTAATGTTCTATATATTTGGTAAGTATGCCCACAGAAAAAGAATCTCAGGGTAATATGTGGTGACAAGTATGCACTCTGATAATAAATTTTACTTCAAACTTTCTATGTGACATATATATAATTTGATAATAAAATTTACTTTGAACTTTGTGCAAATACCACCACTACTACCCGACTGTGCATTTCCGACCCTAACAGTCACAAATCAAAAAAAAATCTTATTTAAAATTGTTAATCTTTGTTCTGTTGCCAATTCCATTCTTTCCATCCAACACAGAGAGGAGCATTTTCTATCTGCTCTGTCTGGGCCCGTCATGACTTTAAATTTCCTCACACCTTCCTGTATCAGAATCAGGTTTAATATCACCGGTATTTGTTGTGAAATTGTTGACTTTGCAGCAGGAGATTGGGGCTGAGAGGGAATTAGATTAACCATGGTGAAATGGTGGAGTATACTCGATGGGCCAAATGGCGTAATACTGCTGTATATCTTATGGTCTTATGTACGGCTGAATGACAATTAAACTTGAACTTGAAATGCACGTCTGACCCCATAACTAAAGCCCTAATCTCCAAATTCATTGCAATAAAACTCCTTTATACACCCTCTAAATCCCTCTCACTGTCCCAAGTTGTGGCACCCAGAAATGCACACAATGTTCCTGCTGTGACCATACCGGTGTTTTGACAAAGGTCCAAAATGATTTCGTTCCTTTTCTATTCTATTTTGAAAACACAGCATCCTGGGTGCTTTCGTAACCACTCTCTAAATCCACTCAATAAACCATGCACAATTATTTGAAGATTTTTCCCTCTACTTTGTAACCGTTTAGACTGCAGGGGTTCCCAACCTAGGGTCCACGGACCCCTCGGCTAATGGTAAAGGTCCATGGCATAAAAAAGTTTGGGAACCCCTGCGTTAGGGAGTTATGTCCTTTACTTTATCTTGACTTTTATTTTTACAGATAAAATGGAACACTTCCTGTGCTCCACTATTTCTTCCTGGCTGATCCATTTTCCCTCTCAACCCCCAATCTCCTGCCATCTCCTCATATTCCTTCATGCCCTGACTAATCAAGAACATATCAACCTCTGCCTTAAATATACCCAATGACTCGGCCTCCACAGCTGCCTGTGGCAATGAATTCCACATATTCATCACTCCCTGGTGAAAGAAATTCCTCATCATCTCCATTCTAAAAGGACAGCCCCGTATTCTAAGGATGTGCCTTCTGGTTTTAGACCCCCTCCCACCATTGGAAACATCCTCTCACATTCACTCTATCGAGGTGTTTCAACATGCAATAGGTTTCAATGAGGTCTTCCTTCATTCTTCTCAATTCCAATGAGTAAAGGCCCAGAGCCATTAAACACTTCTTGTATAACAAGCCATTCAATCTTGGAATCATTTTCATGAACCTCCTTCGAACCCTCTCCAATGTCAGCACATCCTTTCTTAGATAAGGCACCCAAAACTGCTCACAATGAGGCCCCACTAGTGCTTTATAAAGCCCCAACATTGCATCCTTGTTTTTATATTCCAGTACTCTAAATGTCAATGATAATGAAACTGATTCTGAGAACCATTTAATTGTACTTTCTATTTCTTGTTCCTTAATTACTTTTGGCCACAGAGACTCTCACCATCTGGGACATGCTCTTTAATTCCATGGGTTCAAACTTAGAATTGTGTGCAGTTTTGATCACCCTGTTATAAGAAAGATGTTATTAATCTAGAAAGAGTACACAAAATATTTCCCACATTATTGCCTTGACTTGGGGATGTGAGTTCCAAAAAGAGGTAGAAGCTGGTTGAGGGTTGTTGCAACATCACATTCAGTGTCAGCAAGACCCAGGAACTGATTATGGACTTCAGGAGAGGGAAGTTGGGAGAACACAAACTAGTCCTCTTCCAGGAGGTCAACAGTGAAAAGGGTGAGCAGCTTTACGTTCCTGAGTGTCTCCATCCCTGGGGATTTGTCCTGGATCCAACGCAATGAAGTAATTAAGGTAAGCCAGTGCCTCTACTTCATTAGGAGTTTGAGGAGATTCAGTATGTCACCAAAGACTTGAACATTTCTAGAGGTGTACCATGGTAAGCATTATGACCGGTTCTATCGTGGTCTGATACAGAGGCTTCACTGCACAGGACTGCAAGAGACTGTAGACCTGGGGTCCATGATATTGGTGAATGGCATAAAAAAGGTTGGGAACCCCTGCTGGAGGCAGCTGTCGACTCAGCCAGCTCCATCATCGGCACAATCCTCCCCACCATGGAGGACATCGTCAAGAGGCAGTGCCTGATTAAGATGGCATCCATCAGTAGAGACTCTTACCATCTGGGACATGCCTTATTCTTGTTCCTACCATCAAGGAAGTAATACACGAGCCTGAAGACCCACACTCAATGATTTAGAAACGGCTTCTTCCCCTCCATCATCAGATTTTTGAGCAGCCTATCAAATCGCAAACACTACCTCATTTTTGTTTTTGCACTATTAATTTTATAACGTTCAGGGAGGGGTAGCATCTCTGGTAAAGGGGAATGTCGTGTCCATTCTAGGGCAGCTCATTCACATTTGGTCCCCACCGGACACTCAGTTCTCACCTGTGGCTCCAATTAGCTGTTTGCACATGACAGTGGCCACACCCTGATACACCACTTTTCAGATGGGCTACACCACGTGAGGGTAGCCGGTGGCCTCATACCCTAGTGTCCTAGCGCGAAAAGTCAGCTCGAGCGTTACTGGGCAAGTGAGATCTATAGTGAGATCCGATGGCCAGGAAGGCGATACGGCAATGCTCCGCGGAGAGCAAAAGACGTGACAAGGCACAGAAGACGACATGATCATGCATGGCAACCAAGAAAGCCCCAGTTTGTGATGCTTGTTCATACCACTAGTCTTGGACAAAACAAGAGAGCAGAACTGCCCTAGTGCAACAGCTTTATAAGTTCTTTATAAGTTTTTATAACTTTATAAGTTCTCCCTCACGGGTTTCCTGACATTGTCGGACACGATGGACAACCACCATATCTTTGCTGCGTTCTGCTGCCACAAAGTAACAAATTTCGATGGGACCTGATTCTGAATCTGATAAATTGCATGGATTAGGACTTTCCTCCTGGAGCGTTGGAGGTTGAGAGGTGACCTGGTAGAGGTATATAAGATCATGAAGAGCATAGACAGGGTGAAAGCACGTGGTCTTTTTCTCAGGAAGCAGCTGGTAAAATCGAGAGGGCATAGTTTTCAACGGCAAGAGAGATTTAGAAAGGACATCAGGGCAGTCTCTTCACACAAAGTGTGCTGCATACTTGGAACGAGTTGCCAGAAACAGTGGTTGAGGTGGGCACATTAGCAACATTTAAAAAGTATCTGGATGGGGGAGGTTTAAAAGGCTATGGGACTAGATGCTGGGTAACACAATTACCATGGCTGAGTTGGCTCAAAGGGCCGGTTTCCATGCTGTGTGACTGTAGGTCAACAAAAAGAACCTTTTCAGAAGTTCCCTTATACCTCATCGACTACACTTCCCTGACAGCCAGCATTTTTATTTCTATTATTGAGATACAGCTTGGAACAGGCCCTTCTGGCCCTTCGAGCCGTGCTACCCAGTAACCCACCAATTCAACCCTAGCCTAATCACAGGATGATATACAATGACCAATTAATCTACCAACCGGTACGTCTTTGCAGCACCCGGAGGAAAGAGATGCGCATATGGGATGGAATGTACAAGCTTGCTTACAGAGGATGCCAGAATTGATATCTGAGCTCTGATGCCCCGAGGCGTAATAGCATTGTGCTGACTGCTAGGTTACCGTGGTGCTACTTTTCAAAAACAAATCCATGCTGTGTAGTTCTAATCCATACTTGACCAAAGAACTGCTGCTACTACTACTTCTTGGACCGTTAGCTCCCAGTGCAGAATAGGCTATCGATTACCTCCTGTCTCCATCGTCCTCTGTTCTGAGCCAGTTTCTTGAGGGTAGACCAGGGATGGTCCCATCTTCTAATTTCTGCCTCGATGTCGCTCCTCCATGTGTTCTTTGGATGTCTCCCTGTTTTCCTCTTTCCTTCGGGGTTCTCTTTTATTGGCTGCCTGGTGACGTTGTTGGTTGGCTTCCTCAAGGTGTGGCCATCTCACTGCCCATTGCACCACTGGCACTTAGAGCAGCAGTGAAGCTCCTCCATCTCTGGTGGTGTTCAGGGCTTCCTTCATTGTGTCAGTAGCTTCCTCTCGGTTTTCACTACTGTCAGTCACACAAGTCCCAGGTGGAGACTCGGGAATACCGTTTCACACAGATGTAGAAGGATTCTTCATTGCTGTTTCCGTAACTATTTTGTTTTAGCAGTCAGGGTTGTTAGCAACACCACCACCACCACCCCCACCACCGAACCCAGAGGACCGGTGGACCACTCTTAGTCTGGCCTCTACCCTTTGACCTGTTTGGTATGGGTGACCCAACCAAGAGCTAAAGCATGAAGCCCTGACTCCAGCCAATGCGGATCTCCGCACCATTGAGACATGCAAGCATCCGAACCCTACGACAAAGTTGTGGTCCTCTTGGAGGTCAAGGTGTGGCCAATCCACCTCCATTTCCGTTTGCGTATTTGTATCTCTCTGGATCGCCGGTTGATGTTTTCCCAAGGTGTCTGGTTGGTTACTTCCGATTATTGCTTCTCAAACATTTCCCACCAGCAACGTTAATCTGGAGGCTGCAATTGCCGGGAGGATCGTGACAACCTATTTATGAACAACTGTGTAAAAATATGCAGTTTCTCGTTGTGATATTGCTATTCCAATCTCCTGCTACCACAAATCTGGAGTCTCTGCATGTCTCTGATATTTATTGCAACACACACAAAATGCTGGAGGAACTCAGCAGGTCAGGTAGCATCAATAGAGAGGAATACACAGTTGTCGTTTTGGGCCAAGTCCCTTCTTCAGGACTGAGAAGGAAGAGGGAAGATGCCAGAATAAAAAGGTGGGGAGTAGGGGAAAGAAGGTGATAGGTGAAGCCAGGTGGATAGGAAATGTAAGGGGCTGGAGAGGAAGTAATCTGATAGGAGAGGAGAGTGGACCACAGGAGAAAGGGAAGGAGGGGACTGGGGAGAGTGAAAGGCAGATGAGAAAAAGTAAAAGGTCAGAGTGGGAAATATAGGAGGGGGGAATTTGTTTACTGGAAGAAAAAATCAAGATTTATGCCACCAGGTTGGAGAGTATCCAGACAGAATATAAGTCGTTGCTCCTTCCCTTTGAGGTGGCCTCATGTTGGCACAAGAGGAGGCCATGGGCTGACACGTCAGAACAGGAAAGGAAATCAGAATTAGAATGTTTGGCCATTGAGAAGCACTTAGGCTGCCTTCAGGAATAACTGCCAGGAGAGAGTTTAGTTGGGGAGGAATGTCTGAGGAAATCACAGAAATCCCTGTGGAAAGTGGACCGGGGAGGAAGGTAAAGATATGTTTAGTATGACCTCTTTGCAGATGGCTGAAGTTGCAGGAGATAGTGTGTTGGTTACAGAAGCTGATGGGTTGCTGGGTGCGGACAGGAGGATATCACTATCAAGGCTGCTGGAAGATGGGGTGAGCAGACGACTGCACTACATCATTTCCAGTAGTCGGCAGTCTATGGTAGAGTCCTGGTAATGTAATTGCACCTCTAGTGACGGAGATGTATTTGGTCCTACAATCTGAAGGATGCCTCTCTCCCCAGGCACTCCAATACTCTGCTTAGTAAACTCCTCGTAGACACAACCTCTGGGAATCAGGATCAGCTTTATTATCACTGTCATGTACGATGTGAAATGTGTCCTTTTATGGCAAAGGCATAAAATTGAAAGGTATTTCACCACCCATCTACTCACCTGGTTTCACCCATCATCTCCAGCTTGTACTCCTCCCACTCTCCCCCCGTCATCTCCAGCTGGTACTCCTCCCACTCTCCCCCCGTCATCTCCAGCTGGTACTCCTCCCACTCTCCCCCCGTCATCTCCAGCTGGTACTCCTCCCACTCTCCCCCCCCCCGTCATCTCCAGCTGGTACTCCTCCCACTCTGCCCCTTATCAGCTTATTCTGGCTTCTGCCCCTTTCCTTTTCCAGTCCTGATGGCCTTGGCCCGAAACATTGGCCATTTATCTCCCTCCATAGATGCTGTGTAACCTGCTAAATTCCTCCAGCATTACATGCGTGCATCGCTTAAGATCAAACCTTTTAAAAATTTATATTATTTACTTACTGGGTACTGCGCCCAGTAGGCCTTCTGGCCCTTCGAGCTAAGATGCCCAGCCACCCCAAATTTAACCCTAGCCTAATCACGGGACAATTTACAATGACCAAGTAACCTACCAACCGATACGTCTTCAGACTGTGGGGGGAAACCGGAGCACCCAGAGGAAATCCATGCTGTCACAGGCAGAACATGCAGGCAGCGTCTCTTTTTATACATACAAGGTCTCTTTTTATTTAGCACAGCACCGGTTTCCAACTGTGTGATTTTATATTCAGCAAGGTAAGAGTTACTCTCCATATGGCTGTGAAGTTCGAGTTTCTACCAAGTGTCAGGTTAAGGGTTGCACAGAAGGGTTAAAACTGTTATGATTACCCTACCAACACAACCAATGGCCCCCACCCTTACCTCTGACCCTAAACGAGGAAAGAAAATTGTTTTTGTCTTTACGGGAACATAAAAGATTATACAACTGCTGGAATAGAATGTTCCAGAAGCAAATGCTTTAGACACTAAAGTAATGTTCTCAAGGACAGGGGGACCTTTGTTTCTGGATTCCAGTCAGCTTATTCTGCTCACTTGCATAATGTTACAGAGCAGGCGTAGGAGCATCACAAAGCCGTTTGTTTCTCAGCAGGAGACATGCACTGAATGCCACTGGAACCAGGGAGCACATGACCATTCCGATAAAACTGGGTCCCAGATCTGAAGTGACACCTGCATTTTGTCAACAATAAGCTTCAGAACAGGCTACCCTTGTCAGTCAGGGGGGAAAGGCTGCCCACCCCACTGTTTTAGGGGTCATCTTCACAGATCTCAGCTTGCTAAGTCAAGCAAGCTCCCCATCTCTAACAAATAGGATCAGTGATTTTAAATTTTTTGGCCTAATCATTTTGGAGAATCTGTCCTAGGGCCAGCATGCAAGTGCCATTATGAAGGAGGCCTTGCTTTCTTAGAAGTTTGCACAAATTTGGCACGACATCTAAAACTTTGACGAACTTTTATAGATGCACAGTGGCTGCATCACAACCTGATATGGAAACAACCGTGTTCAGGAATGGAAACAGCCAAAATGAAGTAGTGGATACAGCCCAGTCCTTCACAGGAAAAGCCCGCCTGCCATTGCGCACATACACGAGTGTTGCCACAAGGAAGCAGCATCTATCATTAAGGAATCGCACCAACCAGACCACGCTCTCTTCTTGCTACTACCACAGGGCCCTAGGTCCTATACCATAGTCATAGTCATACTTTATTGATCTCAGGGAAAATTGGTTTTCGTTACAGTTCCTTCATAAATAATAAATAGTAATAGAACCATAAATAGTTAAATAGTAATATGTAAATTATGAAATAAGTCCAGGGCCAGCCTATTGGCTCAGGGTGTCTGACCCTCCAAGGGAGGAGTTGTAAAGTTTGATGGCCACAGGCAGGAATGACTTCCTATGACGCTCTGTGCTGCATCTCGGTGGAATGAGTCTCTGGCTGAATGTACTCCTGTGCCCACCCAGTACATTATGTAGTAGATGGGAGACATTGTCCAAGATGGCATGCAACTTAGACAGCATCCTTTTTTCAGACACCACCGTCAGAGAGTCCAGTTCCATCCCCACAACATCACTGGCCTTACGAATGAGTTTGTTGATTCTGTTGGTGTCTGCCACCCTCAGCCTGCTGCCCCAGCACACAACAGCAAACATGATAGCACTGGCCACCACAGACTCATAGAACATCCTCAGCATTGTCCGGCAGAGGTTAAAGGACCTCAGTCTCCTCAGGAAATAGAGACAGCTCTGACCCTTCTTGTAGACAACCTCAGCGTTCTTTGACCAGTCCGGTTTATTGTCAATTCGTATCCCCAGGTATTTGTAATCCTCCACCATGTCCACACTGACCCCCCTGGATGGAAACAGGGGTCACCGGTACCTTAGCTCTCCTCAGGTCTACCACCAGCACCTTAGTCTTTTTCACATTAAGCTGCAGATAATTCTGCTCACACCATGTGACAAAGTTTCCTACGTAGCCCTGTACTCAGCCTCATCTCCCTTGCTGATGCATCCAACTATGGCAGAGTCATCCGAAAACTTCTGAAGATGACAAGACTCTGTGCAGTAGTTGAAGTCCGAGGTGTAAATGGTGAAGAGAAAGGGAGACAAGACAGTCCCCTGTGGAGCCCCAGTGCTGCTGATCACTCTGTCGGACACACAGTGTTGCAAGCACACCAGGTTCAAATGCAGTGACTACCCTTCAACTGGCTACTGAACCAATGTGGATAACTTCACTCACCTCAGCACTGAACTGATTCCACAATCTATGGACTCACTTGCAAGGACTCTACAACCCATGTTCTCATATTATCTATCTATTGTATTTGCACAGTTGGTCTCCTTTTGCACACTAGTTGTTTGTCAGTCTTTGTGTGAAGCTTTTCATTGATTATATTGTATTTCTCTCCAGGAAGCTGGGTGAAGATACGTCTCTACCAAAGGAGGTGTAAGGCACTCCTTTCTTCGGCAAGCCTGCAGGTAACCCTTGGGAAAGGTGTAGCATCTGCTTCGTCACCCTCCCCCCACCCACTGGGGCCAGGGTCACGTGAAGCCACGGGAGCGGGTGGTGGATGGTCGTATGAGCAGCCGGTGTATATCACAAGTCCTGATTATGTGACCACTGACACCAGGCTGACAATCTCTGAAGAATATTGATAATGGTCATATTGTAAAGACACTACCCAGAAGGCGGCAATGGCAAACCACTTCTGTAGAAAAACTTGCCAAGAACAATCACAGTCATGGAAAGACCATGATTCCCATGTCATATAACATGGCACATAATGATGCTGATGACTATATACATACTTTGATAATAAATTTAATTTGATCCTTGAACCTGGACATATAGACAGGTCCAGACTGCACACACTAACTTGGGATCATTATTCCTTTGATGAAGGGGCACTGCTATGAAAAACTGATTTGGCTCCACAGATCAAAAGGATATGCAGATTATCTTGTTACTGTGCAGTAGTCCCCACACCCCCATATCAGACTGTGACGCAACAAGTCAGAATGCTCTCCACTGACATCTGTAGAAATTTGTGAGTGCTTCTGGTGACATACCAAATCTCCTCAAACTCCTCATGTTGCCTGATTACCGAGTGTTTTGTTTTTATTTCACTTTTCCATCATCTGCAGCTTACTTTTGTGTTATTTGGCATTCCCTGCCTTCCAAGAAGATACAACACTGTTGGGCAGTCTCCCCAAGTTTGCCAGGGAGCTGCTGTATTTGTCCTGAAAACAAGGTCCTGGCCTGTAGGAGCAGAAATCAGCCATACAGCCCATTGAGTCTGCTCCAAAATTCCACCATGGTTGATTTATTATTCCTCTCAACTCCATTCTCCTGCCTTCTCCCCTTAACCTTTGACACCCTGACTAATCAAGAACCTCCCTTCTAAATAGTAACTGCTCATTCATTTCCATTGATACTGCCTGACCTGCTGAATTCCTCTGGGTTTCCAGCATCTGCAGAATCTCACGTTTATGGTTTGTTGCTTAATTTTTTTCTTATTATTTAGAGGTACAGTACAATAACATGCTACCCAATTACACCCAAGTCACCATTTAACCTACTAAGTGGTGCATCTTTCGAATGTGGCAGGAAACCCAAGAACCCACAGGAAACCCACTCAGTCACAGGGAGGACAGCTGCAGGAATTGAACCCGAGTCTCTGGTGCTGTACTGACATGACACTCGTCGCCCCACTCTCAGTCGACCCTCCATGACAGCTCTACACCTTATCAGGCATCATCGTTCACCACTTCGTCAAGACCCCTGCATCTTGTCCCACTCACCCAGAAGCCTTTCCCCACTCTGTCAAGGAGAGGCCAGAACCTTTGCCTCTTTCTCCTCTGCCCTTTAGAACACCACACCACTCCCCTACACTGAGGATCCCATCTCCCCACTCTCTTCACTGGAGCCCACTTTTCACTCCCCTCACCAACGACATACACTCAATGCCCACTTTATTAGGTACAGGAGTGGAAACTGGTCTGGTCTTTTACTGCTGTACCCCATTCACTTCAAGGTTCAATGTTATTTGAGTTACTACCACCTTCCTGTCAGCTTGAATCCATCTGGCCATTCTCCTCAGACCTCCCTCACTAACAAGGTGTTTTCACTCACAGAATTGCTGCTCACTGGATGTTTTTGTTTTTTGTACCATTCTCTGTAAACTAGTTGTGCGTGAAAATCCCAGAAAATCATCACTTTCTCAGATACTCAAACCACCCCGTCTGGCACCAACAATCATTCCTCTTAGATCACATTTCTCCTCTATTCTGATGTTCGGTCTGAACAGTAAATGACCCTCTTGACCATGTCTGCATGCTTTTAATGATTGAGTTGCTACCGTATGATTGGCTGATTAGACATTTGCATTAACGAACAGGTGTACCTAATAAAGTGGCCACTGAGTGTATGTCCACCAGCACAACCCCCACCATTAGTCAGTCCCCTACCGAATCATTCCTCAGCCCATCTGATGGAGCAAATCGAATGAGGCAGTAGCAACCAGGGCTGGATCTGTACACAGAGCGGTGCAAAGTAACTGGGCTCCACCATGTGGTCAAGAGAAGCCAACAGCCAGCATTCCAGCACCACTTCCAAACGGGATCATGCTGGGACACTGGTCACATTCCACTGCAAGTCACAGCAGCCGCCCTATCGAGCCTGTGCTCAGGTTCCCCTATGGACTCTGGTTATATGGTGAATTCCGCGCCCCCCCCCCCCAACCTCTCACACACACCTAGGAAGGTTTTCTGAGAGACTTGAATTGTGAGAATTTTGTTGAGCAGCTTCGCTGTGTCCACAGCAAAGGGCAGGGTCTCCCATTGACTACCCGCTTCAATTCAGCTTCCTATTCCCATTCTGACAATTCTGTCCATGGCCTCCTCGACTGCCACAACGAGGCCAAACTCAGGTTGGAGGAGCAACACCTCATATTCTATCTGGGTAGCATCCAACCTGATTGCATGACATTCAATTCATCTAACTTCCAGTAACCACTACCCACTTCTTCTATGTCTCTATCAAAGGAGGTGCCAGGCACTCCTTTCCTCTGCTTGCCTGCAGGTCACCCTTAGGCAAGGTAAAGCACCTGCTTAGCCCCCCTGATCAGGGAGCAGCTGGTGCACATCACAAGTCCTGGTTATGCATCCACAGACTCCAGGAAACCATCTCTGAAGAGTATTGATAATGGATGGGGCTATCTGTCTTGTGAAGACACTGCCCAGAAGATAACAATGGCAAACCACTTCTGTAGAAAAACTTGCCAGAGCCATCATGCTCATGGAAAGACCATGATCACCTATGTCATATGATATACCACATAATGCTGCTGCTGCTGATGATTTATTTATGGTAACAAGTAGCTTTTTTTATATCTTTGCACTGTACTGCTGCCACAAAACAACATATTTTACCACAAAACATGTCTGATGACATATGTCAGTAATGGTAATAATGAGAAGAGTGCATGTTCCAGATGGTGAGAGTCCTTAGTGATGGATACTGCCACCACTTGGTGGTGGTGGTCCTCCAACAGGACTGCAACTTTGTTGTAAGGTTTGGAGATTTGTATGCCTCAATGACCCTGAGAGCTATGCTGCCTGGAGTCAGGGCTTTGTGCTTTGGTACTTGGTAGGGTCACCCATGCCAAACAGGTCAAAGGGTAGAGACCATACTAAGAGTGATCCACTGGTTCTCCAGGTTTGGGTTTTCAGCTCAGGGCTAACAACCCTGACTGGTAAATCAAAACTGTTATGGAAACAGCAATGAAGAATCCTTCTTTATCTGTGTGCGACAGTACCCAAGTCTACCCTGAACCACATTTGGGGCACAATAGAGAAGATGGTCAAGAATAGACAGAGATGGAGGACCTTCATTGCTGCCCTAAGTGTCAGTGGAATTTCGGGCAGTAAGTCTTGGTGTTTGTAGTTCTCCAGAATGGTGCTGTGGAGCTAGGTGGAGACTTTGTTGTGAGTCCACACTTTGAGTGAGCTGAGCTTCCACAGCCTGCCAGGGTAGAAGGGATATCAGGATAGTTCACATTATTTCTGGTCGTTCCTTTTTTTTTTGTTGCTGTTTTATGCGATTTTGTGATTCGGGGAGGACCAGTAGATAGTGAGAGACGAGGCACTAGACTGAACTGTACAGAATATGCCTGGACTCCTTCACTGTCTTTGTGATTTGGTGTTCTGTATTTTGTGTTTTTCACTTTTTTTTTTGCTTCTAGCATGATTTGGGGTTTTTTGCACGTTAGGGATTTGATGTATTTCTTTGAATAAGTTCCATGGATAAGAACCTATTACGAATAGGTTCTTAATTTTGTGTCTGTCTGTGGGAAGACAAATATGGTTGTGTACTGAATACATATTTTGATAATAAATGTACAGTACTTTGAATTTTGAATCTCAGACTGTGCGTTTGTGGTATGAAGGGACCGTACTGTGTTGTTCTATAGTTTAAACCAAGGTTGCCCTGCCCTGTTAGATGAAGATTCCACACAGCATCTTTTCAAATTTCATTGCCTTGCCCTATATTCTTCCCTCAAAAAAAAAATGTTGTTCAAAAGAAGTTATCTGGCTATTTTTAAATTATTTACCATAAGACATAGGAGCAGAATTAGGCCATTTGGCCCATCAAGTCAGTTCTCTCATTGCTGATCCATTTCCCTCTCAACTCCAGTCTCCTGCCTTTTCCCTGTATCCCTTCATACCCTGACTGATCAAGATTCTATCAACCTCTGCCTTAAATATACCCAATGACTTGGCCTCCACAGCCACCCGAAGCAACGAATTCCACAGCTTCACCATTCTCTGGCTAAAGAAATTCTCTTCCGTTATTTCATCATGTCTGATCCAGTTCCCTCTCAGCCCCAATTTCCTTCCTTTCTCCTCATATCCGTTCATTCTCTAATCTAGAATCTATCATCCTTAAATACACCCAATGACTTTGCCTCCACAGCTGCCTGTGGCAACGAATTTCACAGATCCACCACCCTCTCCTTCTCATCTCTGTTCTAAATGAGGCTGTATCCTCTCCCACCATAGGAAACATCCTCTCTACAGCCACTCTATTGAGGCCTTTCAACAAGAGGTCTCATAGGAACTCACTAGATGCAAATGAACCTGTGTCACTGGGCTCTAACATCATGCAGGAAGATCATTGTGCAGGCTCTGTTTTGACTGTAATGAAGTTGCAGCAATACTTCCTTTCTCTTGTACCTCATCCTTCTTGCAATAAAAGTCAACTTCTGAACTTCCCCCCTTCACAAGACAATACCTAGATTCTAGAATTCAGATGAATAGAGGAGTGTCCATCTAGAACGGAGATGAGGAATTTCTTTCATCAGAGTGGTGAATATGTGGATTTCTTTGCCACAGGCAGCTGTGAAGGCCACCATTGAGTGTATTTAAGACAGAGGTTGATAGTTTCTCAGTTAGTCAAGGCATAAAGGGATATGGGGAGAAGGCAAGGGATTGAGGCTGAGAGGGAAAATGGATCAGCCATGGTGAAATAACAGAGCAGACTCGATGGGCCAAATGGACTAACTCCTATATCTTATGGTCTTAGATCCCTTGGAAAACCAATATTTAACAATTTCACTCTTCTTCCAACCATACCGAATAACCTCACATGGAAGATGCTACCTACTCCAAACATTCTTTTCCTCTCCCAACGAAAGCCTGAAAATATGCACCACCAGGCCCAAGGACAGCTTCTATTCCACTGTTAGGAGACTATTAAATGGCCCTCTAGTATGGTTCCTCAAGGTTGTCATAGCCGGGAGAGGTAGTGGGAAAAAGCTTCCACAACCTATTAAATGCTCCCAATGGCATGTATCTCAAGTAGTGTTTGACAACTAAGTCCAGTTCCTGGCTGGCTACGAAGCCTGGTGCAACCGTGTCTGCTGAAAGGAGAAGAGGCACCCCCTGACCCCCGCCTTGGTTCACTTACCTCGGTCCTGATTGGCTATCCCTTCAGTTGACCATAGAGCCAAAGAAATGTGAGCCAAATGGGAGTTGCAAAGGTCAACTAAAGGTGTAGCCAATCAGGACCAAGGAAAGCAAATGGGGACCTATATAAACACCAGCATTCCCAGAGAGAAACACCAACAACTGTGCGTTGAAGATGTTAGCTCAACTGGTGATTAAATATCAGCAAGCTAATTGCCAAGCTTGGCAAACACCAAAACATCAGGCACATACCAAATCTTTATTCCTTTGTTGACTTGTACATTGCTAATTGTTGGGCAAATCATGGTGGAGAATGAGTCAGTGAACAGGAATGAGACAGGACCCACGGTTGAGTGGTGCCACGACAACAACATCTAACCCAGTGTCAGAGTAACTAGAGAGCTAATAGTTGACATCAGGAAGGGAAAGGAGGGAGATCATTCACCAGGCTACATCTGGGGGAAAAATAACTCAGTGGTGGAGAGAGTCACTAGCTTTAAATTCCAGTGTATTAACATACTGGATGACCTGACTTTGACCCATCACACAGATACAAGCACAAGGAAGATGGAACAGTGAGTGATTGTACTTTCTTGGGAGGTAAGGCGGTTCAGCTTGTGTAACACTAAAAACTTCGACAGATCTACTGTTGAAAGTGTCCTCACAGGTTGCATCATGGTCCAGTGTGGTGACTTAAATATGTAGGAACTCAAGAAGTTGCAGGGAGGGATGGACTCAGGCCAGTCCATCACAGGCACATTCTCCCCCCCATCAGTGGTATTTACAGGAGGCACCGTCACACAGAAGGCAACATCTACAGGCGTTGTCTCAAAGAGATCTCCGCATCCTGGCTATGCTATCTTCTCACAGTTGCCAACGGACAGAAGTTTTGTGGCAACACACGCAAAGTGCCGGAGGGACTCACCAGGTCGGGCAGCATCTATGGAAATGAATAAACCATCAACATTTCAGACCAAGACCATTCTTCAGGACATGGTCCTACATGACTAGGTTCAAGAACAGCTACCATTAGTTCCAACCTGAACAGAATAGCAAGACCATGATACTTTGCACTAAAAAACACTACTTCCAACTGCATTCTTTCTTATGAAACTTGTGTATAATTTATCATCAATTTTATGTTTCCCTCCTTAGTGAGAGAGAAAAGGCCTGTGGCATGTCGAAGTGCTGGGATGGACAGTAGTTTTTGATGGACTCTGGATCATGGTCTCTTTGGAGGCTTTGGTTTTTGGTGTTGCTTTGGTGGATGGTTGGGGCTAATGCTTTTGCTGAGGGAGGTGGGGGAAGGGATGATGCTTTGCCACTGCTTGTGCATGGTGAAGGGGGTCTTTAGGATTCTAAAGCACTTCTGACATTCATTCTTCTGTTGCGTCGATGTCTGTGAAGAGTAAGAATTTCAGGTGTATACTGTATATATTCTCTGATATTAAATAGAACCATTGAATGTTGTGTATCAGGTGGTACGAGCTTGAAATGCTGCCGCAACTAAGATTTCCATTGCGCCTGTGCATGTGACACTAAAATCAACTTTGACTGTCGTGTTCTTCTCATTGCTGACCTTTCTGTCTACCTTTGCATTCATCAGCAAACATTACACACAGACTATTCATTGATATAGATTGTATGTAGGCGAGGACCCAGCACTAATCTCTGATGTAACATACTCATTACTGCTTACTGACCTGAAGATGACCCATTTGTTGGACCAGGGGGAACAATATTTCTTTAATATCACTGCCATTTCCAAATTCGGCCATTGTTAATCCCAGTTTCTGACAGACCAGTTGAACATTGTTAGTCTCTTTGTTAGGATTACGTAGTCAAGAGCAAACACTGATGCAAGCTGCTGAGAGCAACACACGGAAGACTGGAGGGAGTTTAATTCAAATAAATAATTCCAACTCAATAAGTAGCATTGTAAAGGGACGCCCACTTTGTAAATCAGTGAACGATTTAAAATCAATGCAAAGGCACTCACAAAAACCCACAAACCCACATTGTTAAGATCATCCAGAACTGATAGGGCAAACAATAATGTCAGTCACTTAAAACGGTCATAATTTCCTTGAACACGGTGGATAATCGCCTCCTGGTAGCTCTTAATTCTAATCATTTCTACTCAGCCCACTGTTCCTCATGTGTTTCAAAATATTCCTTTCAGTATTTAAAACAACACACAAAAAATGCTGGAGGAACTCAGCGGATCAGGCAGCATCTACAGAAATAAATAAATAGCTGACGTTGCAGGCCAAGACCCTTCTACAGGAAGGGGGAAGATAGCAGAATGAAACGTTGGGGTTAGGGGAAAGAGGATAGCTGGAAGGTGATAGGTAAAGCCAGGTGGCTGGGAAAGGTCAAGGGTTGGAGAGGAAGGAATCTGATAGGAGAGGACAGTGGACCATAGGAGAAAAGGGAGGAGGGGGGACCTGGGGGTAAGTGATAGGCAGGTGAGGAAAAATGAAAGGCCAGAGTGGGGAATAGAAAAAGAGGAAAGGGAAAGGGAAAAAAAATTATTGGAAGGTCTTTCACCTCTTTTCACCTGGCTGTCATTTCCTCCTGCATCCTCTTCTCCTTCCCTTTCCCCTATGGTCCACTCTCCTATCAGATTCCTTCTTCTCCAGCCCTTTAACTTTCCCACCCAGATGGCTTCACCTATCAGCTTCCAGCTAGCCTCCTTTCCCTCCCCCCACCTTTTTATTCTGGAGTCTTCCCCCTTCCTTCTCAGTCCAGAAGAAGGGTCTCGACCTGAAACGTCGACTGTTCATTCATTTTCATAGATGCTGCCTGACCTGCTGAGTTCCTCCAGCATTTTGTGCGTGTTGCTTTGGATTTCCAGCATCTGCAGACTTTCTCATTGATATAATTTCCCAGAATCTTGAGAAAAGTGTTATTGGCATTGGTGCTTTGTGACAATCAGGACAGAATCTCAAGTGAACATAATCTGCAGCATAAAAATATTAGCATCTGGTTACGTAAAATGAAATATTCCAGCTCTCTGAGTAATTCAGTGTAGATTTGTTCCCCTACACTGAAAACTTCTGATCCAAAAACAACACAAGTTCCCAGCACAGAAACTGGCCATTCAGCCCAACAGATCCCACTTTTCTGTTTGTGCTGTGTACAAAAGCCCTCTTGCACTTCTAACAAAAAATCTTAATTCTCTTGACGAGTATGTTGTCGTACCGTGGAGAGCTTTCTAACGGGTTACATCGCTGTCGGGTAGGGAGGGGCCACTACACCGGATTAGAAAAAGCAGCAGAGGGCTGTAAGGTCAGCCATCTCCATCATGGGCACGAGATTCCCCTACCATCAAGGACATCGGCAAAGGGTTTTCCTCAAAAAGGCAGCATTCTCACCACCCAGGAGAAGCCCTCTTCTCATTACTGCTACCAGGGTGGAGGTACAGGAGCCTGAAGACCCACACTCAATGTTTTAGAAATAGCTACTTCCCCCTCCAGCATCAGATATCTGAACGGTCCATGAACCCATGAACACTACCTCACTCTTTTAGCTCTCTTTAAGCACAGCACAGTGGATTCTGGTTAATTGGGACACAGAGGGACCAGTACATTTTTGCCCAATTAAATAACTGCCACAATCAGCCAAAGTTTCATGGAAACAGTTAAAAAGGTATAAAAAAGACAAACTACCATTTAACTGGATAACAAATTATGTATTTAAATGAAATACCGAACAAATTAAAACATTACCTTTCCTTTTCAGTACAAGACTGTGTATTAGTTCCCAACAGTTATCAACAGAGGAATTCATCTGCGTCACGTTCTTTGCAGTGTAAATGAACAAAATCAGCGCACACACCTAATGCAGATAATGGACTGCCTTCATACAATGCTGTCGACAACTGCATTCTCCAAATCTTCATTTTCATTGTAACATTCAAGATGATTGCCAATACCGTCAAATTCTTCATAGTTCCTAACTTGTTGAAGCAGTGAAATCATTTCATTTTCACTCCTGACTGTTTCTGGCCTGAATGCTTGAAACCACAGTCAGCAAAACAATTCTGAATTGTCTTACTGTTTATTTCTCACCAACTATCAGTGACAAAGATCACTGCTGTTTGAACAGAAACACACACAACCAATGCTATTTAAAAACTGTTCGCTTGAAGCAGTGTTGTGTCTAATAGCTACATAAAGTGCTCCCAACTGATGCTAGTTAGAAACTGTTTCCTGCCCCAGTTAAGCAGAATGGTATCCCAAATAAACAAAGGGAATACTGGCTATTTTCTTGATTAGTTTTTGTTCTTTAAGAATTGTCCCAAATCAGCGGCTGCTCCAATTAACTGGAATACACTGTATTTCTATTTGTAATTTATAGTATATCGGGAGCACCAGATACAATATATGACCCCAACAGACTCACAGGTAAAGTATCACCTCACCCTGAAGGACCGTTTGGGGCCCTGAATGGTAGTGAGTGAGGAGGTATAGGAGTCAGGAATGGCACTTGTTCCACTTGCAAGGATAAGCTCCAGGAGGGATTTCAGTGGGGAGAGATGAAAAAGTTGCAGTTGAGGGCAGTATTGATAGTAGAGGAAGGGACTCCTGGTGTGGCCTCCTGTATATCGGTGAGAACTGACGTAGATTGGGAGACTGCTTCGCTAAGCGCCCATGCTCTGTCTGCCAGAAAAAGAGGGATCTCCCAGTGACCACCCATTTTAATTCCACTTCACATTCCGGCATGCAAGTCCATGGCCTCCTCTACTGTCACGATGAGGCCACACTCAGGTTGGAGGAGCAACACTTTATATTCCATCTGGGTAGCCTCCAACCCAATGGCATGAACATCGATTTCTTGAACATCCAGTAATGCCGCACTCTCTTTCACCATCCCCCTTTCCCATTTTCCTCTTTCACCTTATCTCCTTTCCTGTCCATCACCTCCCTCTGGTGCTCCTCCTCCTTTTCTGTCTTCCATGGCCTTCTGTCCTCTCCTATCAGATTCCCCCTTCTCCAGCCCATATTCCTTTCACCAATCAACTTCCCAGCTCTTTGCTTCACCTCTCCCCCACTCCCGGTTTCACCCATCACCTTGTGTTTCTTTCACCCTCCCCTCACCTTCTTACTCTGACTCCTCATCTTTTTCTCTCCAGACCTGATGAAGGGTCTCAGCCCGAAACGTTGACTGTATTCTTTTCATAGATGCTGCCTGGCCTGCTGAGCTCCCCCAGCATTTTATATGTGTTTCCTGCCTCATTACTGGTCTGGTCCACCTTTAAGACCGTAAGATATAGGATCAGAATTAGGGTGTTCAACTCATCGCATCTGCTCCACCATACCATCGTGCATGATTTATTATCTCTCAACCCCACTCTCCTGCCTTGTCCCTGTAACCTTTGACACCTTTGATATTACAGAATCATGAGTAACAATGTGAAGGAAAGTACTGTCAGTGTGGAATGCTTACATTGGTTGTGAAAAGCTATATTCTATAATCTGAAAAGAGAAGACAGAACCCATCTAGAGGGCTGGCAAACACGGACAGGCACCGGGGAAAGTGAAGTTTCAATCGTGTAATCCTCAACAGCAAGGTCACAGTGCCTGGAAATCAGCAGCTAACTTGAAACACACTGATCTCATGATCACAAGACACACAAGAGTACACAGAGTGCTGGAAGCATTAGAAAATGCCGGCTCCCAGGCCCCACCTAACACTGGGAGCTGCCTTGCACTAGCTTCCACTTTCTGTCCTCCACAGTGGCAATGGCAACCACTTCCCCCACCACCATCTCTTGCAGAGCAGCCCCTCACTCATTAGGGAGACAGATGGCTTTACCTTTCCATTGTACGAACCAAAAATTAGCTCAACTGCCTCCAGTATGAAGATAAAGAAATATATTTTAACATATATTTATTTTATATATCATATAATATTATAATAGAAATACAATATACCTTAGAGCATATTCTGGACTTAAGGCGTATAGCAAAATATTAACTTCAGCCACCAATCTAGACTTGATCATGGACTGTAGATTAAATTTTAAATGCAGCTCTGGATAATAGGTTCCTAGAGCTGTTAATTAAAAAAAACAGACAATGCGATTAACATTCATTTGGTTGTCTCAGATGTGTTTGCAAAGAAGTTATATGTAATTCAAAGGAAGCATTGTAAATACATTTTAAATATACAATTATCCTCTGATCTTTATCATATAACGTGTCATGTAATGATGGGTCAAACAGGCATCTTGGATCTCAATATGATGCCTACTCTGTCTCCTTTTGTCAAATAAAAGACTACTCCATATCTACCAGCTACGTCATTCTGGTGACTTTGTTCACGTTACAACAATATATAAAATATACAGTATTGTACAAAAGACTTGGGCACCCTAGATTTTTTTAATATATGGTTTCAGATGGTGTGGCCTCCACAGAATCACTATGTGTGTGCCTTCAGTCTCCTGTGGCTCCTCCCTGATGGGAACAATGAGAAGAGGGCACAAACCTAGGTGATGGGGGCCCTTAATGATGAATGCCACCATTTTGAGACATCACTCCTTGTCAGAACTCTTTGTCAGGATTGTAGAGGGAAGGGGCAGAGGCCCTATAAAGAAGATGGGGAGAGGGTGAGAAGGAGAAGGCTGGTAGGTGCCAGGTGAAAAACCAGTAAGGGGAAAGATAAAGGGGTGGGGGAGGGGAGGCAGGGAGGTGATAGGCAGGAAAGATGAAGAAAGAATAGGGGAGAACACAATGAGTGGTAGAAGGAGGCAGAACCATGAGGGAGGTGGTAGGCAGCTGGGGGAGGGGGCAGAGTGACATAGGGATAGGGGAAGGGAGGGGGAGGGAATTACCGGAAGTTGGAGAACTCCTTGAAGATGTCCTGGATGGTACGAAGGTTAGTGCCCATGATGGAGCTGACAAAGTTTATAACTCTCTGCAGCTTACTTCGGTCATGTGCAGTAGCTCCTCCCCCATACCTGACAGCAATGTAACCAGTTAGAATGCTCTCCACTGTACATCTGTAGAAATTTGCAAATGTCTTTGGTGACAGACCAAAGGTCCTCAAACTCCTAATGAAATATAGCCACTGCCTTGCATTCTTCATGGCTGCATCAATATGTTGGGTCCAGGTTAGGCCCTCAGAGATATTAATACCTAAGAACTTGAAAGAACTCACCCTTTCAACCTCTGATCCCTCTATGAGGACTGGTATGTGTTCCCTCATCCTACCTTTTCTGAAGTCCATAATCAGTTCTTTGGTCTTGCTGACATTGTTGCTACAACACCACTCAACTAGCTGATATACCTTGCTCCTGTACACCCTCTCATCACCATCTGACATGCTACTTTTTAAAGAAAATCGTTTTTCCAGGTTAAAAAAAAGGCTCAAAATCGATGCATATAAAAAGTCAGTCAGACTAAAGTAACTGGTAATCCTGGGCAAAAAGCACATAGCCTGCCAATTAAAGTGAGATGAGATTATCCAGAAAAAATAACCTTCAACCAGGCTAAGGCAGAGCTGCCAGAGGTCGAATCAAAGATCCAAGCAATGACAGCAGGGTCACCATTACTCAATCTGTCCTGGCACCAGACATCTCAACCAAGACGGCCAAATTCTCCACCCACACCAACTCCGCAACAACCCAGGACATGCTGCTCTGTGAAAATCTGATTACAAGCCAATGTTTTTGCTTAGACTGTGACCTGGGAGCATTCCAGTATTTTATTTCACTCTTATCACAAGGAGTGGAACAAGAAAACCTCCCGAACCATTTTGATAAATTGACTTTGAACTTTGAAGGTGCAAAACGGTAGCATTGCAGTTAGTGCGATTGCCTTACAGCACCAGTGGTCTTTAATCAGGGTTCAATTCCCGCCACAGTTTGTAAAAAGGTTTACATTCTCCCCACGACTGCACGGCTTTCCTCCAGCTCCTCCGGTTCTCTCCCACAGTCCAAACACATACATTGCAGTTAGGGTTGGGTTAGAGTAAGTTGTGGGCATATTACGTTGGCACCAGAAGTGTGGCAACACTGGCGGTTTGCCTCCCCCCCAGTACAATCTTTGATGATTTGATTTGACAGAAAAGGCATGGTAGCGTGGTGGTAAGCACATTGCTTTTCAGTACCTGCGGCCAGGGTTCGATTTCAGCTGTTGCCTGTAAGGAGTTTGTATGTTTTCTCCGTGACAGCGTGGGTTTCCTCCGGGTGTACCGGTTTCCTCCCACAGTCCAAAGACCTACAGTACCGGTTGGTAGCTTAATTAGTCATTGCAAATTGTCCCGTGATTAGGATAGGGTTAAATGGGGAGTTGCTGCTCGAAGGGCAAAAGGGCTTATTCCACACTGCAACTACATGTATAGAACAATAGATAGATAGATGATATATAGTTAGAAATAGACAGACAGATAGAGATAAATGATGTGCATGCTTTGATCTTTCGATGTACATGTGATAAATAAAGCTACTCCATTTCTTGAAAGGATTTTTTTTTGTTTGCTCTTTTGCATCCATTATTTAGGATCCTCACCACCCAGGATATGCTCTCATCAGGGAGGAAGTACAGGAGCCTGAAGACCCACATTTAACACTTCAGGAACAGCTTCTTCCCCTCCGGCATCAGATTTATGAACGGTCCGTCAACCCCAATGGCAACTCACTATTTTTTTCGTTTATTTATTTTTGTATTTCTTAATATTGAATGTCGGGGTGGAGCTATGTCTCTACCAAAGAAGGTGTAAGGTGCCCTTCCTTCCGCTGGCCTACAAGTCTCCTTCCCTCTGCTAACCTGCTGGTCACCCTTGGGCAAGGCTTAGCAGTCACTTAGCTCTCCCAATCAGGGTCATGTGAAGATATGGGAGCAGGCAGTCGATGATCACATGAGTAACTAGTGCATATCACAAGTCCGGGTTATGTGACCACTGCTGCCAGGCAATCTCTGAAGACTATTGATAGTAGCTGGGGTCACCAATCTTGTTAAGACATTGTTCAGAAGAAGGCAATGGCAAACCACTTCTGTAGCAAAAGTTTGCCAAGACCAATCATGGTCATGGAAAGACCATGATCGCCCACGTCATACAACACGGCACATAATTAACAAATAAAACCTATAGTACCTTTTGTGTTGTAAAGGAGCTGCAAAATAAATATCACGATAATAAACCTGATTCGAGAGACAATAGTTATCAGAAGCTCCCTCTTCTATGAGGATAAGAAACTGAAGCAATTGAAACCCATTGGCTCTTTGAGTCTGCTCTGCATTCTGATAAGATCTCAGCTGATCAGACCCTGGTCTCAGCTCCATTCTCCTTCCCCTGCTCTTCAAAATCCTTGGCTCTCCTATAGTTTAAAAAAAAATCACCTCAACCTTGGGTGTATTCAGTGATTGTATGATAGGTCCCCAAGTAGTCCATTTCAAAGATTCATGACGCTCTAGGAATGTCAATTCAGCCTCAGTCATATGCTGAAGTGTACCTAAGTTTCCGATTTGGAGGTTAGTGTTCAGTGCTGGTCATCTCTTTATAGGGAGGATGTGAAAACTTCAGAGGAGGTGCAGCAGAGACCTACCAGGATACTGCCTGGATTAGAGAGTATGTCTTATGAGGAAAGGTTGAGCAACTTGATAGAGGTGTACAAAATGGTAACAGGCATAGATCGAGTGGATAGCCAGAGACTTTTCCCCAGAGCTGACACGTCTAATAAGAGGAGGCATAATTTTAAACGGATTGGGGGAAAAAATAGGGGGTATACAAGAGACAAGTTATCTCTCTATCAGAGTGTGGTAGGTGAGTGGAACGTACTGTCATAGGTGGTGGTAGAGGGAGATATATTATGGACATTTAAGACTCAGATAGGTACATGGGTGAAAGACAAAATGGAGGGCTGTGTGAAAGGGAATTATTAGATTGATCTTGGAGTAGAAGGGCCTGTACTGTGCTGGAGTGTTCCATGTTCTATCAAGGGAAACGTGTTGAGTATCCACTCTGACAGCCCCTTCCACAAGAACCTCACATTTCAATAACGCTACCTCTCAATCTTCGGAGCTTTAGTGACCATAGGACCAACTGGTTCATTCTTTCCTCATAAGATGCTTTGCTGGAAAGAGACACTGTCTGAGATACTGAAGTTCTGGGCTATGGAAAGGGTCATGATGCACGCTGGATCAAAATCTCCTTGGAGGCATCTGCTGTTGCTTGCATAGTGAGGGGGGGGGGTTGGGGGGAGCCAGTACTTTTGTGGGCGCGAGTGGGGAGGGAGGGGCTGATGATGCTTTTGCTCCTGCTTCTGCAAGGGTGGAGGAAGGGGTTTTGGTGTTCCATCATTCATTCAATGGGTCTTTTTTTTTGTGGATGTATGTGAAGAGTATGAATTTCAGGATGTATACTGTATACATTCTCTGGTATTAAAGGAACCCAAGTCTAATCTAAGACAGGGAATGAGCTTCCAAGAGGAGGATAAGCTGTCAGAAAGTCTTAAAGATTTCAAGAGGATTTGACAGGGTAAGAATTTGTAAAGGAATGCTATTAAGTCACGAGCAACCTTACCCAGAGAGAGGCGGGAATATAGAACTGGCAGGGAGCAGATGAAGCAAACAGAACTGAAGAAAGAACAAAATAAAGACATGAATGTGAAAGTGAAAGAGGGAGAGATTAAAAGATAAACACAAGGAAGACTACAGATGCTGGAAACCCGAAGCAACACACAAAAAATGCTCAGCAGGTCAAGCAGTGTCGATGGAAATTAATAAACAGTCAACGTTTTGGGCCGAGACCCTTCTTCAGGACTCAGAAGGAAGGGGGAAGTTGTCAGAAAAAAAAGGTGGGGAAAGGGGAAAGAGGCTAGCTGGAAGGTGATAGGTGAAGCCAGGTGGGTAAGAAAAGTCAAGGGCTGGATAAGAAATCTGCTAAGATAGGAGATTCTTAGAGAGGAGACTGGACCATAGAAGAGAAGGAGGATGGGACCCAGAGGTAAGTAATAGGCAGGCGAGAAGTAGTAAAAGGTCAGAGTGGGCAATTGAAGAAGGGGGAGAGTCAAGTCAAGTCAAATTTATTTATAAGGCACATTCAAAATCAACCCATGTTGACTGAAGTGCTGTACAATCCATAACAGGTAGCTAAAATCACAAATACAAGAAACGCAGGTATAAACAACAAGGCATACAGCTTATAGGCACAAAATAAACAACACGAGCCGAGGCACAAGCCAAAAATCAGCCACATCAGGAAGATTCAAACGCTAGTGCATAAAGATAATTTTTGAGCCTGGACTTAAAAGAGTCAATGGAGGGGGCAGATCTGATAGGGAGGGGAATGCTGTTCCACAGTCTAGGGGCTACAACAGCAAAGGCGCGGTCACCCCTGAACTTAAATTTAGATCACGGGACAGCCAGGAACCCCAAGTCAGCCGACCTGAGGGACCTGGAAGTAGAATAAGGGGTTAGAAGGTCTGCGATATAGGAGGGGGCCAGCCCATTTAGGGCTTTATAAACAAACAGGAGAACCTTAAAATTAATTCTAAACTGTACTGGTAGCCGGTGGGGAGAGGCCAGAATAGAAGTAATATGGTCCCTCCTCTAGGCACCTGTCAGGAGCCTGGCCGTGGTGTTCTGGACCAGTTGCAGGTGGGACAGGGATGACTGACTAATCCCAGTATACAGGGAGTTGGAGTAGTCCAAGTGGGAGGATATAAGGGCGTGGATGATTTTCTCGAGATCTTTGAAAGAGAGAAACGACTTGATTTTGGCAATAGTACGAAGCTGGGAAAAAACTGGCTTTTACTACTGCATTAACTTGCTTGTCAAATTTAAAGGTGGAATCAAATATCACCCCAAGGTTTTTGACATGAGGTTTGACAAGGGTGGACAGGTTACCAAGACTGTTGGTAATCACTTTGATGGAGTCAGGGGGGCCAAACAGGACAACTTCAGACTTGCCTTCATTCAGCTGTAGGAAGTTTTGTGCCATCCAACACTTTATGTCCTTCATTCAGTTCATGAGGCTGACTAGATTTGACTGGTCGTTTGGTTTCAAGGGGAGATAAAGCTGTGTGTTGTCAGCATAACAATGGAAGGAAATGCTGTGTTTTTGAGTGAGGGGAAGCATGTATATAGAGAAAAGAATGGGACCTAGGATGGAACCTTGTGGGATCCTGCAGGAGAAACTAGCTGGAGAAGAGGAAAATTTACCTATGTTGACGGAGAAGCTTCTATTTTTGAGGTAGGATGGGAACCAGTTCAAGGCGGTGCCATCAACACCAACCCCATACTGGAGACAGTCTATTAAAATGTCATGATCCACAGTATCGAACGCTGTGCTGAGGTCAAGAAGAATTAGGATGGCAGAGTCCCCTGAGTCGGTAGAGAGGAGGAGATCATTGTACACTTTCAGCAGGGCAGACTCTGTGCTATGATAAACCTTAAAACCTGACTGAAATCTTTCCAAAATGTTGCTTTGGTGTAGGTAAGAGAGCAATTGATTAAGAATAACCTTTTCGAGAACCTTTGACAGGAATGGAGAGGGGGATTTGTTTACCAGAAGGAGAAATCAATATTCATGTCATCAGGTTAGAGGTATTCCTCCTCCACTCTGAGGGAGGCCTCATATTGACACAAAAGGAGGCCATGGACCAATAGGAATCCGCAATTCCCTCCACGATTCCCTTGTCCATTTATCTCTCCCGGTACTTATTCCTGCAGGCCGCCTAAGTGCTACACCTACCCATACACCTCCTCCCTCACCTCTATCAGGGCCCAAACTGTCCTTCCAGATGAGGCAAAACTTCACCTGTGAAGCTGCTGGGGTCGTCTATTGTGTCTAGTGCACCCAATGCTGCCTCCTCTACATTGGTGAGGCCTGGCGTAAATTGGGGGACCGCTTCATCGAGCACCTCTGCAACATCTGCCACAAGCGGAACATCCTGGTGGTCAAACGTTTTAGCTCCCATTCCCATTCCAATGTGGCGATCCACGGCCTCCTCTTGTGCCAAGTCAAGGCCTCCCTCAGGGTGGAGGAGCAGCACCTTATATTCCATTTGGGTACCCACCAAACCTGATGACATGAATATCAATTTCTCCGTCTGGTTAAATAAAACTTCCCACCAGCCCCCACCTCACTCTGACCTTTACCTCTCCTCACCTGCCTATTACCTCCCCCTGGGAACCCTCCTTCTTTCCTTTCTCCTATGGTCCACTGTCCTCTCCTATCAGGTTCCTTCCTTTCCTACCCAACTGGCTTCACCTATTATCTTCCAGCTACCCTTCTTCCACTCCCCCATCTTTTTATTCTGGTGTCTTCCCCTTCCTTTCCAAGGGTCTCAGCCTGTAATGTCAAATGTTTATTCATTTCCATAGATGCTACCTGACCCACTAAGTTCCTCCGGTATTCTGTATGTGTTGCAGAGGTTAAAAGACGTGGGAATATGGTTATGTGGCATATAAATACCAGCTTAGATTAGTTCAGCAAAATGGTCTGTTTGTGTAACACTAAGTGGAACAACAACTGATTCTTGTTGAAAAAAAACTGAGCCAGACGGCTGTGTTTCAACACGCCACAAAAACGTTGCAAACCTCTGTTTACTGAAATTTTCCACCCCATCACACATTCTCCTAATTAAACCACACATTTTAGACCACAACTTCCTCTCCCAATCTTCTCTTTATTTTCCCTGGGGTCATTTTGGCTTTCTCCACGTTGAAGACACTCCATAAATTGGAGACCTCCGAAAGGACCACAACCTTGTTGTGGCTTGGAGGTTTGTGTGCCTCAAAGACCCGGACAGCTACACTGCTGGAGTCAGGGCTTTACGCTTTAGCTCTTGGTAGGGTTACCTATGCCAAAAAGGTCAAAGGGTAGAGGCTAGACTAAGACCATAAGATATAGGAGCTGAATTAGGCCATCTGGCCCATCAAGCCTGCTCTGCCATTTCATCACAGCTAATCCATTTCCTTCTCAGCCCCAATCTCCTAACTTCTCTATCCCTCCATGTCTTCAAGGATCTATCAACCTCTGCCTTAAACTTACCCAACGACTTGGCCTTCACAGCCAGAGTAAGAGTGATCCACCGATCCTCCAGGATCAGGGGTTCAGCTCAGGGCTAACAACCCTGACTGATTTAAAAAAAATTGAAGCCAGCAATTGGAAACAGCTATGAAGAATTCTTCTGCATCTGGGTGCAAAGGTATTTCTGAGTCTCAACCTGGGACTTGCATGAATGACAGTAGAGAAAACAAGAGGAAGCTACTGGCACGATGAAGGAAGCCCTGAACACAAGAGACAGAGACCCTCATTGCTGCCCTAAATGCCAGCAGTGTACTGGGCAGTGAGTAAATTATAATTTGAGTAAAGTGGGGGAGGGGGACATTGCTCTCATAAACAATGGGAGGAATCTCACAAGGTAAATGCACTACATGCTTAAATGTACTATCTTAGAATGAATCTCTGTAATCTCTGCACCACAATATACCTGACCACTGCAAAGCTCAGGAAAACAAAACGCAAAAGATGGGAGCAGAATTAGGCCATTCAGCCCATTGTCTGCTCTACATTTGATCTTGGCTGATTTATTGTTCTTCTCGACCCCATTCTCTTACCTTCTCCCCATAATCTTTGACGGCCTTACTACTCTCAGATTTCTACTCATGGACAGCATTCTAACTGGTTATATCACCGTCTGGTATTGGGTGTGGGGGAGACACTGCGCAGGATCGGAAAAAGCTGCAGAAAGCTCAGTTAGCCCCATCATGGGCACTAGCCTTCCCAGAATCCCGGATACCTTCAAAAGGTGATATCTCAAAAAGGCGGCATCCATCATGAAGGACCCCCATCACCCAGGATGATGCCTCGTTCTCATTGCTACCTTCAGGGAGGAGATACAGAGCTTGAAGGCACACACTCAATGTTTCAGGGTCAGATTCTTCCCCTCTGACATCCAATTTCTGAAAAGACAATGAACCCATGGACACTACCTCACTATCTTTCCTCTCTTTTTGCATTACTAATTTTTTTAAATTTATATATCTCTTATTGTAACACCCTACCCCATCTACCATGATGAGCACTCTAATTTTAAACAATTCTGTGAAAGCAGTCAGAAACATAGACTAAATCAAAGATTCAAAAGCACGTATGCAGAATCCATCCCTGAGATTCATCTTCCCCACAGACAGGCATGAAACAAAGGAAACTATGGAACCCGTTCAAAGAAAACATCAAACACTCAACTTGCAAAAAAAAACAAACCACACAAACAACAAAAAACAAGCAAATAACACGTATAATATTAAACATCAAACCACAGTGTCCTTGGAATAGTCTAGGAATGTTCAGTTCAGTTCAATTTAGCACTGTGTCGTTCAGTGACTGCAGGCTGTAGAGCTAGTCCACGTCGAAGTGCCCCGATCAAAATCGTACAGAATAGAAATTTTAAAAAAACAGGAGTAACACATATTACATGAACTGCTGAGTCCTCTAAAACAAGTAGTCCAATCCACAAATCACACTGATCAAACCTTGCCAAAGACCCAAGACTCCTGTACCTGGATTGGGTTGAATATCACTGACATACATCATGAATTGTTTTTTGTTTTGTAAAATATAGTGATGAAGAAGAACAGTGAGATAGTGGTCATGGACCATTCAGAAATCTGATGGTGGAAGGGAAGAAGCTGTTCCTAAAAAGTTAAGTGTGGGTCCTCAGTCTCCTGTATCTCCTCCCCTGTCGACAGTAACAAGAAAAGGTGATGTCCCGGCTGCTGAGGCCAGCTGAATCTCTTTACGCACTGATCACCAGTGAACCTTTGCCCCTTCAGCAAAGCACACTGCCAAAACTGTGCACAACCATCCTAGGTTGTGTACTTGGAGCAGCACAGCAGCGTACAGGTTAGCACAATGCTTTATAGTACCAGCGACCCAGGTTCAATTCCCCTCACTGCTTGTAAGAAGTTTGTACTTTCTCCCCATGACTGAGTGGGTTTTGTCCAGGTGCTTCAGATTTCTCCCACAATCCAAAGACATACCAGTTGTTAGGGTAATTGGTCATTGTAAATTGTCCCATCATTAGGCTAGGGTTAAATGGTGAATTCCTGGGCGGCGTGGCTCAGGGAACCAGAAGAGCCTATTCCTACTGTATAAATAAAGTGCTATCTCACTGTGGTTCTAATCATAACAAGGCACCATAATCTTGCAATTGAATATGCTGTCCTAACTGGGTGCAGAACCTGCAGGTTAATTTTCAGCAACTTGTGTATAACATCAACAAGTCTACATCAATATTTTCCAGCCTCGCACTGTTGTAAAAATACTGAGCTTCACTCAAACACAAGAGATTCTGCAGATGCTGGAGACCTAGAGTAACACATACAAAATGCTGGAGGAACTCAGCAGGTCAGGCAGAATCTATAAAAAAAGGGTTTCCAACTTTTTTTTATGCCATGGACCAACACCATTAAGCAAGGAGTTTGTGGAAACCCTGTACAAAAGGAAATTAACAGTCGATGTTTCAGGCCCTGACTTGAAGAAGGGTCTCTGCCCGAAACATTGACTGTGTATTCCTCTTCATAGATGCTGACAGACCTGCTGGGCTCCTCCAGCATGTCGTATGTGTTACTCAGCTTTTCCCACTTTTTCTTCTACACATGGATAAGCTTGTATTTCCCCACACTGATTGCTGGGCTGACTTGATTTATTGTCATTTAACTATATACAGTACATGTATACCGCCAAAGATGATGTTTATCCCGATCAGGGTGTAAAGCACCATAGTACACATAACACACAGTGACTTGGGAAAGTGAGGATAAAATATACAGATGAATTACACATAAATAAAGTAAAATGCATAAATTAGGTACAGTCAGGTACAGAAGCCTAGTGGCCTGAGGGAAGAAACTGTTTTCCATCTTGACCATTCCTGTTTTTACGCTCTAGAGTCTCCTGCCTGATGGTAGAAACACCCAATCCCTGTGGTGTCTCCACTATTTGTACACGGTGGAGGATGCTTTGAATGCTGGATTTTTGCTCTCTATCTGTTGGTATAAACCTGGCTTCTCCTGCACTGGTTGGGCTTGGGTAGATAAAGAGGGGGATGGATTGTGCACTGATAGAACCTGACCCACAGCAACACAGGAGCCAGGCACCGACTGCTGTTACAAAAGTTGGGTCATTCACTCTGGGGAAAGGAGAGGATGATGGCACATATGGCAGCACAGTAGCGTAGTGGTCAGCGTCATGCTTTACAGCAGCCGCAGGAAGATCAGGGTTTGATTGCTACCATTGTCAGTTAGCAACCTGTATGTTCACGAGAGAACGTACAAACTGCTAAGTGGCAGCAACAGGAATCAAACACCGATCTTACTGTTGGTGCAGTAAAGCATGATTGAGTGGATCTCCTCCAGATGCTCCAGCGTCCTCCCACATTCCAAAAAGACATACGGAGAGGATTAATAAATTGTGGGCATGCCATGTTGGCGAAGCTTGCAGGCTGCCCCCAGCGCAATCATTGCCAATTTGATTTGATGAAAAAGACGCATTTCACTGTATGTTTCGATGTACAGGCATGTGGCCAAGTGGTTAAGGCGTTCGTCTAGTTATCTCAAGGTCGCTAGTTCGAGCCTCAGCTGTGGCAGTGTGTTTGTGCCCTTGAGCAAGGCACTTAACCACACATTGCTCTAGTGTCTGTGCGAGGAGTGGTGCCCCACATAGACTTCCAATCTGCGCCTTGTAAGGCATGAAAATGCCCGACGCAGGCCTCTCATGGTCTGAGTCGATGTTCCCCCCTTAGATGTACATGTGACAAATAAAAGCACCATAAAATACAGGAGCAGAATTAGGCCATTTGGCCCATCAAATCTATTCTGCCATTTCATCATGGCTGATCTATTTTCCCTCTCAGCCCCAATCTCCTGCCTTCTCCTCATATCCCTTCAAGCCCCGAATAATCAATTATCAACCTCTGCCTTAAATATACCCAATGATCTGACCTCCACTTTTGCCTGTGGCAAAGAATTTCATAGATTCACCACTCTCTGTATCTAAAAATTGCTCTTCATTTCTGTTCTAAATGCAAACTAACCTTTAGGGAATGCTGCACAAGAACTCCCAAAAACCAAGGTGACAAGGTAGAGATTTGTGCGAGGACATTTCAAAATCTGGACCAACTGGAAAAATTGGCTGAAGAATGACAGATGGACTTTCATGTTGACTTTATGAAGACAAACCACGGTAGGACTTACACAGTGAATGTAGGCAGTATAACTGAATCCAGGCCTGACGTATAGTTTCACAAACACAAGACATTCTGCAGACGCTGGAAATCCAGAGCAACACACACAAAATACCGGAGGAACTCGGGTCAGGCAGCATCTATGGAAAAGCCAACATTTTGGGCTGAGACACTTCTTCAGGATTGGAAAGAAAGAGAAGTCAGAATAAGAAGGTGATTGAGGGAGGGGAGGAAGAAGTACAACATAGTAGGTGATAGGTGAAACCAGCAAAGGGAGAGGGGATGAAGTAAAGAGCTGGGAAGTTGATTGATGAAAGAAATAAAGGGCTGGAGAAGGAGGATTCTGATATGAGAGGACAGGCCGTTGAAGAAAGGAAAGAGGGAGGAGTACCAGAGGGAGGTGATAGGCAGGTAAGGAGAGAAAGCAAGAGAGGGAAACAGAAATGGGGAATGAAGGACTACAGAAGTTCGGGAAATTGATGTTCATGTCATCTTGTTGGAGGCTACCCAGACGGAATACAAGGTGTTTCTCCTCTAACCTGAGTGTGGCCTCATCACGACAGTAGAGGAGGCCATGGACAGACATGACGGAGTGGGAATGGGAAGTAGAACTGAAATGGGTGGCCACTGGGGGATCCTCTTTTCCTGGCAAACTGGTGAAGGTTCTCAGATAAGCTGTCTCCCAAACTACATCAAGTCTCACCTACATACAGGAGGCCACACTAGATATAGTAGATGACCCCAGCAGACTCACAGGTGAAGTGTCGCCTCACCTGAAAGGACTGTTTGGGGTCCTGAATGGTAGTGAGAGAGGTGGTGTAGGGGCAGGTATGGCACTTGTTCCTCTTACTGACATATAATTTTATTCTCTGTAAAGGGACTGACAATGCACCTTTCATGGGAACTAAGATTCAAATCTCACAGAACTTTTGGAAAGAAACCAAGTTAAGTACAACAAGGCACATGGATTTACTCCACACAAAAGGAACTGAAGTTATTGAGGCACAGTGAGTGGGTGGTGATATGTACACAGCAGATTGCCAGGAGTTTAACCAACACTGCCTAAAAACTCTACCTCTGCAGGTGCTAGAGCCACCATGATCAACTCCCCAGTGGAGCAGAAAAGGTCCTCAATGCAAACATCATTCTCTCCCTGTTGATAAGGTTGTTCTGAATTGGGGGCAAACTTAACACATTAAAAATGAATTCCACAGATTTGCCACACTCTATCTAAAGAAATTCTTCCTCGTCTCTGTTGTAAATGGACATCCTTCTATTCAGTGGCTGTGCCTCTGGTCCTAGACTTCTCTGCCATAGTAAACATTGTCTTCACATCCACTCTATCAAGGTCTTTCAGCATTCAATAGGTTTCAATCAATTCCCTCCTCACTCTTCTAAATTCCAGCAAGTAAAGACCAAGAGCCTTCAATCGCTCCTCATATCCCGGAATCATTCTCACGAACCTCCTCTGAATCCTCTCCAATGCCAGCATATCCTTTCTTCGATAAGGGACCCAAAACTGCTCACAATACTCCAAGTGAGACCTCACCAGTGCCTTATGAAGCCTCAGTGTAAGCTCATCTTAAATTGACAGGTGAAATGTCCAGTTCAGGAGCTCAAATGCAGCCCAAAAACATACACTGGCATGGGGGAGTACGTAAACACCAAAGTCCCTACTGAACCAGGTGAGTCACTATTTCTGCTAACTGCGTGCCAGTATACAGATCAAACCCCATAGTGCAGATTGCATGGAGGCACCAATGCACAGGATCGGAAGTTGCAAAGGATTGTAAAGTTAGTCACCTCCATCAGGGGTCTCGCCAGCATCCATCATTAAGGATGCCCATCACCCAGGACATGCCTTCTTCTCACTGCTACCATCAGGGAGGAGATACAGGAGCCCGAAAACACACATTCAACGATTCTGGAACAGCTTCTTCCCCTCTGCCATCCAATTTCTGAACAATCCATGAACACTGCCTCACAATTTAGTTTTTTATATTTATTATTGTTAAGCTATAGTAATATCATTTATGTATGGCACTGTACTGCTGTGGCAAAACAACAAATTACACAACATAGATCATTAATAATAAACCTGATTCTGGTTCAGATCAGAACAAGACAGCCTGCATCAGGAACAGTTGTTCCTCTCCAATGATCAGGCTCCTGAACCAGCATGGATAACTTCCCTCACCTCAACACTGAACTGATTCCACAACCTACAGACTCACTTTTAAGGACCGCACACCTCACGTTCTCAGTATTGTTTATTTTTGTTACTTGCACATTGGATGTTCGTCAGTCTTTGCTTATGCATAACTTTTTCCATAAATCCTACTGTATTTATTTATTTTCCTTTAAACGCCCACAAGAAAATGAATCCCAAAGTAGTATATGGTGACATATATGTACTTTGATAATAAATTTACTTTGAACTAGCTTCAACCTGCTGCTTAAAAACCAAAAGAACAAATTTGTAATTTAAAAAAACATGTAAGAAACATCCTCTCCACATCTACTCTATCTAGTTCTTTCAACATTCAATAGGTTTCAATGAGATCCCCTCATTCTTCTAAATTCCAGCGAGTAAAGGCCCAGAGCCATCAGTTGCTCCACATACGATAAGCCTTTCATTCCCAGAATCGTTCTAGTGAACCTCCTCTGAATCCTCTCCAATTTTAGCATACCCTTTCTTCGATAAGGGGCCCAAAACTGCTCACTGTACACCAGGTGAGACCTTGCCAGTGCCTTATAAAGCCTCAGTTTAAGCTCATCATGTTCAGGAGCTCAAACGCAGCCCAGGAACCTACACTGGCAAGGGGGGAGTCCACTGCCTGCAGGAAGATGAATTCCAAGGTAGTATATGATGACATATACATACAAAGGGTGATTGATAAGTTTATGACCCAAGGTAGAAGGAGTCAATTTTAGAAAACCTAGCACATTTATTTTTCAACATAGTCACATAGCCCCCTCCTACATTTACACACTTAGTCCAGTGGTCGTGGAGCATACGGATCCCTTCTTTGTAGAAGTCGGCGCCTTGGACCTCCAGGAAGTGGTCCACAGCAGGGATGATTGATAACTTTGTGGCCTTAAGTAGGAGTTGAGTTATTAACTTCAAACTTCCTACATAATCACTCAAAGAGTTGAACTGCACGTGCATGTAACAAGCGCTGTATAACTCATTTCCTTCGACCTTAGGCCACAAACTTATCAATCACCCCTGCTGTGGACACTTTCTGGAGGTCCGAGATCCGTATACTCCATGACTGCTGGACTAAGTGTGTAAATGTAGGAGGGGACTCAGTTGAAAAATAAATGTGCTAGGTTTTCTAAAATTGACTCCTTCTACCTTAGGCCATGAACTTTTCAATCACCCCTTGTAAATTTACTTTGAATTTTGAACCAGCTTCAACCCTCTGATTAAAAACTAATGGAACAAATTGGCAATAAAATATAACACCCTGACCTTGGCCCTACCCAAACTAAACCATATGATTTGACCCATATAACAGCACATACCTGGAAAGGCACATTGTAGCAGCTAAAATGTCTCCAGATCATGAACCTTCACCACCCAGTACCGAAGATTTCAGTCACACTCTCTTTGCATAATAATAATCGTACAAGAGAATTCTTGTCTGCATTTTTCTTGTCCAAACTAGTTTTTCCCTTTGTGCTACTGATTAGATTATCTGATGTAGAACAGAATGTGGCAGGGATATAGTAAAATCAGTTCTGAGAATAATACCCTACAATCAGATACTGTCAATCACTGCACACCATCAGCTCCTGGAAGATGATCTGCATCTCCAAAAATTATACACTTCCAGCAACCCACCCCTAAAAAAGGACATCCGTGATACCTCAGTGTGAGTCACGTCACTTCACCTCTAGTCCTTCCAGGTGTGGCAACACTTCACCTGCAGGTCTGCTGGGGTCGTCTGTTGTATCCGGTATTCCCAATGCAGCCTTCTCTGCATTGGTGAGGCCCATTGTAAATGGGTAGGGGGTTGGGGGGGGGGGCGGGAACCACTTCATCAAGCAGCTTCGCTCCATCCAACTTCTCAATGGCAACATTTTAATTCCCATTCTGACATGTCGGTCCAAGGCCTCCTCTTGTGCCATGATGAGGGTGAAGGAGGAACACTTTATATTCTGTCTGGGTAGCCTGAATATTGATTTTCCCTTCTGGTTTAAAAAAAAACAACTCTCCTCCCCCCTCCTTCCTCACTCTCCCCACCTACCTCCTCTCACTTGTCTATCACTTCCCCTGGGTTCCCTCCTCCTTCCCTTTCTCCTGTGGTCCACTCTCCCCTCCTATCTGATTCCTTCCTCTCCAGCCCTTTACCTGTCCGATGCACCCAGCTTCACCTTTCACCTTCCAGCTAACCTCTCCCCCCCCCAACTTTTTATTCTGGCGTCTTCCCCCTTTCTTTCCAGTCAAAAAAGGGGTCTTGATCTGAAATGTCGACTGTTTACTCATTTCCATAGATGCTGTCTGATCTGCCGAGTTCCTCCAGCATTTTGTGTGTTACACTGGATTTCCAGCATCTGCAGAATCTCGTGTTTATCTATACACTCACTCACACTTTGATGATAAGATGTTAGAGGAAGGTTTCTGCTGTTAAATGCCTACCACATTTTCCCCCAAGTTGCTCCACAACTTCGACCATCTCTTTTTCCCCAGCCTCCCCTTAGGCTTTTGCAGTTCAGACCTAGCCTGGGCCCACAATCACCAGCTGCCTCAAACTTCTCCTCGACTGCACCTCTGTGATCGATGTCACATTTTTCAACAGGGTAAACCGTCCCAAGGCATAATGCCCTAATGATATACATAGTAGGGCAGTGAAAACCTGTGCCAACCAACTGGTATGAGTGTTTAAAGACATCTTTAATCTCTCACTGTTGCAGAGGTTCCCATCTGCTTCAAGATGCATGGCAATCATACCCTGTTCAAGAAGAACAGGGTGAGCTGCCTCAATGACTACTGCCCAATGGCACTCAGATCCACAGTGATAAAGTAATTAGAGACATTGGTCATGGTCAAAATCAACTTCTGGAAGGACTTGGACCCACTGCAGTTTGCCTATCACCACAACAGGTCTACTGCGGATGCAATCTCACTGGCTCTCCACTTGGCCTTGGGTCACCTGGACAATGGCAATACCTACGTCAGGCTGTTGTTTATTGATCACAGCTCCAGCTTCAACATCATATCCTCAGTACTAATCAACAAGCTCCAAAATGTACACCCCCTGTACTTTCCTCTGCAAATGGATCCTTAACTTCCTCATCTGAAACCAGAGTCAGTGCAGATCTCCTTCTCACTGACAATCAACACTGGTGTGCCTCAAGGATGCATGCTTAGCCCACTGCTCTACTCTATCTGCGCACATGACTGCATGTCTAGGCAGAACTCAAATGCCATCTACAAGTTTGCCAATGACACAACTATTGTTAGCAGAATTTCAGATGGTGATGAGGAGGCGTACAGAAGAGAGATAGATCAGCTACTGTATTTGAGTGGTGTTGCAACAACAACCCTGCACTCAATGTCAAGGAACTGACTGTGGACTTCAGGAAGGGGAAGCCAAGGGAACACACACCAGTCCTCATTGAGGGAGTCAGCAGTGGAAAGAGTGAGCAGTTTTAAGTTTCTGGGTGTCAACATCTCTGAAGATCTTGGACCCAACAACATATTGACACAATTACAAAGAAGGTACACAGCGGCTACATTTCATTAGCAGTTTGGGGAGTCTTGGTATGATACCAAATTTCTACAAATGTACCATGCAGAACGTTCTAACTGATTGCATCGTCATCTGGTATGATGGGTCCACTGCACAAGGAATGGAAAAAGCTGCAGAAATTTGCAAACTCAGTAACTCCATCATGGGCACTAACCTCTCCAGCATCGAGGACATCTTCAAGGAGCGATGCCTCAAAAAGGCAACAGCTTCTTCCCTCCACAATCAGATTTCTGATTGGATAATGAACCCATGTATACAACCTCACTATTCTTTTTATTTTTTTTTTGTTCTCTTTTTGTGCTACTTATTTAATGTAATACAGCATATATTATTTTTCTTATTGTGACTTAGCTTTTTATGTGTTGCAATGAACTGCTGCCACAAAACAAGTTTCACAATATATGCCATTGATATTAAACTTGATTATGATTTTGATTCTCCATAAAACCTCCCTTTTTGACCAAACTCTTGGTTACTGTGCTAAGATGGCTACATCAGCACATCTAGTAGAGCTCCTTAGACAGCTTGAATCCTGACCTTAGGAGCTGTCTGTGTGTTCTTCTTGTATCCACATGGAGATCTCATTGAAATCAAACAATTAACATGTCTGCATCAAATGTCCTAGAAGCTCCTTACTCTTTAGAAGCTGGATCCCACAAATCTGGGGTTGAATTAGAAGCCATGGAAGACTTTCAAGAGGACTATAAAGGCAAAGATGTAATGGCTCCACGGCATTTGGAGTTTTGGGCCTCTCATCTGAGAAAAGGGTGTGCTGGCATTGGAGAGGGACCAGAAGAGGTTCACAAGAATAATCCATGGAATGAAAGGGTTAACATACAAAGAGTGTTTGATGGCTCTGGGTCAGTACTTGCTGGAGTTTAGAAGAATGAGGAATGGGGGAATCTCACTGAAACCTATCCAATGTTGAAAGGCCGAGATAGAATAGACATAGAGAGGATGTTTCCAATACTGGAGTAGTCTAAGACCAGAGAGTACAGCCTCAGAATACAAGGATGTCCCTTTAGGACAGGGATGAGGAGGTCTTTAGCCAGAGGGTGGTGAATCTGTGGAATTCATCGCCACTGTGGAGGCAATATAATTAGAACCATAGAAACTACAGCACAGAAACAAGCCTTTTGGCCCTTCTTGGCTGTGCCAAACCATTTTCTGCCTAGTCCCACTGACCTGCACACGGACCATATCCCTCCATACACCTCCCATCCATGTATCTCTCCAATTTATTCTTAAATGTTAAAAAAGAACCCGCATTTACCACCTCGTCTGGCAGCTCATTCCATACTCCCACCACTCTCTGTGTGAAGAAGCCCCCCCTAATGTTCCCTTTAAACTTCTCCCCCCTCACCCTTAATCCATGTCCTCTGTTTTTTTTCTCCCCTTGCCTCAGTGGAAAAAGCCTGCTTGCATTCACTCTATCTATACCCATCATAATTTTATATACCTCTATCAAATCTCCCCTCATTCTTCTACGCTCCAGGGAATAAAGTCCTAACCTATTCAACCTTTCTCTGTAACTGAGTTTCTCAAGTCCCAGCAACATCCTTGTAAACCTGCTCTGCACTCTTTCAACCTTATTTATATCCTTCCTGTAACTTGGTGACCAAAACTGAACACAATACTCCAGATTCGGCCTCACCAATGCCTTATACAACCTCATCATAACATTCCAGCTCTTATACTCAATACTTTGATTAATAAAGGCCAATGTACCAAAAGCTCTCTTTACGACCCTATCTACCTGTGATGCCACTTTTAGGGAATTTTGTATCTGTATTCCCAGATCCCTCTGTTCCACTGCACTCCTCAGCGCCTTACCATTAACCCTGTATGTTCTACCTTGGTTTGTCCTTCCAACATGCAATACCTCACACCTGTCTGTATTAAACTCCATCTGCCATTTTTCAGCCCATTTTTCCAGCTGGTCCAAGTCCCTCTGCAGGCTCTGAAAACCTTCCTCACTGTCTACTACACCTCCAATTTTTGTATCATCAGCAAATTTGCTGATCCAATTTACCACATTATCATCCACATCATTGATATAGATGTCAAATAACAATGGACCCAGCACTGATCCCTGTGGCACACCACTAGTCACAGGCCTCCACTCGGAGAAGCAATTCTCTACTACCACTCTTTGGCTTCTACCATTGAGCCAATGTCTAATCCAATTTACCACCTCTCCATGTATACCTAGTGACTGAATTTTCCTAACTAACCTCCCATGCGGGACATTGTCAAAGGCCTTACTGAAGTCCATGTAGACAATATCCACTGCCTTCCCTTCATCCACTTTCCTGGTAACCCCCTCGAAAAACTCCAATAGATTGGTCAAACATGACCTACCACGCACAAAGCCATGTTGACTCTCCCTAATAAGTCCCTGTCTATCCAAATGCTTGTAGATTGTCTCTTAGTACTCCCTCCAATAACTTACCAACTACCGACGTTAAACTTACTGGCCTATAACTTCCCGGATTACCTTTCGATCCTTTTTTAAACAACGGAACAACATGAGCCACTCTCCAATCCTCCGGCACCTCACCTGTAGACAGCGACATTTTAAATATTTCTGCCAGGGCCCCTGCAATTTCAAAACTAGTCTCCTTCAAGGTCCAAGGGAACACCCTGTCAGGTCCCGGGGATTTATCCACTTTAATTTTCCTCAAGACAGCAAGGACCTCCTCCTTTTCAATCTGTACAGTTTCCATGATCTCACTACTTGTTTCCCTTAATTCCATCGACTTCATGCCAGTTCCCTTAGTAAATACAGACGCAAAAAACCTATTTAAGATCTCCCCCATTTCCTTTGGTTCCGCACATAGCCGACCACTCTGATCTTCAAGAGGACCAACTTTATCCCTTACAATCCTTTTGCTCTTAATATACCTGTAAAAGCTCTTTGGATTATCCTTCAGTTTGACTGCCAAGGCAACCTCATGTCTTCTTTTAGCCCTCCTGATTTCTTTCTTAAGTATTTTCTTGCACTTCTTATACTCCTCAAGCACCTTATTTACTCCCTGTTTCCTATACATGTCATACAACTCCCTCTTCTTCTTTATCAGAGTTCAATATCCCTTGAGAACCAAAGTTCCTTATTCCTATTCACTTTGCCTTTAATCCTGACAGGAACATACAAATTCTGCACTCCCAAAATTTCTCCTTTGAAGGCTTCCCACCTACCAATCACATCCTTGCCAGAGAACAATTGGGTGCACTTAAAGTCAAAATCAATAGATTCTTCATTAGCAAAGGTGTCAAAGCTTACGAGGATAAGGCAAGAGAATGGAGTTCAGAGGGATAATAAATCAACCATGATGGACTGGCGGAGAAGACTTGCTAGTCCAAATAGCCAAATTCTGCCCCCATGTCTTAAGGGTTTCTTCCAAGTACTGTGGTTTCTAAAGATGTGCAGGTTAGTAAGTTAATTGTTCACTGTACATTGCCCCTAGGACAGGGGCTCCAAACCTGGGGTCCATGGACCCCTTGCTTAATGATATTGGTCCATTGCATTAAAAAAAAGATTGAAACCACTGTCCTAGGTTGCAGGTGAGTGATAGATTCTTGGGGGGGGGGGGTAGGGCAGGGGTCAATGAGACTGTGTGGGACAAATACAAATGGAATCCATGTACCATTACTGTAAATGGGAGAATGATGGTCAACATGAACTTGTTTGCCTAAAGGGCTTGTTTTCAATAGTTGTGTCAAATTTATCCTCAGAAGAGGTATAATTATGAGCTGCAGCCAATGTTTATTACACTGGACAACAAAGACTTTGCTTCCTGAATACTCCTGGGTGCATTTTATGGACTCTGGGCAAATCACCATGGATCAGGATCAGGAAAATCACCATGAAATTTCCCTATTACCCACCATTTTTTAAATCGCATAATTTTGTTATTTTAATTCATAATTCAAGTCAGAATAGCTGATGCCAAGATCAAGGAAGGCAGTTTTGTTGGTCCACTAATCAAACAGGTCATCAATGGCAGGCAATTCAAAGAACTTCTAGTGGAACCAGAGAAAATCACATTGAAGGCATTCAAGGATATTGTTGAAAATTTTCTTGGCAACTACAGAGCACCAAACTACATGCAGCTGGTTGAGAACATGCTTCAAGCACACAAAACCATGAAGTGCAACATGTCACTAAAGATTCATTTTCTGCATTCCCATTTAGACTTCAGCCAATGATTGGTGTGTCAAGGCCGACCTGGATGGGAAAGGCAGTTTCCCAGAGCAAATAGTTTTCACCACATTGCGTCCAGATATAATCGCATGGTCTGACACCAGTAGAGAAGTGGTTATTGGTGAACTCACAGTCCCCTGGGAAGACATCGATGAAGCCCATGAGCGCAATTTAACCAAGTATGCAGAGTTGAGATCAGAGTGCAGAGACAGAGGGTGGAAGGTCTCATGCTATCCATTCAAAGTAGGTTGCCGTGGGTTTATTGTGTTCACTTTCCAAAAGTGGCTGCGTGATCTTGGCTTCACTAGAAGAGAGATCAAGTCAACCAGCAGGGCTGTAGCTGAGGCAGCAGAGAAGGGATCAGCATGGGTGTGGACCAAGTATGTCCAGAGGGGCAAATAGTTAGACAGTGTATACATATCTTGCAAACCCTTCAGTAGTTGCATAGACACCTGAAGAGCAGACTATCTGTTGGATGGAAGTGACTGATAGAGGCAGATGACAAGTTTTTAAGCTCACCAGTGGGAGGTGGTGCTTTAACACCACCTCGAGGGAGCCTTGATCATAAGCGGGCCGAAACTCCTGAAGACAGGTGGCAGATCAACTGATGATCCCACTGGTGATAGCACAGGACAGTTAACATCTTAGTCCACGTGTATTTTTTTCTTAATTCTTCCCTGCAAATCTTAGTGCTGTCAGTGACGAGCATGGTGGAAGGTTTCACCAGGACATTGTGGTCATGGAGAAATGGTATCAGGACAACTGGAATCCATCAACGCTGGCTGATTATTGTTGGACACTTAAACAAGAAGCCTCAGACACAGAGTACAAATGAAAATCATCAACATTTTTAGCTTAGTTGAGCTATTGCAAAGCATCAGCATCGGTATGTAATTCAATAAAAGTTAATTTAGTTTCTCCAAGTTCCTGCGTGATATAAGTAGTCTGAAATTATATCTATGTTCAGCTTCAAGCAGTCTATCATAAACAAAATTCTGAGGAAGCAACTATTTCAAAAAGAATTTGATGTCCAATGCAACCGCTTGGTCTGGCCTAATCTGGACACTTCAGTCTTCCAAAGTAATGCTGTGATGCATGTGCAAAATACAAGTTAGGGCATTTAACTGGAAACATTTCCACCACCTTGTGCACGGATAGGGGAGAAAGGAGTCTGTCAAGTCTGTGAAACCGGGAACTGCGATATATTACAACACACACAAAATACTGGAGGAACTCAGCAGGTTTGGCAGCATCTATGGAATTGAATAAACAGTTGACATTTCGGTATTTATGCCATCAGGTTGGAGGCTACCCGGATGGAATACAAGTTGTTGCTCCTCCAACCTGAGGGTGGCCTTGTCATGGCACAAGGAGAGGCCATGGACTAACACGTTGGAACGAGAATAGGTATTTAAATGTTTGGCCAATGAAAAGTTCTACTTCTGGTGGATGGCGATGGATATATTAATAGCATTGACACAACCACAGAAACACACGTTAACACCAGGGTCAAGGACAGCTTTGATCCCGCTGCTATAAGATTCTTGAACAGACCTCTTAATAAGTTAACGGTGTACTTTATATGTCACTTAATACGTTAATGATGAACTCTTGATGTCACAATCTATTTTGTCAGTGATGGTTTACACTTTATTCTTTATCTGCACTGCAGTTTCTCTGTAATTGTAACACTTTATTCTGCATTCTGGTATTGCTTTTCCCTCGTGGTTCAAAGTGCAGAGGCCTCCATCAGTCAGGGTCGACCAGGAATGTTGCATCCTATCTGTCTAGATACCCAAGCCCGGGCAGTATGATATGGAGAGCAAGCTGTTGCCCATGTAGCAAGCTCCCACTCTCCACGCAGCTGATGAACCCGAAGGAATAGCAGAGACCAATAAAGTTTGGCACCAGGAGCTGCCAGTCACCATTGAACTTAAGTAGGACTGCCTTAGGGACTCCAGCTCTGGATTTTTCCCTTAAGGTATAGCCACAAGGCAGCAGAGGTTTGAGATCAGAGTTTTCCTTCTCCTGGATGAGCTGCCAACCACAGCTGACAAGCCCCATCTGCTCAAAGCGACTGGTTCTAAGACACCAGTAAACCTGCCTTTGCACCTTCTCCCGTCAGTAGAAACAGTTCCATTGGAAGCATTTAATAGGAAGTGGGAGCTTATCGCCACTATCATCCCTGGCTATAATAATGTTAAGGAATGTAAATTTTGAAGTACACTAAATTTATTATCAAAGTACATATGCATCATAATATACAGTACTACCCTGAGATTCACTTTCTTGCAGGCATTCACAGTAAATACCACAAAACACTAGAGAATCAACGAAAAACTGTACACATGGCTAGGATGGATAAACAACCAATGTGCAAAAAACAAATTATGCCAAAATATATTTTAAAAAGTAGTAATAAATAGGTAATAAATATTAAGAACATGAGCAACACACATGGAGGCAGCATCTAAGGGAAGAGTAAACAGTCAGCAGTTTGGGCCGAGATCCTTCATCAGGACTGACAGGGAAGGGCGAGATGCCTGAATTAAAAGGAGGAGGGGAGGAGTAGCAGAATAGCTAGAAGGTGATAGGTGAAGCCAGGTGGAGAGTAAGGAATCTGATAGGAGAGAAGAATTGACTGTTTGAGAAAGGGAAGGAGGAGGGGACTCAGGGGAAATTCATATGCAGGTGAGAAGTAAAGGAGGGAGGGAATGGAGTTTAAGTTCGCCGGAAGGAGAAATCAATACTCATGCCATCAGGTTGGAGGCTACCCTGATGGAATATGAGGTGTTGTTCCTCCACCCTGAGGGTGGTCTCATCTTGGCACAAAAGGAGGCCAAGGATCAACACATTGGAATGGGAATGGGAATCAGAATTATTTTGTTTCAATTCATGAGTTGTAAAAGTCCTTGAAAGCGAGTCCATAGGTTGTGGACGAGGACGATCTAATACCTTGATGCACTGATGGGATGAAGTAATCCCTAAAACCAAGTACGTGTGACAGTAATGAACCAATACTCCCAAACTGGGCCAAGTCTGTTCCCCTGCATTTCTCATACTTTATACAAGCACCAGGTTGGGCTCAGTGAATCAGCTGCAACACACACAAGATGCTGCAGGAACTCAGGTCAGGTGGCATCTACGGAAGAGAACAAACAGACACTGTTATGGGCCAGGATCCTTCTTCACGACTAGAAAGGTAGGGGAGAAATCAGACTGAGAAGGGGAGGGGAGGGGTAGAATAAGTACAACGTAGCAGGTGATCAGTAAAACCAGGAGAGAGGGAGGGGTGAAGTAAAGAGCTGGGAAGTTGATTGGTGAAAGAGATAAAGGGCTGCAGAAGGGGGAATCTGATAGGAGAGGACGAAAGGCCATGGAAGAAAGGGAAGGGGGAGGAGCACCAGAGGGAGGTGATGGGCAGGTAAGGAGATAAGGTGAGAGAAGGAAACAGAAAAGGGAATGGTGGGTGGGGGGCACCTCCAGTCAGTGAATCACGTTCTTAAGTTGGGAGATCACAGGTTCTAGTCCCAAGACCTCATAAATAAAGGTGACATTCCAGTGCAATACTGAGGGAGTCCAACACTGCCATCTCAATCAAAAATAACAACTATTTCAGATGTCTTGGCCCAACAATTATCCATTAACTAATATCACAGAGATCCAAAATGGAAAAAAAGACACTAAATTATAAGAAAACACAGCAGATGAGGCAGCAACTGTACAAAGACAGTTGTTTTGGCCCCGTGATCCTTCACAGGAACTGGGAAAGGCAGGAAACAAGTTCATTTTAAATTGCTGGGAAAGTGGGAGAGTGGTCATTAGTCAATGGGCAACTGAAATAGGACATCAAGAAATACACATGTACAGACACACACGCACGTCTGCAGTATCAAACAGCATGTTATCAGCAACAGGAATTCCCTCTCCATCTGATCACACTTCCCACCCTAGTAGGTTCAATGTCTCCTGGTGAAGGGCAGATTAAACACCCTGTGCTAACGCCTACCTCCCCAACTCAAGCCTTGACCAGTGAAGAAACTAATTTGTGTTGGCAATGGGTTCGAGGTTTGGTGTTAATGGGGGAATTGCTGGTCTCATGGGAGTGGTGCATTAAATATACTGACAATAAGCATGCAAAGATTTCCACTGCAATGCAAGTCAACGGCTTCGCCTATACAGAGCAAAGCTGCCATGGTAGTGTCGTGGTTAGCACGATGCCATTATAGCTTGGGATGTTCCGCAGTTCAGAGTTCAACTCCGGTGCCGTCTTATAAGGAGTCTTTGTACGTCCTCCCCATGGAATGCATGGGTTTCTCCAGGTGCTCCAGTTTCCTCCCACAGTCCAAAGATTAGGTCAATTGGTCATTGTAAATTGTCCCATAATCAGATTAAGGTCAAGCACGTTGGTTGGGAGTTGCTGGGGGGCGTGGCTCAAAAGGGCAGGAGGGCTTACTCCACACTGTATCGCCAAGGAAATAAACAGCCCTATGCAACTTTGCTGGATCCACTATGGAAAAACAAAATTGGAGGGTCTCAACCAATATCACAGACTCCAAAGAATTTAATCTATGGCGTAGGTCAGGGGTTCCCACCCTTTTTTATGCCATAGGCCAATACCTTTAGCAGGTTGGGAACCCCTGATCTAGGCCAATACTCTCAAGTACAACAGAAAACTGGTGGAGGAACCCAGTGGGTCAGACAGCATCTGTTGAGAGAAATGGAAAGCTGACATCTTGAGATGCTGCACCTCATGGACTTTGAAATATCCCGACATTGCTTTGTAAAAATAAATTCCTTCTTTGGGGTGGATGATCATGGTCTTTTTCTCCCCAGGGTGGAAAAATACAGCAAATACAGCCAGACATTGCTACACGGTGGGAGCGGGAGGCTTTGGGGAGGTTTCTGGACCAGAGTTTTCGAGCCAGATGGCTGCAATGCACTGTCAGGGAAGGTGATGGAGCTGTGCAGCTTGGAAGGCCTTTGGACTACCAAATGAACAGTGAGTGGAGGTTGTCATAGCCGGGGGAGCTTATCCCACTACCTATTAAATGCTCCCAATGCTGCACATCTCAAATAGCCTCTGGCAACCAAGTCCAGCTCCCAGCCTTCACATGTGGCTTAGTTACTAAGCCTACTGGAACCATTTCTGGTAGGCAGCCGTCAGTCCCAGGGGATCATGGGTTTGCGTCTCTGGTGCATTGTGTTCACCAGGAGTGGGGAGAGAACAGCAGGAATGGGGAATGGTGAGTGGTGGTGGTGGGGGGGGAATTATCAGTAGTTTGAGAAATCAATGTTCAATCCTTCAGGTCGGAGGCTATCCACACGGAATATGAAGTGTGGCTTTATTGTGGCAGTAGAGGAGGCCATGGACTCACATGACAGAATGGGATTGGGAAGAGGAATTGAAAGAGGAACTGTTCGAGGGATTTCCCAGGAAGGCTTTGAGGGGTTTTTCCCCTTCTCAAAAAGCAGGATTTCTTATTCTGACTTCTTCCCCCTTCCTTTACGTGTGTGTGTTGCTCATAAAAACACGTTTTCTTTCAAGCAGAATATACTGCTGTAAGGTCATTCTTACACGAGCTTTAAACAGATCTCCAGCCTGCAGCAGCATGATTCTGACTGAAGGCACAATGGTTTCAAGCAACGTGCACGTATGCACACCCACGCCTGCAGTTTCTGCTATCAAACAGCATGTTATCAGTGGCAGGAATTCCCTCTCCATCTGATCTCGCTTCCCGCCCTAGCAGATTCAATGTCTCCTGGTGAAGGGCAGATTAAGCACCCTTTGCCTACGCCTACCTCCCAATTCAAACCTTGGCCTGTTAGAAAGTAACTCGCGTTGGCACTGGATTGGGGTTCGGGTTTGGCTTTCAGGAGTGTTGGAGCATTCTGTGGGGTTAGCGCATATAGCAAATAACTTCAGCCACCCGTCTTTAGATCCAAATATGAACTGTGGATTAAAATCTAAAATACAGCTCTGAACAATAGGATCCCAAGAACCACCAACCACAGTTAATTGGAAGTCCAGACAATGCTGATTTAAATTCGTTATTTGGATGGCTGTAGTGTGCATGCAAAGAGGTTGGTATGAAGGTTACATGTAATTGGGTGTCATTTGGGTGTCTGTAGTGTGGATATGAAGAGGGAGGTGTGAGGGTGGTGCACAGATCAAAGGAAGCTTTGTAAATATAGAATTGTCCAGTGATCTTTAGCATATAAAATGTTGTATAGTGTTGGGTCAAACAGGCCTTCTTCCTCTGAAAGGGGTCTCAATATGAAGCCTGTTGTGAATCATTTTTTCTAATAAAGAAACTACTTTTGATCTGCATGTACTTCTCTCCGGTGACTTTGTTCGCGCAACAACGAGGAAGATGTTTGTTTTAAGGGAGCCTTAAATAAATTGAAAACAGGACCTTCAAGCATGCCAAGATTTCCACTGCGATGCAGGATATTAGCTTAGCCTGAATAGAGCAGAGCCATGACTAATCCCGAGCTCCTTTACTAGATCCATTATGGAAAGCTCAAGAGCAAGCATAGAGGGAAATAGACAGCCAAAGTTTCTCTAATTTGCATTTAGCCTCACATTAGCAGCAGTACAGGCCGAGGACAGACGTATTGGTGCAAAAATGTTCAAAGTAAATTTATTATCAAAGTACATATACATCACTATATACAACACTGAGATCAGAACCAAATTTAATATCGCTGGCACATGGCATGAAACTTATTAACTTTGCAGCAACAGTACAATGCAATACATGATGACAGAGAGAAAAAAAACCAGAATTATATGTACTAAATCATTAAATAAATAGTGCAAAAGAAAAAGAAATAAGAAGTAGTGAGGTGGTGTTCGTGGGTTCAATGTCCATTCAGAAATCAGATGGCAGAGGGGAAGATGCTGTTCCTGAATCATTAAGTGTTTCCGCACCTCCTCCCTGATGGTAGCAATGAGAAAAGTGCACATGTCAGGTGACTGGAGACCATAATGAAGGATGCTGACTTTTTTGGGCACCGCTCCTTAAAGATATCCTGGATGCTACAGAGACTAGTGCCCATAATGGAGCTGACTAATTTTATAACCCTCAGCAGCTTACTTTGACCCTGTGCAGTAGCCTCCCCCCATAGCAGATTCATTTTCTTGTGGGCATACTCAATAAATCTATAGAATAACCACCATAATAGAATCAATAAAAGACCACCCAACCTGGGTATTCATCCAGAGTGCAGAAGGCACGAAACTGTGCAAATACAAAATGAAAGAAACAATAAAAATAAATAAGTAGGCAAAAAAATATCGAGAACATGAGATGAAGAGTCTCAAGTCTCAGTGATGGCACAAGTGAAGTTAAGTGAAGTGGGGAAGAGAATTAAAATGGCTAGCAAGAAGGTAATCCACACTTCTTGCCCCACCCCTTCCCTCCAATCCTTCGCATTAGCTACCTCCCTTCTTGTGTGGCGGAGTGGACAGTCATCTCCACCAAAGGCTGTGTCAGGCGCTCCTTCCCTCCACTAGCCTGCAGGTCACCTTTAGGCCAGGTGTAACACCTGCTTAGTGCCCCAATCAGGGTCATGTGAAGCCACAGGTGTGGGGGGTTGTATGAGCACCTGGTGCATATCACAAGTCCTGGCTATGTGACAACTAACCCCAGGCAGACAATCTCTGAAGAGTATTGATAATGACTGGGGTCACTCGTCTTGTAAAGACACTGCCCAGAAGAAGCACCCCCCACCCCCCGAATCATTGAGCATATCTACATGAAAAGCTGTCGTAGGAAAACAGCATTCATCATTTGAGATCCTCACCACCCAGGCCATGATCTTTTCTCGCTGCTGCCAACAGATAGAAGGTACAACAGTCTCAGGACTCACACCACAAGGTTCAAGAGCAGTTACTACCCCTCAGCCATCAAGCTCCTGAGAAAAAGGGATAACTACACTCATTTGTCCATCCATTGAAATATTCTCCACAACCAATGATCTCCAAGGACTCTTTTAGCTCATGTTCTCATTATTTATTGCTATTTATTTATATTTGCATTTGTACATTTTATTGTCTTCTGCACTCTGCTTGATCTTTCACTGATCTTGTTATTGGTACTATTCCATAGATTTGCTGAGTATGCCCGCAGAAAAATGAATCTCAGGGTTGTATGTGATGACAGATCTGTACTTTGATAATAAAATTTACTTTGAACTTTGAATGGCAAACCACTTCTGTAGAAAATGTTGCCAAGAACAATCACAGTTATGGGACCATGATCGCCTATGTCATATGACACTGTACATGATGATGATGATGATGATGATGACAGCCTCCCTTCTATCTTTTAGCCCAGATGAAGTGGCTCAACCCAAAACATTGACTGTCAATTTCCCTCCACAGATGCTGCCCGACCCGCTGAGTTCCTGCCACAGTTTGTTGCTCTACATTCCAGACTCTTTTGACTCCCCATTGTAACCCATTAAAAGTGCTATTGTACGTTTGCCATGTTACAGAGACCCCACCTACCTCTCAGGATGACACTAAGCAACCACTATTAGGCAAGTTCGAAAGGCCAAGTTTAATAAACCCACCAGGCCTGTTTCTATCCTAGAGAAAGCACTTAGCAACAGGCAAATCAGTAACAATTCAGCAGTCTTTAGTTTATACTGGGTCCCACATGACCAGCTTCAGGAACAGTTACTGCCCCACAACCATCAGGCTCTTGAACCAGAATGGATAACTTCACTCACCGCAACAGTGAACTGATTCCACAACCAATGGACTCACTTTCAAGGACTCCACAATTCGTTTTCAGTATTATCTATTTACCTATTTATTTGTTCTCATTTGCAGAGTTTGTTTCATTTTGCACATTGATTGTTTGCCAGTCTGTGTGTGTAAGGAATCTCAAGATAAGTCTGTGGTGACAGCTACGTACATTGATAAATAAATTTGAACTTTTTGAACACTCTCTCTCGATGGTGAGAGTCTGCTGATTCTTGAGTCAAGGGAACTCGAATAAGCAACGCTGCCAATTGTAACATCGAAACAGCGAGCTGTTGGTCTCCCCTTGTGTTGTGGCAAGGGCAATATTGCTGTCTCCCTCATTGGTGAGAGAGAAGGCCTGTTGAGATGTCAAAGTGTTGGGATGGACAGTGGTTTTTGAAGGACTCTAGATCATGGTCTCTGGGAGCTTGCGATTGCTTGCATGGTGGGTGGTGGGGGTTGATGCTTTTACTGGAGAAAGTGGGGGGGGGGAGGGTTGATGCTTTTGCTGCTGCTTGTGTGTGGGAGGGGGAGGAGGGGCTTTGGGTATCTAACGTTTTTCTGTCATTCATTCTTGGGTTTTTTTTCTTCTCTGCTTCAGGGATATCTGAAAAGAGTAAGAATTTCAGTTTGTATACTGTATACATTCTCTGATATTAAATTGTACCATTCATTGGGACTGAAGAATAGAGGGGAGATAATCAGTATAGAGGTGAGAAAGAAAGGGAAGGACCAAGAACTTAAAAAGATGAAGAGTCTCAACCTAAAATACCAACTGTTTATTTCCCTCCACAGATTTTGCCATGACCTTCTGAGTGACTCAAGCATCTTGTGTGTTGCTCCAGATTCCAGCATCTGCCAAGATTTCACCCCATATTGGACAGGAAATACCTGGAATTTGAGACCTTGTCTGATGCCACCTTTTAAAACACATGGTACAGAGTACTTCTGCAGTAGTAGTTTCAGTCACTTGCCAAACAAGGAAAAGAAAAGGTCCTTACCTGTCATCATCGCTTTCCTGGTGTGACCCAACCGACAGCATTGACCTGGCAAGGGTCTGCATGGGCGAGATGAAGCGGAGTGAGCTGGCGCCATTGACCTCAGAGACACGAGTCTTCCTGAAAGCACTGGCGTCCTGAGTCAGGACTGGCGAGGCAGGTGTGGATCGAGACTCAGAAAACTGTGGGGTGGGAGAAGCAGAAAAATTTTTAAAGGGTTACCCTGGCAGACCTGGGCTTCTGGAGGTGGGCTGAATTTTACACTCAGTGGCCACTTTATTAGCTTCACCTGCTCATTAATGCAAATATCTAATCGGCCAATCATGTGGCAGCAACTCAATGCATAAAAGCACGCAGACACGGTCAAGAGGTTCAGTTGTTTTTCAGATCAAATATCAGAATGGGGGAGAAACACGATCCAAGTGACTTTGACGACGGAATGATTGCCGGCACCAGACGGGGTGGTTTAAGCATCTCAGAAGCTGCTCATCTCCAGGGATTTTCAGGCACAACAGTCTCTAGAGCAGCGGTTCATAACCTTTCCTCATGCCTTAGACACCTACCATTAACCGAGGGGTCTGTGGAAACTCCTGTTCTAGGGTTTACACAGAATGGTAAAAAAACAAAAAACATCCAGAGAGCAGTAGCTGTGTGGGCAGAAACGCCTTGTTAATGAGAGAGGTCAGAGGAGAATGATCAGATTGGTACAAGCTGACAGGAAGGCAACAGCAACTCAAGTAACCACATGTTCTAACAGTGCTGTGCAGAAGAGCATCTCTGAATGCACAACACGTCAAACCTTCAAGTGGGTGGGCTACCCTCAATTTAACTATAGCCCAATCACGAGACAATTTACGATGACCAATTAACCTACCAACTCGTATGTGTTTAGACTATGGGAGGAAACTCATGCAGTCACAGGGAGAAGCTCCTTACAGGCAGTGGCAGGAAATGAACCGGGGTTGCTGGTACTGTAAAGTGTTGCGCTAACCACTACACTACCGTACAACGGACAGTCCTGGGTTGAAGCCTTTCATCTAAAGGGCACGAGCATACACTCAGGAGGCATGTACTGTGGAGGAACAACACAAACAGGCCATTCTGTCTAAGCAGTATGTATGGGGGTTAAGCCTCTTCCTCACTTCCCCCTCCAAACCACTCTCCACTCCATGACACATTCCACATTCACACCCCTTCTTCAGTGAAGTGTAATTTCAAGACTCTGCTGTTAGGATACTTGGAACTACAACTCGTGCTTGAAGATTAACTTTATCTGTCACATGTGCACTGAAACATGCAGTGAAATGTATCGCTTGCATCAAATCACATCTTCATTTGCCCCATCACTGAAAATGTTGCCATAAACTATGGACTCACTTTCAACGACTTTTCACCTCATGTTCTCTATACTTATTGCTTATGAATTAATTATTAATTCTTTCTTTTTTTGTATTTGCAGTTTGTTGTCTTTTGCACTATGGTTGAATGCCCAAGTTGGTGCGATCTTCCGTTAAATCTATAGTGGAGATTATTCAATTATGGATTTATTGAATATGCCTACAAGTAATTAAATCTCAGAGTTGTATATGGTGACAAAAAACCATAAGTAATAGAGGCAGAATTAGGGAATTTGGCCCATCGAGTCTGCTCTGCCATGTTCCATATCCCTCTCAGCCCAATCTCCTGCCTTTTCCCTGTATCCCTTTATGCCCTGAGAAATCAAGAATCTGTCAACCCCTGCCTTAAATATAATGACATTGCCTTCACAGCCACCTGCGGCAATGAATTCCAGATTCACCATTCTCTGGCTAAAGAAATTCCTGCTCACCTCCATTCTATTCTGAGGCTGTGTCCTCTGATCTTAGACTCCCCCACCATTGGAAAAAAAACCTCTCCACATCCATTCTATCAAGACCTTTCAACATTCAATAGATCCCCACCCCATTCTTCTGAATCCAGTGATGGTCCAGAGCCATCAAACACTCCTGTTATAATATCAATCCCGGAATCATTTTCATGAACTTCCTTCCAACCCTCTCCAATGTCTGCACATCCTTTCTTAGATAAGGGACCCAAAACTGCTCACAATACTCCAAGACCTCACCAGTGCTTTATAAAGAGAACCTGATTAAATAAACCCAAAAAAATTTATAAATTTATACTTGTTCACTTATTTACTGAGAAAAGTCATTCAATATCACATATATTTGTTGGGAAAAGTATGGTATCCTTTACTTTCAATAACTGGTGTGACCCCCCCCCCCCCCTGTATAGCAAAGACTTCAACCAAAAATTTTTGGTAACTGTTGATTAGTCCTGCACATTGACTTGGAGGAATTTTAGACCATTCCTCCATACAAACCTGTTTCAGTTCATCAATGTTTCTGGGATACCTTGCATGAACATCCCTCTCAGGTCATGCCACAGCATCTCAAATGGGTTAAGATCTGGACTCTGATCTTGGTCATTTCAAAACACAAATTTTCTTCTTTTTAAACCATTCTGTTGTTGATTTACTCTTCCGATAATTGTCTTGTTGCATCGTCCAACTTCTATTAAGCTTCAGGTGATGAACTGCTGCCCTGACATTCTCCTGTAAAATGTCTTGATACAATTTTGAATTCATTGTTCCCTCAATGACTGCAAGCTGTCCAGGCCCTGAGGTAGCAAAGCAGCCCCAAACCACGATGCTCCTTCCACCATGCTTCACAGCTGGGATGAGGTTTTGGTGTTGGTGTGCAGTGCCCCTTTCCCTCTAAACATAGCAGTGTGCATTTCTGCCAAAAAGTTTAACTTCTATCTCATCTGTCCACAGGACATTGTCCCAGAAGTGCTGTGGAATATCCAGGTGTCTTTACAAATTTGAGATGTGCAGCAGTGTTTTGTTTTTGAGAGCAGTGGTTTCCTCCATGATTTTCTTCCATGAACACCATTCTCCTTCACTGCGTTTCTTACAGTGGACTCATGAACAGAGACTTTAGCAAGCTCCAGAGATTTCTATAGGTCTTCTGCTGTTACCCTTGCGTTGTTTTTCACTACCTTCAGCATCGTATGTTATGCTCTTGGTGTGAGCAGGACGTCCACTCCTACGGAGAGTAGCAACAGTACTGACTTTCCAACATTTGGAGACAATGTCTTTTACTGTGGACTCATGCACACTTGGGTCTTTAGAAATGCTTTTGTAGCTTCATGCATCTCTACAATTCTTCCTCTAAGGTCCTCTGAAAGTTGTTTTATTTGAGACATGGTGAAGATAAACAGATCTTTCTTGAGAAGCGTTGGCTCTGTCAGAACCTGACATTGTGTACCTCCATTTTGTTTTTAAAAAAAGGGCAGGACACCTCCAGAAACCACACCTCCAATCTCATCTCATTGACTGGAACACATGACTCCAAATAACTTTTGAAGAAGGCATTACCCCAGAAGTTCACATACATTTTTAAACCTAGTTTAAATGGTGTACTCAGTAATGATGAGAAGTAGTACAATTGTTCGTACATTATTAGTTTAGGCTGAATGTTTGTCTATTATTGTGACTTGATGAAGATCAGACCACAATTTGAGTAATTAATGCAAAAAACGCAGGTAATTGCAAAGGGCTCACAGAACTTTTTCTTGCAACTGTAACATCACTATATACAACCTCAAGATTCATTTTCTTGTGAGCATATTGAATAAATCTATAACAAACAATGAAAGACCATCCAATCAGGGCATTCATCCAGAAGACAACAAACTGTGCGAATGCAAAAAGAAGAAATGATAATAAAAGAAATAAGCACAAAAATATTGAAAACTTGAGATGAAAAGTCCTTGAAAGAGAGTCCATTGGTTGTGGGAACATTTCAATGATGGGGCAAATGAATTTGAGTGAAGTCTTCTCCTTTACTCCAAGAACCTAATGGTTGAGGGGTAATAACTGTTCCTGAACCTGTTGGTGTGAGGCTGAGGGTCCTGTACCACCTTCATCATGACAGAAGCAAGAATGGAGAATGCAGTGAGTAGTGGAGGTCTCTGACGATGGATATTGCTTTCCTGCAGCAGCGTTTCCTGTAGATGTGCTCGATGGTGGTGAGGGCTTTACCCGTGAAGGACTGGGCCGTATCCACTACTTCTGTAGGATTTTCTGTTCAAGGGCATTGATACTTCCATACAAGGCTGTGGTGCAACCAGTCAATATACTCTCCACTACACATATCTATACATGTTTCTCAAAGTTTAAGATGTCACATTGAATCTCTGCAATCTTACCACTTCACGACCAGGCATAAGATTTTAGGAAGGAAAAAGAGAATTCTGAAGAGATTTGCTGCAATTGTACTGGGGATGAGGAACTTGGGTTTGGCTGATCAACTGAAGTGGGATGGTTCTTCTGAAAGCAGACAAGTCTGCAATCCAATAAAACATATTCCAAATTCTGAGAGGGGGAAGGCCCTAAGAGAATACACAAGGGGACTCACTGGTACAAGGATCACTTTCAAGGACTCTCCATCTTGTGCTCTCAATTTTTTTTAAACTTTCTTTTTGTATTTGTACAGCTTGTTGTCTTTTGCACACTGGTTGTCAGTCCATCCTGCTGGGTGCAGTCTTTCATTAATTCTATTGTATTTCTTGTATTTACCGTGAATTTTTTACTGCCTGTTACGCCTCTGGCGTTTAGGGCAGCAATGAAGGTCCTCTATCTCTGGCGGTATTCAGGACTTCCTTCATCGTATCAATAGCTTCCTCATGGTTTTCACTACTGTCAATCATGCAAGTCTCAGATGGAGACTCAGGAATACCGTCACTCAGACGTAGAAGGATTTTTCATTGTGGCTTCCGTAATAGTTTTGTTTGACCAGTCAGGGTTGTTAGCCCTGAACTGAACCCCTGAACCTGGAGGGCCAGTGGACCACTCTTAGTCTGGCCTCTACCCTTTGACCTGCATGGCACGGGTGACCCTCCCAACAGGAAAAGCATAAAGACCTGACTCCAGCCAACATAGCTCACTGCTTCACTGAGGCACGCAAGCCTCCAAACTTTGACAAGGTTGTGGTCCTCCTGGAGGGTTTACTGTGAATGCCCACAAGGAAATGAACTTCAGTGTTGTATGTGGCGACAAACAGTACATCTACTTTGAACTTTAAGTCAGTAACCGGAGGACTTGACTTTAAGAATAATGACCAAATAACTAAAGAAAAACTTTCTAAAATTTGAAAAATGTTACAATCTGTAATGTGCTGTCAGGAGGAAGCAGGTTCAAAAAGAGCTTTTCAAAAAAAGGGGAACTGGATTATTTATTGAAAACGGAATGGGTAAGACAAGCTGACCAGACTTTGGTCAAACAGCTTCCTCCTGTGCCACAGATTCTGAATCCTAGAAGGATCAGACTAGCTTCACAATCAATGCCGGAGTGTGAGGAGCACAGAGATGGAGAGAAAGACTCTATACAAGACGAATGGCCTCTTGGCCTTGGTTGGTAACACCATCTCACTTGGGTTTTACTACAACACAGTACGCTACTTCTTTCAAAAGTCCTTGCCTCTCTACCTCTCGAAAGGCACTGAGAGCCCTATTCAGTTCCACTGCGTAGAAACCTTTGGCGAGGCGCCAATGTAAATATTTTGGATAGGCACAAGCAGGGAGCTGATTGCCACTTTCACAAGGAGCCAGACGGTTCTCTGCAGAGGGGCACAGGGTCACCTGAAACATAGTTGCTGGGCATCGGCCCACGCAGGCGGCCATTTGAAGGGAAGCAGAGCATCAGAGAGTGGGAAAAATAATAATTAGCCTTATCCCTCTCGTAGGGACTTACTACCAGTAATCACAGTATCCAAATCTGAACCAAGAAATCGGAAGTGATCAATTACTTCGATCAAAGACTGCAAACATGACTAATGATCAAACAGTGCACAACGACTGAGGCATAAAATTGAGGCTCCTGTAAGGCCGCGAGACATCAGGCCATTTGGGCCATCGAGTCTGCTCCACCATTCCATTATGATTGATTTACTTATCATCCCTCTCAACCCCATTCACCTGCCTTCTCCCCGTAACCAATCAAGAACCCATCAATCTCAGCATTAAACATACCCAATGACTTGGTCTCCACTGCCATATGTGGCAATGCATTCTGCAGATTCAGCACTCTCTGTCTAAAGAAATTCCTCATCTCTGTTCTAGAGATGCCTTTGTACACTGAGGCTTTGTCCACCACTATAGGAAACAGTGGACCCAAATGCCTCTACCTGACCAGGTAGAGGCATATGTCAGGTAGAGGTATTTGCTATCACTTGCATCGTAGGGAACAGGAGGGTCGATGCTTTGCCAAGGAAGGGGGGGGGGGGAGGCTTTAGGATTCTGATGTTTCTACTGTTCATTCAAAGGTTCAAACATTAATTTATTATCAAAGTATATAACTCTGAAATTCTTCTTCTCCAGATAGCCAAGAAACCAAGGAGGAAAAGAAAGGTGGCATGATCATAAAGTTTCCATTCATTCTATGGGCTTTCTAGTTTCGTAGATGTTTGTAAGAATTTCAGGTTGTATACTGTATACATTTTCTGATATTAAATTGAACAATTTGAATCAATTGATCTGGTCTTTACAACATTGGAGATTATGGAATATCGCTATGTACAAGTATAGCCATTGTGCTGAGGGTGAAGGTTACCCACGTCACCCGGTTTATCCATATAAACATGTCAGGCTGGCTGAAAACCAAGGTTTTCAGCTGATGTTTTCCGTACCAAGCACCTCATGTGAAGGTGGCAGGCATGCAAGACCTCATGCTCAGAAGTTGCCTCTGTATTCCTAAAACGGATTCCATCCCAAGATGAGGGCAGAGCTGATGGACAGGCAGGGTGTTCGAGGAGATGGGAGCCAGCTGCTTCCTTGGACCACCGCCCCCTCCCCACCCTCCAAAGCAAGCATAACCCCAGAGAGGCAGCTACCTAAAGCTGCAGCCCCCAGGATCTTACAACACGCAAACTGGTAGATCAGAGTGGGAAGGAGGACAAGCACAGCTTACATGAGGAATGAACAGTACAACACAGGAACAGGTCCTTCGGCCAAACTGATTAAACCAGCAAATAAAAGCCTAACTAAACTGATCCTTCTACTTACACAAGGCTGTCTAAACACCTCTATAATACTTACCTCCACTTCTTATTAAATATTATCATATTCACCACTCTAAAAACAAATTTACCCTGTACATCTCCTTTGATGTACATCAAACCTTCAGTGCAATGCATTTCAACCCTGGGAAAAAGATATTGGCCGCCTACCTTATGCCTCTCATAATCTTATAATCCTCTATCAGATCGCTCCACAGAAAACAGCCCAAGTCTACCCAACCCCTCGTTACAGCACATACTTTCTAATCCAGGCAGCATCCAGGTAAACCTCTTCTGCATTTTCTCCAAAGCATCCATATCCTTCCTATACTGGGATGACCAGAACTCCTAACTAGAGTTCTATAAAGCTGCAGCGTAACTTCTCAACTCCTGAACTCAGTGCCTCAACTAATAATGGCAATCATGTCATATGCCTTCGTTACCACCCCCTCAATCTGTGCAATCACTTTCAGTGAGCTATGGATTTGGTCCCCGAGATCCCTCTATACCAGGGGTTCCCGACCTTTTTTTATGACATGGACCAATACCATTAAGCAAGGGGTCCATGGGTCCCAGGTTGGGGTCCCCTGCTCTATATATTACCACCGTTAAGGGTCATGCTGCTAAAACTATACTGCTCCTACACACTTTATTTATTGAGATATGGCATGGAATAGACCCTTCCAGCCCTTTGAGACACACTGCCCAACAATCCTCCGATTTAATCCTAGCCTAATCACAGGACAATTTGCATTGACCAGTTAACCTACCAACTGATACATCTTTGGACTCTGGGAGGAAACCGGAGCAACCGGAGGAAACCCACGTAGTCACAGGGAGAACATACAAACTCCTTACAGACACCGGCGGGAATAGAACACGGGTCCCCTGTATTGCAAAGAGTTATGCTACCATGCTGCTCTTAATAATCTCTCAAATTCAACAGTTTACATTTGGCCAGATTAAACTATCTGTACTTATCTGCAGCTGATAGATACTCCCACTGTATCCTTTGGCAACCTTCAACATTATCCACAAAGCCGCCAACCTTTGTTTTGTTTGGATCATATCAACTCTCCATTGAGATCGAGCACTACCCCACATATCAACTCTCCATTGAGACCCAGCACTACCCCACATATCAACTCTCCATTGAGACCCAGCACTAGCCCACGTATCAACTCTCCATTGAGACCGAGCATTACCCCACATATCAACTCTCCATTGAGATCGAGCACTACCCCACGTATCAACTCTCCATTGAGATCGAACACTACCCCACGTATCAACTCTCCATTGCAACCCAGCACTACCCCACGTATCAACTCTCCACTGCGACCGAGCACTACCCCACATATCAACTCTCCACTGCGACCCAGCACTACCCCATATATCAACTCTCCATTGAGACCGAGCACTACCCCACGCATCAACTCTCCACTGTGACCCAGCATTACCCCACATATCAACTCTCCATTGAGACCGAACACTACCCCACGTATCAATTCTCCACTGCGACCCAGCACTACCCCACGTATCAACTCTCCACTGCGACCCAGCACTACCCCACGTATCAACTCTCCACTGCGACCCAGCACTACCCCACGTATCAACTCTCCATTGAGACCCAGCACTACCCCACGTATCAACTCTCCATTGAGACCGAACACTACCCCACATACACTCATGCTCTCAGGGAATTAACCCCTTCTATTTACACAAGTATTCTCTTAACCCACGTGTTCCTGTGGCTGATGAGATGCTATTGCCATTTGACACTGTTCTTCATTGGAAACAGCAGCCAATTTTGCACAGAGCAAATTCTCACAATGGGACAATGATAAGATGCTTTAATTTCACGAAGGATAGCGTTTGGACCAGGATGCCACGATTCTTGAAAGTCTACCTGCCAGTCCTTCAGATCTCCCTGACGGGGAAGGGGAGACCCCAGTTTAACACCCCACCTGTGCTATCACAGCACTGCACTAATGAGACCGCAGCCAAAGATCCTCGATCTGGGAGAGTTGGAGACTGAGGGAGGTCGCGATTGGAGGAGACAAGCGAGGGGATATGTTTACTTGCCTTCCTTATTGCTCCGTGTTCTCCCGAGGAGGGCTGGCTCACATTTGGCGACATCGGGTTGGAAGTAGTCTGCTCCGCGGGCCCACCCCTGACTCCCTGAAGGTGCGGTGTTGTGCTGAGCTTCTGCTGGTCCTTGGCCGCAGCGGTGGGGGGGCCGCTGTCACCCTTGACTGCCGCCGTGACCGCCTTGGAAACGGGGGCGCTGGCGACTGCGCTGTGGACAGGGAGCCGGGGCGGGCTGGCTGAGGGAAGCTGTCTGGACTGTCTCTCGACTCGAGCCATCTCACCCAGGTTCAGAGTCTCAGCCGCCTGGAGGAGCACATTCAGGGTGTGGCCGGGAGCCACAGGCACGATCCTGCCCCTCGGTCCCTCTCCCTGGCTCGGCACTGGCGAGGACCCCTGGCTCTTGGGGGCATGCGGCTTGGGCCGGAGTTGGCTAACGGCCTTATGGGCAAAGCTAGTGATCTCCAGGTGGGAGTCCAGGGAGTTGACATGCCTGGTGCTGTCCAAAGCTCTGGCCAGTAGGTGCCCATCCAGGTCCTTGTCATACAAGTCCATGCAGGTCCAACGGCCACGACGGTATGGCTCCCCCAGGCTGTGGTCGAGCTTCACCACGCGGAACCGGGATCCACAGGAGGAAGCCAGTTGCTGTGAGGCGCCTGGGGCGGAGGATGTCCTCAGAGACGACCCGGTAGCCCGGGCAGTCCTAGGGGTCACGGCTTCCATGAACCCTGCACCCTCTGCCCTCCGAGGGTCCTGGGTGACGGCTGCCCGAGGAGTGTCGGAGATGAGGGCCCCGTGGGCGGTCTCTGAGCTGCGGGGTGAGCCCTCAGCCACCGGCTGCTCCTTTGCAGGCGGCAGTGGAGTCCGATCAACGGGTGGTCCGTTCTTCCCAGACCCAGCCAGCTCAGCCTTACCTGGGGCAGGAACATGCCCACTGCCCAGGTGCCCTGGTGCTCCGTTCACCAAGGGAGGCCCCACAGAGCCCCCTGGCTCCGCTTCACCATCCGGCACCTCTTTCAGTCCCTCCCCACCACCGCCGTCATAATCCAAGGTCACACTAGTGATCTGGAAACCGCTCCTCTTCTTGCCAATCATGGCTGCCCCGAGCAGAGCCTCCTCCCTTGGCAGGAGGACAGAGATGAAGGCCGTGGTGGTCGTCAGACTTGGGGCCCCCTTCAGGTCCTGAGCTCCCACATTTTCCTCCGTTTAATTCCCCAAAATACGCTCTCCCGACCCAAATGAAAAATTATCGAGCCTGCGCCGGAGGTAGAGGGAGCGAGAAGCTCCTTGGCTATGAGGCACTTATTTCACTGTCCAAAGCCATCACAATCCAAAGAAAGTGCGGCGTGTCTCTGGGCGAAAGCAACCAACGTCCTGTAGCGATCAGCCAGCAGTCGCCCAGCTGGGAGGACTTGCCATGGGATCGGTTTGCAACAGGTAGCACTGTTGAAACCTTTGTTTAAGCGTTCATTCTTCCAAAGTCACATCATCTGCAAATTGAAAAAAGAGAAACAGGTGAACACACTTACTCACACACCCCTCACCTCCACCACTGTAAATAAAGCACAGATCAAATTTAAAACACCAAATCAAGTAACACATTAAAGTGGATAATTGCCCACTGGCAGCTCGTAAATCTAAGCACTTCTACTCAGCCCACTGTTCCTCACGTCTCAAAATATTCCTTCCAGTACTTAAAGCAACACGCACACAAAATGCAGAAGGAACTCAGCAGGTCAGGCAGCATCTATGGAAATGAATGCACAGTCGACTTTTTGGGCCAGGACTAAGAAGGTAAGCAGGGTGGTGTCAGAAGGTGTGAGGGAGGGGAAAGAGTACCAGCTGGAAGGTGTTGGGTGTGTCAGGATGGGGTGAGGGGGGAGGAAATGAAGTGATAGGCTGGGAGGTGATAGCCTACCTGGCTTCACCCAGCACCTTCTAGCTTGTCCTCCTTCCCCCTCCCCCTTCAATCCTGATGAAGGATCTTGGCAGGAAACTTCGACTGTTTGCTCCCCTCTATATATGCTGCCTGATCTGCAGAGTTCCTCCAACACTTTGCATGTGCTACTCTGGATTTTCAGCATCTGCAGAATCTCTTGTGTTTATGATATGTCTTTGAGTATTTATTCAGCTCCATATACACGGTTGCTGTTAGTCCAGCTCCCTCTTGGGCCATAGAGTGCAACTCAGAGTGTGAATAAAAATGACCCCCCCCAGCAAACCCTGCCTCTTCAGTAAAGAATTTCTGATCTAGACTCTCCAGTTAGTGATCTACGTGCAAAGTCAACAGATCTTTTTTCCTCAGCTACAGGTATCCCCGAACCAGACTAGGCATTTACAATTGTAGCATTGTTTGTGGGGAGTTTGCCGAGGCTTGACGTCTCTCGATAACCTTGATAAGCCTCAGGTTTACAGTCCTTCTCTCTCTCTCTCTCTCTCACACACACACACACACGTATGAACCCTGGGAACAGGCACTTTCCATCACCAAGAAACCATATAGATAACTGCCCCACATCAATGACCATCCAGAACTTCTCCACCACGCTCGTGGACATCTGCCCTTCTACCCCAAGGAACCTTTCGCATCTGCCAAAACGTCTATGTCCCCATCACCTTTGATAAGCAATTGCGCCCTTCCTCAATCAGCCTGTCAAACTTTCCCTGCCCCACCACCCCCAAACCTCCTCTCTCCACCCGTGTCCCCCCCAAATGGAGGGGGGGGGCATGCCAAACCTACCCTGCCCCCCTCCCAAATACACTTCCCCCTCAACAGGAATCTCATAAACACCCCAGGATGCGAGGCAATCCTCCTCCATCCTCCTCACTCTCCCTCGAAGGATTTCACCAGCCAACCACACTCCCTGGGCGCTACATCAATGCAACGCAAACCAAATCCTTCCAGATCGCTGCGAAAGTTGCTCTGAAGCCGCGCTTAGTTGCAGCGCCCGCCCCGAATCCCAGCACCAACTCGGGCGGAGATCGAGTTCGCACCCCGGAGTCTCCGCAGACCCCTCCCACCTTTACCTACCACCCACTCTGGCTGGGCCTCAGGCCTCGGACTGGCCTGTTGCCACAGCCTCGGGGGGCGCCTCACACTCTGACAGCCCAGGGCCCCCTTGGCCTGTCGTCCCATTTGCAACGCACACGCACCCCCACACCCACCTCAGGGCCCGTGCCGCTCACCTGAGGGTCGGTCGTTGGCAGCGGGCTCTCCAATGCCCTCCACCCCCTACAAGCCCAGGGTGCACGATTTCCCCCTCCAAGCTGCCTCTTCCTCCTCGCCGCTGTTGACAACTTTCCACCGGGGCCCAAGCGCCACCTCCGGACCCGACAATCCTCCAGCCCCATTGGCCTGGGCAGGAAACGCCCACCTGCCCTCCCTCCAGACTCCGTACTTCATTAGGTGCAGAAAAGGTCACTCAACCGTACTCTCCTTAATCATTGGCGAACTCCAGAAAGCCCGCCTCGATTATTTCACTTTTCATTGGTTAGTTTCCACTGCCTGTCATGCGTGAAACGCCAACCTCTGTTCACCATTACCATCAATCATAGTATTCTTAGCGCTGATAGGTTATATTATATTAGACCGTTGATATACATCTTCTTTTGGGGTTTGATTGGTTGGAATTCCGCTATTGATTGACATTGACAAAAGAGCTCCCGCCTCTCGGTGCCAACGAGAAATTGCTCGTCCAGAGTTCGGTCCAATCGGAGGAACTGTTACACTTTCCGGATTCAGAGATTGTTAAATTGTAGCTTGGGATTGGTCAACACTGCAACCAATGGCTGATGGCCCACAACGCGAAGGTACAGAACTACGCGCTGTGGAGAACATGTTGACGTGACTGGTGGAGGGTGCGCAGCCGCTGTGTACCCCATCCCCCATCCCTTCTCCCTCAACGCCTCCCTTCCCCCACCCCAACCCCTCTGCCTCCCCCTCCCCCTCCCCCTCCCCCTCCCCCTCCCCTTTCCCTCTCCCTCTCCCTCCCCTCCCTCCCTCCTCCCTCTCCCCTCTCTCCCTCGTCCCTGTCCCTCTCCCGCCTTGCTCCCCCATTCACCTCTCCCTCATTCTCCCCACCCCCTCCCCTCTTCCCCCCAGCCCTTTGATTCAAGAGCTTGATGGTTGAGGGGTGGTAACTGTGCCTGAATCTGGTGGCGTGAGGCCTGAAGCTCCAATGCTTGAGGGCTTTAACGCTAAAAATGTTGTATTAGTCTCAGCTAATGATAATAATACCTCACGTGTATCTTTTACCTTAAGCTGTCTAATTAAATTTATTTCATTACACAACACCAAATCCAGAATTGCCTTTTCCCTTGTGGGCTCAATCAAAAGCTGCTCTAAAAAGCTATCTCACAGGCATTCCTCAAATTCCTTCTCTTGGGTTCCAGTCAATGCAACCTGATTTCCCCAGTCTGCCTGCAATGACCACTGTAATATCATGGCCTTGTTTAGATACCACTTCACTTCTCCCTGCTTACCCATCCTTCACACCTCTCCCCATCACCGGTCCCCAACTCATCCCTTCACCCTGCCCTTTCCCCTAACTGCCCCACTTATTTCACCCGCTTTGACCTGTGTTCCCTTCGCACATCCATTCCATTCTCATCCCTGACTTTCCCCATGGCAGCAGTACAGGCCAATACATAAAATTACTACAGTACTGTGCAAACGTCTTAGGCACCCTAGCTATAGATATGTGCAGAGTATTGTAGCCACTGTACCTCCCTTAAATCCCTGACTTCCTCACTGGGAGACCACAGTCAAGGTGCTCAGAAACACTGTCTCCTCATTGACGGAGCCTTTATTGTGGCTGGGGACTTTAATCATTGCAACCTATGTACCGTGCTTCCAAGATTTTACCAAATGTATCATGCATCACAAGGGGAAATAAAACCTTAGATCATGTCTACACAAATGTGGCTGATGCTTACAAAGCCAGTACCCTCCCCCACCTGGGACAGTCCGACCATCTTTCATTGTTTCTGTTTCCCAAGTACAGCCCGGTCATTAAACATGTGAAACCCACAACGAAGATTATTAAGATCTGGCTGGAGGGGGCTGACTCTGCTCTTCAGCACCAATTCCAGCACACAGACTGGAGCACGTTTGCTGCCCGTGCCACCACAGACTCTCAGATTAACATTGATTTATATACCAACCCTGTCCTTGAGCACATCAACAAGTGTGTAGATAGAGTGACATCACAAAAACAAATAAAAGTTTTCCCCAATCAGAAACCATGGATGAACAGAGAGGTTCACCTCCTGCTCAAAGCCAAAAATTCAGCCTTCAGGTCTGGAGACCGGGAGGCTTACATCTCAGCCAGGGCCAACCTGAGGAGGGGAATCTCTCAGACTAAACACATATATAAACAGAGAGTCGCGGAGCATTTCAACTCTTCGGACCCCCCGCACATGTGGAATGGTATACAGGTCATTACAGACTTCAAACCACCTAGTACTGTGCCTCCTACCAGCTCTGCTTCCCTCCCTGATGAGCTCAATTACTTCTACGCTTGCTTTGACTGAGAGAACAAGGAGGTCACCCTCAAAGTGGATCTCCCACCTGGTGAACTGCCTCTCTCACTTTCCACCTCCGATGTGTGCACCACCCTGAGCAGGGTGAATGTACGGAAGGCAGCTGGTCCGGATGGAATACCTAGCCGTGTGCTCAGAGTCTGTGCAGGGCAATTGGCCGGGATCTTCACGGACATTTTCAATCTGTCCCTGGCCCAGGCAGTTGTCCCCACAAGCTTCAAGATCGCCACCATTGTGCCAGTGCCGAAGCATTCCACTGCCACGGGCCTGAAAGACTTCCGCCCAGTTGCACTCACCCCCATCATTGCAAAGTGCTTTGAGAGACTGGTTCTATCACATCTGAAATCCTGTCTGCCCATTACCCTGGACCCCCATCAATTTGCCTATTGCACCAACAGGTCAACAGAGGATGCCATCTCCACGGCACCTCACTCTGCCCTGACCCACCTGGACAGCCCCAACTCTTACGTCAGAATGCTGTTCATTGACATTAGTTCAGCATTCAATACTGTGATCCCCTCCAAGCTGATCGCCAAACTTCGCCAGCTTGGTATCAGTGTATCCCTCTGCAATTGGACCTTGGACTTTCTGACTAACAGACCCCAATCAGTTAAGTTAGACAACCTCTCCTCCTCCACTCTCACCCTGAACACCGGCGTTCCTCAAGGCTGTGTGCGGAGCCCTCTTCTGTACTCCCTTTTCACCTATGACTGCGTTCCCTTACATGGTTCTAACTCCATAATCAAGTTCGTAGATGACACCACAGTGGTTGGTCTGATCAGAGGGGATGACGAGACAGCTTACAGGGACGAGGTCCAGCACCTGGCCGCGTGGTGTGCCGACAACAACCTGGCCCTTAACACCCAGAAGACCAAGGAGATCATTGTGGACTTCAGACATGCTAGGAGCCACACTCACGTCCCCATCTATATCAACGGAGCTGTACTGGAGCGTGTATCAAGCTTCAAATTCCTTGGTGTCCACATTTCCGAGGATCTCACCTGGTCCCTGAACTCCTCCATCCTGATCAAAAAGACGTAACAGCGCCTTTATTTCCTGCGGAGCATCAAGGAAGCTCACCTCCGTCCCAGGATACTGACGGACTTTTACCGCTGTACCATTGAGAGCATACTCACCAACTGCATCTCAGTGTGGTATGGCAATTGTCCTGTATCGGACTGCAAAGCACTCCAGCGTGTGGTGAAAACTGTCCAGTGGATTATCGGCACCCAATTGTCCACCATTGTCATGATCCGGTCCGTAAAGTCCGTATTCCGGTTCACGATCCAGTCCATCGACCCTTGCTCCAGGTTTTCCTGTCCACCCTGTTTCTGTTCTTGTTGAGCTCTAATTGAGCCAGCTAATGCTCGTTGGGGCTGGCTGCATAAATACCTTCAGAGACCAGGGCGTGGCTGCTGGATTGTTCTTGTCCTTACTCCTTGTATCCCTTCCTCTGCCTTCTGTTTCCCTTGCCTTGCCTTGCCTTGCCTCGCCTTGCCTCGCCTCGCCTCACCTCGCCTCGCCTTTCACTTCCGCCTCGCCTCGCCTTGCCTCGCCTTTCACTTCTGCCTCGCCTTTCACTTCTGCCTCGCCTCGCCTTTCACTTCTGCCTCGCCTCGCCTTTCACGTCTGCCTTGCCTTGCCTTTCACTTCTGCCTCGCCTTTCATTTCTGCCTCGCCTCGCCTCACCTTTCACTTCTGCCTCGCCTCGCCTCGCACTTCTGCCTCGCCTCGCCTCACCTTTCACTTCTGCCTCGCCTTTCACTTCTGCCTCACCTCACCTCGCCTTTCACTTCTGCCTCACCTTTCACTTCTGCCTCGCCTCGCCTCGCCTTTCACTTCTGCCTCGCCTCGCCTTTCACTTCTGCCTCGCCTCGCCTCGCCTTTCACTTCTGCCTCGCCTCGCCTCGCCTTTCACTTCTGCCTCGCCTGAAGTTCTCGTCTCGCCTTGCTTTGCCAGAAGCCTTGCCTGGTCTTGCTGGTAACTCTCGCCTCGTCTCGCCTTCAGTCTTGTCCTGGAGCCACCCCGTACCTAGCTCCCTTCCTGTCCCTTGCCTCCGTCGGGTAAGCCAGGCCATCTTGCTGTTACTTGCGGTTGGTTCTGTCCCTTCTTGTCCCATGCCTCTGTCGGGTGGTGATCCGCACCCTGCCCGGGAGGAGCCTCACCCCTGGTATCTAACCTCAAGCCTGAAGACTTCAGCCTCCTGCCAAGCCTCAAGCCTGAAGACTTCAGCCTCCTGCCTAGCCTCAAACCTGAAGACTCCAGCCTCCTGCATAGCCTCAAGCCTGAAGACTCCAGCTTCCTGCCTAGCCTCAAGCCTGAAGACTCCAGCTTCCTGCCTAGCCTCAAGCCTGAAGACTCCAGCTTCCTGCCTAGCCTCAAGCCTGAAGACTCCAGCTTCCTGCCTAGCCTCAAGCCTGAAGACTCCAGCCTCCTGCATAGCCTCAAGCCTGAAGACTCCAACCTCCTGCCTAGCCTCAAGCCTGAAGACTCCAGCCTCCTGCCTAGCCTTGCCTCGGGTCTCTAGCCTCTAGCCTCAAGCCTGAAGACTCCAGCCTCCTGCCTAGCCTCGCCTCGGGTCTCTAGCCTCTAGCCTGAAGACTCCAGCCTCCTGCCTCCTACCAAGCCTCACCTCAGGTCTCTAAGACTCCAGCCTCGTCCTGCCTGTCAGCCAAGCCTCATCCTTGCCTAGTTCTGGGGTCTAAGCCAGAGGCAAGACCCAGGTACTGGGTCCTTGTTCAGTCTCTGGCTCAGAGTCCAAGCCCAGGCTCCTACTCTCTTGTCCAGTCCTGTTCCGGGTTCCCGGTTTTCGTGTCCATGTCCTTGCCCTCACCCTGTATCCTAGTCCTGTCCCTAGTACTTCAGTGTCTGTGTCTTGCACTTGGGTCCGTTCCCAGCCACCCTCCCTATGACAACCATTGAGAACATCTACCATAAATGCTGCATGGGCAGGGCGAAAAGCATTATTAAGGATGCATCTCACCCTAACCATGGACTTTTTACTCTCCTCCCATCCGATAGGTACTACAGGAGCCTCCGCTCCCACACCAGCAGGCACAGGAAGAGCTTCTTCCCTGAGGCTGTGACACTGCTGAACCTCTCATCACAGCACTAAGCAGTATTCCACTCATATTGTACTGTCTCAGTACTTTTATATTTGCGTGCTGTAGCACTTACTTTTTGTTCGCAGTTATTTTGTAAATAATACAAAATATTATTGCATTTCTGGTTAAATGCTAATTGCATTTCATTGGCTTTGCATCTGTACTCAGCACAATGACATTAAAATTGAATCTATTCTAATCATTAACACAATCAGAATCAGGTTTATTATCACCGGTATGTGACGTGAGATTGTTAATTTAGCAGCAGCAGTTCAATGCAATACATAATCTAGCAAAGAGAAAAAAATAAATAAAGTATAAATAATATTAAATAAACAAGTAAATCAATTACGCATATTGAATAAATTTTAAAAACGCGCAAAAACAGAAATACTGTATATTAAAAAAGTGAGGGAGTGTCCAAAGCTTCAATGTCTATTTAGGAATCGGATGGCAGAGGGGAAGAAGCTGTTCCTGAATCGCTGAGTGTGTGCCTTCAGGCTCCTGTACCTCCTCCCTGACGGTAACATCTGTACCTACCACTATGTGGCCAAGCAAAGTTCAAACACCATTGACAAATTCACTGATGGGTCGCCGATGGTGATGAGGCAGGGTACAGGAGAGAGATAGGTCGGCTGGTTGAGTGTGTGTTGGCTGTCTGTTCTTTCCGATGATGACACAATCTGTGCGGGAGGAGTTTTATGGTGAGAAGGCCATTGCCCCTGGGGCATCTCCACTCTCTCGGCCTCAGGAATCTGGGTCCAGTGGTACGGAAAATCGTCACGACTGGAGATTTCGACTGCAGTTGGTAGTCATGATGCCTTATCGTGCGCTTCACGGAGCGTGGCCGCAACGCCTTCTTGGCCATTGGATCATCCTCCCAGTCTGCCAGAATTGACTTGGCATGCTGAGGCAGGCATATCCCCATCTCACCGGGGTCGGAGGTTCCTGGCGACCGCCCACCTGCCGGAGCCTCTGTCGCAAGCAAACTGCTACCTGGAGCCGCAGGCGAGAGCTGGGTGGCGGGTGGCGACCAAAGGTGGATGAGCTGCCCTTGGGCGGGGCACGACAAGCCCGCCAGCAGAGGTGTTACCCTCCCCCCCCCCACCCCGTACACCTGGCCGAGTGGCGTTGCGGCAGCATCAGTAAAATTAAGGCACAGATTATGGACTTCAAAAAGGGGAAGTCCAGAGAACACAGACAAGTCCCCACTGCGGGATCAGCGGTGGGAAGGATGAGCGGCTTCACATTCCTGGCATGTAGCTGCAAACATGAAGAGACTGGCCAGCTTTTTTAGAAGTCTGAGGAGATTTGGCATGTCATCAAAGGGACGTGTCTAACTTTACGAATACAACGTGTTCGTACCTGTCTAACTTTCCGATGTAGCCAGCCATTTCCATTTTTTAAAAAAAAGTTCTGTTCCAGTCCCCAGTCCCCAGTGTTCACAGACACGTGAATTTCAGCCATTCGCAAAGGTACGGCAGAGACCGATACAGTCTGGCACCAGCAGCGTTGCGGGTGATGCCAGTCTGCGTTGAACTCAGCTAAGGACTGTCTTAGCGACCCCACCTCAGAGTTTACTCCCGAACCCTTCCCCCCTGAGTGGGTGTAGCCGCAAGACTGGAGATGTGAAATCAGAGTTTTCTTTCTCCTGGACGAGCTGCCAAACACGGCAGACGAGCTCCATCTGCCTGGAGCGACAGGCTTTGCGTTGATAAGATGGACTCGTGCCCCCCTCCTGGTCCGCCAGCACTGCAGCGCCCCTGTGCCTGTAGTTAGGCCATTGTTTTCCCCCCTGTCCTACCCCAGTGTACTGATGAGATGAAAGTGTGGATGGCACGTACGCATGACAAAGATTTCCACTGTGATTCAGTACCTGTGACAGTAATAACCCAATTTGCCAGTGCGTGCAGTCGATTTGCAAGCAGGACATGGGGAAGAGGTGAGTGGAACGGGAAGGTCACCGTTTCCACTCTAATCCACTGCACACCCAGTAGACACAATCAGGCTGCCTCTGAGTGTTATATTACCTGAGCGGTTTCTCTAAAGGACCATAAGACATGTCAGGATCCAGATCAGGATCACTGAATAGACTTTATTTCTTACATCCTACGCATATGTGAGGAGTAAATAATCTTTACGTTACGTCTCCGTCTCAATGTCCGATGTGCAATTTATATTAATTTGTAATAAATAGTATGTACACCAGGACAGTCAATATAACAGAAATACAGTTGTGTCATCGTGAGTTAATCAGTCTGATGGCCTGGTGGAAGAAGCTGTCCCGGAGACTGTTGGTCCTGGCTTTTATGCCGCGGTACCGTTTCCCGGATGGTAGCAGCTGGAACAGTTTGTGGTTGGGGTGACTCGGGTCCCCAACGATCTTTCGGGCCCTTTTACACACCTGTCTCTGTAAATGCCCTGAACAGTGCGAAGTTCAGATGTGCTGGGCTGTCCGCACCACTCTCTGCAGAGTCCTGCGATTGAGGGAAGTACAGTTCCCATACCAGGTAGTGATGCAGCCAGTCAGAATGTTCTCAATTGTGTCCCTGTAGAAAGTCCTTAGGATCTGGGGACTCATGCCAAACTTCTCCAACCGTCCTAGGTGAAAGAGCCGCTGTTGTGCTTTTTTCGCCATACAGCCGGTATATACAGACCACGTGAGATCCTCGGTGATGTGTAAGCCGAGGAAATTAAAGCTGTTCACCCTCTCAACCCCAGATCCATTGATGTCAACAGGGATTAGCCTGTCTCCATTCCTCTTGTAGTCCACAACCAACTCCTTTGTTTTTGGGACATTGAGGGAGAGGTGACATTGTGACATTGACATCACTGTGTCAGGGTGATGACTTCTTCCCTGCAGGCTGCATTGTTATCATTTCAGATAAGGCCAATCAATATAGTATTGTCAGCAAATTTAATTAGCAGATTGGAGATGTGGGTGGCGACACAGTCATGGGTATACAGAGAGTAAAGGAGGGGGCTTAGGAGACAGCCCTGAGGGGCACGTGTTGAGGGGCAGAAGTGAGGCAGCTCACTCTTACCACCTGCCGGCGATCTGACAGGAAGTCCAGGATCCAGCTGCACAAGGCAGGGTCAAGGTCGAGGTCTCTGAGCTTCTTGTCGAGCCTGGATGGAACTATAGTTGAATGCTGAACTGTAGTCCAAGAACAGTATTCTCACATAAGCATCCTCCTTCTCCAGATGTGGAAGAACAGTATGTAGAGCAGTGGCTATTGTGTCGTCTGTCGATTGGTTGTGTTGGTAGGTGAATAGTAGGGGGTCCATTTGGGTGGTAGCATGCTGCAGATGTAGTCCTTGACCAGCCTCTCAAAGCATTTGCTTATTACGAAGGTGAGTGCAACAGGACGCCAGTCGTTCAGACATGTTACTTTGGTCTTATTAGGTACATGGACAATGGTGGATGTTTTGAAGCAGGAGGGCACTCTACACTGGGAAATGTCAGTAAACACACTTGCCAGTTGTGTCGCTCACATCCTGAGTACCCGCCCTGGGATGCCGTCCGGTCCCGCAGCCTTGCGACTGTCCACTCGTTGGAAACACCTGCGTACTTCAGCCTCCGAGATGACCAAGGAGCTGGTTGCTTCGGCGGCTCAGTGTTGGCGACATCGAACCGAGCATAAAAAAGATTTAGCTCATCTGGGAGAGCGGCAGCGATGTTGGCAGCACCACTGCATTTAGCTTTGAAGTCTGCGATGGTGTGCAGATAGCCATAAGCTGCGTGTGTTGTTGGTGGAGAGTTGTGTCTGGATCTTGTCCCTGGAATGTTGTTTCGTTGCCTTGACATATGTCGTAAAATGTGTTGACTTTGCCGCAGCAGTACATCGCAATACATAATAAAAGAAAACAATCTGTGATAGGTAGTATTCCATGGGTTCAATGTCTTCAAGGAGTTATGCCTCAAAAAGGCAGCGTCCGTCATTAAGGACCCCTGTCATCCAGGCATGACATGCCCTCTTCTCATTGTTACCATCAGGAAGGAGGTACAGGAGCCTGAAGACACACACTCAACGATTCAGGAACAGCTTCTTCCCCTCTGCCATCCGATTCCTATTGAACGCCGCAGATATTCTGAACTCGACCACAAAAGAGCCTGTCTTCTGCCGAATGAACGCTGGGCGGCAGCACCGGCTGACACCGACCCCAGTGACGCGCAGTCAGCGGCGCCCATGCCGCTTCCCGCAGGTTCCGTCACCAGAGCAGAGCAGGTGCCATTCCAGGCTGAGGTGCACCCCTTCAGGGCACTTCCTACAGCGTACAGTGGCTGCGAAAGCAGAGTCAGCGTTTTTAAAAAATCACTAAAATATGTCGTGAAATTTGTTCTTCTTGTGGCAGCAGTTCTTTGCAAGACACAAAAAATTATTGGAAGTTCAAAGAAAATTTTATTATCAAAGTACAGATATGTCACCATAAACAACCCTGAGGTTCATTTTCCTGCGGGCATACTCAGGAAATCTATAGAATAGTGACTGTAAACAGCATCCATGAAAGATCAACCAGACTGCAGAAGACAACAAACTGTGCAAATGCAAATATAAATAAATAAGGAGAGAAGAGATAATGAGATAAAGAGTCCTTAAAGTGAGATCATCGGTTGTGGGAACATCTCAGTGGATGGGCAAGCGAGTAGTCATCCCATTTTGTTAAAGGTTGAGGGGTAGTCACTGTGTCTGAACCTGGTGGTCTGAGTCCTGAGGCTCATGTACCTTCTTCCTGATAGCAGCAGCTTGGCCTGGGTGATGGGGGTCCCTGAGGAAGGATGCTACGATTTGTTTCCACATACGCACACCAAGACAGTCACCAGTGGCTGCTGGAACTGAGAAAATGGAGCAGTGCACTGGACAGAAACTGGACTTGCAGCACACAGTGATTGACCATGAGGTGTAAGAGCAGAATTAGGCTGTTTAGCCTATCGACTCTGCTCTGCCAGTTGGTATGGCTGATTTATTATTCCTCTCTACTCTGTTCTCCTACCTTCTCCCTGTAATCTTTATTAATTTTAGAACCCTTTCTAATCTGCCTAAATGGCTCATAAACAAAAGCTTTTCACAGTATCCTGATACAACATCATCATTACTATGTGACGTGTCGTATGATGTGGACGATCACAGTCTTTCCATGACCATGATTGTTCTTGGCAAATTTTTCAACAGAGGTGGTTTGCCATTGCCTTCTTCTGGACGGTGTCTTTACAAGGATGGGTGACCCCAGCCACTATCAATGTCATGGTCCGGTCCGTGAAGTCCGTATTCTGGTTCACGGTCCAGTCCATCGACCCTTGCTCCAGGTTTCCCTGTTTACCCTGTTTCTGTTCTTGTTGAGCTCTAATTGAACCAGCTGATGCTCGTTGGGGCTGACTGCATAAATACCTTCAGAGACCAGGGCGCGGCTGCTGGATTGTTCTTGTCCGTACTCCTTGTATCCCTTCCTCTGCCTTCTGTTTCCTCGCCTGAAGCCCTGCCTTGTCTTGCTGGTAACTCTCGCCTCGCCTGAAGTTCTCGTCTGGCCTTGCTTTGCCAGAAGCCTTGTCTTGTCTTGCCGTCTTGTCCTGGAACCACCCTGTACCTAGCTCCCTTCCTGTCCCTTGCCTCCGTCGGGTAAACCAGGCCGTCTCGCCGTTACCTGCGATTGGTTCTGTCCCTTCCTGTCCCCTGCCTCCGTCGGGTGGAGTACCGCGCCCTGCCCAGGTGATTCGCGCCCTGCCCAGGTGATCCGCGCCCTGCCCAGGTGATTTGCGCCCTGCCCAGGAGGAGCCTGCCTAGCCTCAAGCCTGAAGACTGCAGCCTCCAGCCTCGCCTCGTCTCCAGCCACCAGCCACCAGCCTCGCCTCGCCTCAAGTCTCCAGTCTCCAGCCTCCAGCCTCGCTTCAAGTCTCCAGCCTCCAGCCTCACCTCGCTTCAAGTCTCCAGCCTCCAGCCTCGCCTCAAGTCTCCTGCCTCCTGCCAAGCCTCGCTTCAAGTCTCTAAGATGCCAGCCTTGTCCTGCCTGCCAGCCAAGCCTCGTGCTTGCCTGGTTCTGAGGTCCGAGCCAGAGGCAAGACCCAGGTACTGGGTCCTTGTCCAGTCTCTGGCTCGGAGCCCAAGCCCTGGCTCCTAGCTCTGTTGTCCTGTCCTGTTCCGGGTTCCCGGTTTTCGTGTCCATGTCCTAGCCCTCACCCTGTATCCTAGTCCTGTCCACCGTACTTCAGTGTTTGTGTCTTGCACTTGGGTCCGTTCCCAGCCACCCCCTTATGTCAGAACAATCCAGCCAGCCATGGACCCAGCGACACAGACACTGTCGTTTTCCTCTTGCCACATGGGGTTCCTTTCGGTTTAATACCCTCCCACCTGCCCGGGTCGTCCATAGTCTGGATACACTGTTTGGTCGCCAGGGGGCTCCCGTAGCGGGGGGGGGGGAGGGAGGTACTGGGTACTGTCATGGTCCAGCTCCGGTTCACGGTCCGGTCCATCGACCCTTGCTCCAGGTTTTCCTACCCTGTTTCTGTTCTTGCTGAGCTCTGATTGAGGCAGCTGATGCTCGTTGGGGCTGATTGCATAAATACCTTCAGAGACCAGGGCGTGGCTACTGGACTGTTCTTGTCCTTACTCCTTGTATCCCTTCCTCTGCCTTCTGTTTCCTCGCCCGAAGCCCTGCCTGGTCTTGCCGGTAACTCTCGCCTCGCCTGAAGTTCTCGTCTCGCCTTGCTTTCCCAGAAGCCTTGTCTTGTCTTGCCGTCTTGTCCTGGAACCACCCTGTACCTAGCTCCCTTCCTGTCCCTTGCCTCCGTCGGGTAAGCCAGGCCGTCTTGCCATTACCTGCGGTTGGTTCTGTCCCTTCCTGTCCCTTGCCTCCGTCGGGTGGAGTACCGTGCTCTGCCCAGGAGTACTGCGCCCTGCCCAGGTGATCCGCGCCCTGCCCAGGGTACCGCGCCCTGCTCAGGAGGAGCCTGCTTAGCCTCAAGCCTGAAGGCTGCAGCCTCCAGCCTCGCCTCGTCTCCTGCCTCCAGCCTCCAGCCTCGCTTCGCCTCAAGTCTCCAGCCTCGCCTCGCCTCAAGTCTCCAGCCTCTAGCCTCACCTCGTCTCCAGCCTCCAGCCTCCAGCCTCACCTCAAGTCTCCTGCCTCCTGCCAAGCCTCGCTTCAAGTCTCTAAGACTCCAGCCTTGTCCTGCCTGCCAGCCAAGCCTTGTCCTTGTCTGGTTCTGAGGTCCGAGCCAGAGGCAAGACCCAGGTACTGGGTCCTTGTCCAGTCTCTGGCTCGGAGTCCAAGCCCGGGCTCCTAGCTCTGTTGTCCTGTCCTGTTCCGGGTTCCCGGTTTTCCTGTCCATGTCCTTGCCATCGCCCTGTATCCCAGTCCTGTCCCTAGTACTTCAGTGTCTGTGTCTTGCACTTGGGTCCATTCCCAGCCACCGCTTTATGACAATCAATACTCTTCAGAGATCGTCTGCCTGGCGACAGTGGTCACATAACCAGGGCTTGTGATATGCACCGGCTGTTCATACAACCATCCACCACCTGATCCCATGGCTTCATGTGACCCAAATCTAAAATGTTGGGTGTGTGCCTTCAGTCTGCTGTAACTCTTCCCTGATGGTAGTAACGAGGAGCGGGTGGTGAGGGACCATAATGATGGATGCTGCTTTCTAGTTGCCTCGCATTTTGAAGATGCCCTGTGGGGAGGGTTGAGCCCATGATGGTGCTGGCTGTGTCTACACCCCTCTGCAATCCTGTACATTGGAGCCTCCATGCAAGGCTGTCATACGCGGGCGCTGGGAGTGGACCCAAATGCAAGACACAGACACTGAAGTACTAGGAACAGGACCTGACTAGAGAGCTGGGACAAGAACACAGACTTGGGCTAGGACATTGGCTAGGCAAGCACGACCAGGACAAGGAACTGGGAACTAGGAGCCTGGGCTTGGACTCCGAGCCGGAGACTGGACAAAGACCCAGAACCTGGGTCTTGCCTCGGGCTTGAATTCCAGAACTAGGCGAAGACATGACGTGGTTTTGGGAGACAGGACTATGTGAGGCTACAGGACAGAACGAGAGACTCCTGGGCAGGACGAGAGAACTCCAGCACAGGACGAGAAGACAAAGCCTTGACTTGGTACTCAGGAACAGCCGAGCCTTGGACTTGGGACGACAGGAACCTCAGAACCTTGGGCTTGGGATGACAGGAACACAGAACACAGAGCCTTGGTCTTCGGGAGGACAGGGATACAGAGCCTTGGTCTAGAGCACGGGAACATGGAGCCTTGAACTTGAGAGACTGGAACACAGGGACATGGAACACTGAGCCAGGACCCCTCTTTGGGAACCAGACTTGGGGCCAGGATTCTACACAGAATGCTGAACATGACAAGATGGTCCCCAACACTAGGTAGCAGCAAATGGCCGGACCTACCCAGCGAAGGCGTGGACACAGAGACAGTTCCAACTCAACAATAGACAGTTCCTTAACTTGACACAGCAAGGCTCTGATCTCGCTCCGGTGGTTGAACTTGACAAGGTTGCAGGCAAGGCTCCAGACACAGGTTGCAGGCAAGGCTTCAGAAGGAAGGGAAAGGGAAGGGAACGGTCCAGCCTCAGGGTAACGGCAAAGATGGCCTGGCTTACCCAACGGAGGCAAGGACAGGAAGGGACAGATCCAGCCGCAGGGTAACGGCAAAGACGGCCTGGCTTACCCAACAGAGGCAAGGACAGGATACTGACAAGACGAACCAGCAACCACACTCGATCCTAGGGCCACTTATATTCCCAGCCCCAAGATGAGCATCAGGTGCCTATGATTGGATTAGATTACGTTATGAGGACACTCAGTCCTCGTTTATTGTCATTTAGAAATGCGCGCATTAAAAAAATGATACAACGTTCCTCCAGAATGATATCACAAGAAAACACAGGGCAAACCAAGACTAAAACTGACAAAACCACATAATTATAACATATAGTTACAACAGTGCAAAGCACTACCATAATTAGATAAAGAGCAGACCATGGGCACAGTAAAAAAAAAAGTAGCCCAACTGAAACAAGGGACAGCCAGAAGACCTGGAGTCTGGGGTCCATGGACCAGACTGTGAACCGGATCGCGGACTTCACGGACCGGACTATGACAAAGACCTGATATTACCAGTCAGGGTGTTCTCCACAGTAACATCTCCTCCATCTCCCAGTGAAGTAGAGCCGCTGTTGTGCCTTCTTCGTGATATGTTGGGCCCCGGATCGATCCTCCGAGATGTTGACACCCAGGAACTGAAGGCTCCTCGCCCTTTCCATCACTGACCCCTCAATGAGGGCTGGCGTGTGTTCCCTCAATTCCCCTCCCTGAGGTCCACATTCAGCTCCTCGGTCGTGCTGATGTTGACTGCAAGACACCGCTCAGCCAGCTGATCTCGCTGCTGTAGCCTCCTAACCTCCAGCTGCGATTCTGCCAACAGCAGAGGTGCCATTGGCAAGTTCACAGGTGGCATTTGCGCTGTGCTTAGCCACACAGTTATGGGTGTAGAGAGAGTGGAGCAGTGGGCTAGGCATGCATCTGTGAGGGGCGCCAGTGTTGACTGTGAGGAAGGAGGAGATGCTACTTCCAGTCAGATTGCACTGACTGTGGTCTCTCGGTTATGGTGACTGGTAAATTGCAGTGGGTCCAGGTCCTTGCCTAGGCAGGAGTTGATTCTGGCCTTGACCAACCTGTCAAAGCGTTTCATCACAGTAGATGTGGGTGATAATCATTGATGCAGCTCACCCTGCTCTTCTTGGGCCCTGGTATGATTGTCACCTCTTGAAGCAGGCAGGAACCTCCAAGTGCAGCAGCGAGTGATTTAAGGTGTCCTTAGCACTCTGACTTGTTGGTTAGCACAGATTTTCAGCACTGTGCCAGGTACGCCATCAGGGCTTGATGCCTGGAGAGGATCCACCCTCTTAGAAGATGTTCTGATGTCAGTGATCATGGCTCCTCCAAACTCTGAGATGATTCGTACAGGAGTAGTTTTATTCTCCATTTCAAAGCTCGCATAACAGGTGTTGAACTCATCGGGGAGAGCTACTTTGCACCATTTGTGCTTTGTTCGAGAAATTCAAAAGATTGCCCATAGACAATCCTTAACAAAGTACATACTGATGTCCATCACGGGTAAAGTCCTCCCCATCTCTGAGCACATCTACAGGAAACACTGTCGCTGGAAAGCAGCATCCATCATCAGGGACCCCCCCCCCCCCACCTAGAACACTCTCTCTTCTCACTGCCACCATCAGGAAGAAAGTACTGGAGCCTCAGGACTCACAGGTTCAGGAACAGTTACTACCCCTCAACCATCAGGCTCTTGAACTGAAGGTGATAACTTCACTCAGCATCACTTGTCCCACCACTGAAATTTTCCCACAGCATGTGGACTCACTATCAAGGACTCTTCATCTCATGTTCTTGATATTTACTGCTTATTTATGAATTAGTATTTATTCTGTTTGTATTTGCCCAGTTTGTTGTCTTCTGGTCTCTGGTTGAACACCCTAATCGGGCAGTCTTTCACTGATTCTGTTATGGTTATTATTCTGTAGATTTGCTGAGTATGTCCACAGGAAATAAATCTCAGGGTTGTATATAGTGACATATATGTAATTCGATAATAAAATTAACTTTCAACTTTAAACTTTGATCAACAAAATGTCTGATGATTAGGTTCAACACTGGTGACCGCAGATAGGATGGTATCCAGAGAGAAGACAAAAGAATCAGAATCAGGTTTTTTATCACCAGCACCTGACGTGAAATTTGTTAACTTCACAGCGGCTGTTCAATGCAATACATAATCTAGCAGAGAGAGAAAAAAAAATAAAATTAAAAAAACATAATAATTAAACAATTATGTATATTGAATAGATTTCTTAAAATGTGCAAAAACAGAAATACTGTATATTAAAAAAGTGAGGTAGTGTTCACGGGTTCAATGTCCATTTCGGATGGCAAAGGGGAAGAAGCTGTTCCTAAATCACTGAGTGCGTGCCTTCAGGCTCCTGTACCTCCTTCCTGATGGTAATAATGAGAAAAGGGCATGCCCTGGGTGCTGGACGTCCTTAATAATAGACAATGCCTTTCCGAGAAATCTGCAGGCGCTGAAATCCAGAACAAAAAAACAGAACAACATAGAACACATAACAGTATGTCACAGGAACAGAGAACACGTAACAGTACGTCACAGGAACAGGCCCTTCAGCCACAATGTTGCACTGAATCAGTTAAATTAGTAATCAAAGGCCGCTAAACTAATCCCTTCTGCTTGCTCAATGTCCATATCCTTCCACATTCCTCACATTCACGTGCCTATCTTATTCATTATGTGCCGTGTTGTATGACATGGTTGATCACGGTCTTTCCACAACCGTGACTGTTCTTGACAATTTTTTCTACAGAAGTGCTTTGCCATCGCCTTCTTCTGGGCAGTGTCTTTACGGGTGACCCCAGCCATTATCAATACTCTTCAGAGATGGTCTGCCTGGTGTCAGTGGTCGCATAACCAGGACTTGTGATATACACCGGCTGCTCGTATGACCATCCACCATCTGCTCCCGTGGCTTCACGTCACCCTGATCGTGGTGGGGGGATGGGGGTGGGGGAAACAGGTGCTATACCTCGCCAAGGGTGACCTGCAGGCTAGCGGAGGGAAGGAGGCCTTACACCCTGCCACCCATCTAACCGTCTCTTAGAAGTTTCTAACATATCTGCCCCTACCACCATACCACGCAGTGCATTCCAGAATCCAGCACTCTCTTACTCCACACCCCCCTTGAACCTACCCTCTCTCACTTTCATTGCATGCCGTCTGGTATTAGACATTTCTACCCTGGGAAACAGATACTCTCTCTCCATGCGTCTCATGATCTTCTAAACCTCTATCAGATCTCCTCTCAGCCCTCGGCGCTCCAGAGAAAACAACCCAAGTTTGTCAAAGTTCTCCTTATGGCTCGTGACCCCTAAACCAGGCAGCACCCTGGTAAACTCTTCTGCACCCTCTACTAAGCCTCCACGTCCTCCTATAAAAGGGCGAATATAACGGTGTGCAGTACTCCTGATGTAGCCGAACTAGAGTTTTATAAAGCTCAGGGTTGTAAACTTCGTCAGCTCCCTCATGAGCCCTCGCCTTAGTAGTGTCCAGGACATCTTGAAGGAGCGATGCTTCAAAGAGGCTGCGTCCATCATTAAGGACCCCCACCACCCAGGACATGCCCTCTTCTCATTGCTACCATCAGGGAGGAGGTACAGGAGCCTGAAGACACACACTCAATGATTCAAGAACAGCTTCTTCCCTTCTGCCATCCGATTTCTGAATGGACATTGAATCCATGAACACCACCTCACTACTTTTTTATTTCTATTTTTGCACTACCTAGTTAATTTAACTATTTAATATACATATACTCTCTGTAATTCAATTTTTTTTCTTCTCTCTATTATTATCTATTTCATTGTATTGCAGCCGCTAAGTTAACAAATTACACAACATATGCCGGTGATATTAAACCTGATTCTGCAACATTACCTCCTGACTTTTGAACTCAATGCCTTGACGAATAAAAGCAAGCATTCCATAAGCCTTCTGAACCACCGTATTGACCTGTGTAGGGAGCCAGAAACTTGGATCCATGGCTCCCTATGTTCATCAACACTGTTAAGGGTTCTGCCCTTAACAGTAACTCTTCACATTTGATCTACCAAGGTGCAACACTTCGCACTTGGCCGGGTTAAATACGGAGATTGGTGGAGGAACAGATACTGTTGAGGAAACAGGTAGGATGCAAGAGGACTTAGGCAGATTAGGAGAACACGCAAGAGAGTGGCAAATGAAATAATATGTTGGAAAATGCATGGTCATGCACTTTGGTAGAAGAAATAAATATGCAGGATATTTTCTAAATGGGGAGAAAATCCAAAAATCTGAGATGCAATGGGATTTGAGAATCCTTGTGCAGAACACCCTGAAGGCTAACTTGCAGGTAGAGTCAGTGGTGAGGATGGCAAATGCATTCACTTCAAGAGGTTCAGAATACAAGAGCAGGGATGTGATGCTGAGCCTTTATAAGGCTCTGGTGAGGCCTCACCTTGACTATTGTGAACAGCTTTGGGCTCCTCATTTTAGAAAAGATGTGCTGGCATTGGAGAGGGTTCAGAGGAGGTTCACAAGGATGATTCTGGAATGCAAGGGTTATTAGACGAGGAAGGTTTGATAGATCTGGGTCTGTTCTCACTGCAATTTAGGAGGATAGGCGGTGGATCTCATTGAAACCTTTCAAATGTTGAGAGTCCTAGACAAAGTAGAAAGGAAAGGATGTTTCCCATAGTGGGGGAGTCTAGGACAAGAGGGCACAGCCTCAGAATACAGGGGCGTCTATTTAAAACAGAGATGCTGAGACATCTCTTTAGCCAGAGGGTGGTGAATTTGTAGAATTTATTACAACAGGCAGCTGTGGGGGCCAATTTGTTGGGTGTATTTAAAGCAGAGCTTGATCACTTCTTGATTGGACGTGGCATCAAAGAGTACAGGGGAAAGCTGGGGAGTGGGGCTGAGGGGGAAAAATGATCAGCCATGATTGAATGGCGGAGTGGACTCGATGGGCCAAATGGCCTAATTTTGCAACTATGTCTCATGGTCTCATGAAGCGCCCTCTACACTGGTCCATCGCACCCCCAGGGTCAGACACATAGTGAGGCTCCCTCTACACTGTCCCATCGCACCCCCAGGGTCAGACACAGAGTGAAGCTCCCTCTACACTGTCCCATCACACACTCCCAGGGTCAGACACAGAGTGAAGCTCCCTCTACACTGTCCCATCACACACTCCCAGGGTCAGACACAGAGTGAAGCTCCCTCTACACTGTCCCATCACACACTCCCAGGGTCAGACACAGAGTGAAGCTCCCTCTACACTGTCCCATCACACACTCCCAGGGTCAGACACAGAGTGAAGCGCCCTCTACACTGGTCCATCGCACCCCCAGGGTCAGACACATAGTGAGGCTCCCTCTACACTGTCCCATCGCACCCCCAGGGTCAGACACAGAGTGAAGCTCCCTCTACACTGTCCCATCACACACTCCCAGGGTCAGACACAGAGTGAAGCTCCCTCTACACTGTCCCATCACACACTCCCTGGGTGAGACACAGAGTGAAGCTCCCTCTACACTGTCCCATCACACAGTCCTGGGTCAAATGTGCAGGGACACAGGGAGTTGCAGAGAGGGGTGAACTCAGCTCAATACATCACGGGCACATCCCTCCCACCATTGGTCATACCAACAGGAGGTTCTGACACAAGAAGGCAGCATCCGTCATCAAATTCCCCACCATCTGAGCCATGCCTTCTTCTCACAGCAACCGTCGGGCAGGAGGTACAGAAGCCTGAAGTCCCACACCACCAGGTTCAAGAACAGCTGTTCCTGAAAGTGTGGGTCTTCAGGCTCCCGTAACTCCTCCTGATAGTAGTCATGAGAAGAGGGCATGTCCTGGCGGTGAGGGTCCTTAACGATGTGTCCTGTGGCACCACTTTTTGGAGATGGCATTGGTGGTGTGTTTGCCCATGATGGAGATGGCTAAAACGATAATCCTCAGTGTGCACTTGTGAAGTTGCGCATTGGAGCCTCTATACCAGTCAGAATGCTCTTCACGGTGCAGCTGTAGAAATGCGATAGAGTCGTTGGAGAAATCCCAAATTATACGCAGTTTGGCACTAGCAGCGTTGCTTGATTTGCTAGTTGGGGAGACACCGAGTAATCTGCAGTACTGCGGATGACCACACGAGGGAGCTGATGTGGTCATACTCATAATCCGCTGCTGGTCTCAATCGTCGCCAGAATCAGTTTATTATCACCGGCATGTGATGTGAAATTTGTTAACTTAGCAGCAGCAGTTCAATGCAATGCATAACCTAGCAGAGAGAGAAAAATAATAATAATAATAATAAATAAAATTAAACATAATAAATAAACAAGTAAATCAATTACATATATTGAATAGATTATTTTAAAAAATGTGCGAAAACAGAAATACTGTGTATTAAAAAAAGTGAGGGAGTGTCCAAAGCTTCAATGTCCATTTAGGAATCGGATGGCAGAGGGGAAGAAGCTGTTCCTGAATCGCTGAGTGTGTGTCTTCAGGCTTCTGTATCTCCTACCTGATGGTAACAGTGAGAAAAGGACATGCCCTGGGTGCTGGAGACCCTTAATAATGGACGCTGCCTTTCTGAGACACCGCTCCTTGAAGATGTCCTGGGAACTTTGTAGGCTAGTACCCAAGATGCAGCTGACTAGATTTACAACCCTCTGCAGCTTCTTTCGGTCCTGTGCAGTAGCCCCTCCATACCAGACAGTGATGCAGCCTGTCAGAATGCTCTCCACGGTACATCTATAGAAGTTTTCGAGCGTATTCTTATCCAAATCATTAATAAATACGACAAACAACAGTGAACCCAGCAGTGATCCCTGCGGTACATCACTGGGCTTAGGCCTCCACCTGCATTCCCTGACTCATACTGCCAAGCCAGGACATAGGTGAGCAGGGGTTCCCAACTATTTATTTTTGGCCATACACCCTTTCCATTAACCCCTGCCCTCGAGCGAGGTGAACCTTTTCCCACGCCGTTCAGTCACTGAGTGTTTGGACAATTTCAACGCCAGGCTAGACGGATTGAAAAGGCAGCACATTGGGACCGGAGGCAAGGGTTGAGCTGCTTCCACTCGTGGCTCCACGATGCTTACTCTGCTCTGCTTTGCCCCGCTGTGTGATAAACTGAGGCTGACGCGGCAGGCTTCATGTCTACAGACTCACTTTAGTTCTGAATGTCGTTGCTTGCTTTTATTGCTTGCATGATTTGTGTTTTTTTTTTTGGGTTTCTTGTTTTGTGGCTGTCCGTAAGCAGACAAATCTCAAGGTTGTATAGCTTACAAGTACTGTGATAATAAACGTAACTCTGAAAGAGTTTGAGATATTCCAAGAATCAGGAGATGTCGGGCTGGTGCAGTGAGTGGTGCTGAAGTCAAGCTCCAATTCATTGTCATATGTGAAATGAAAAACTTGCTTTCAGCAACATCGGGGACACGCTCTCTTTTCACTGCTGCCATCGGGAAGGAGGTACAGGAGCCTCAGGTCTCACACCACCAGGTTCAGGAACGATTACTACTCCTCAACCATCAGGGTCTTGAACCAAAGGTTCAACTTCACTCACCCGTCACTGAACTGTTCCCACAACCTATAGACTCAGTCTCAAGAACTCTTCATTTCATGTTCTCAATATGTATTCCTTATTTATTCATTATTATTACTTCTTTCTTGTTGTATTTGCGCAGTTTGTTGTCTTCTGCACTCTGGTTGATCTTTCATTGATCCTGTTATGGTTACTATTCTATAGATTTGCTGAGTATGCCCGCAGGAAAATGAATCTCAGGGTTGTATGTGGTGATGTATATGTACTTTAACAATAAATTTATTTTGAACTTTGAACATAGCATCATATAAGCAGCATTGAGATTAAAAAACATAAATTAAACATAGTTTGTACATAAATTTTGCAAAAATGAATATAGAATTAGAACAAAAAATACAAAACTTATTGTAGTACAAAGCAGTAATGTTACTGTACTGGGGTAGAGATTTGGGGGGGGGGTCAGCTGGTTCAGGAACCAAATGGATGAAGGGAATCAGCTGTTCTTGAACTTGGTGGTGTGGGACTTCAGGCTTCTGTACCTCCTGCCTCATAGTAGCTGTGAGAACATGGCATGGCCCAGATGGTGGGAATCTTTGATGATGGATGTTGCCTCCTGTAGATACAGCCGATGGTGGGGAGGGATGTGCCCGCGATGTATTGGGATGAGTCCACAATTCTCTGCAGCTCCTTACATTCCTGCACATTTGAATTGCCATACCAGACCATGATGCAAACAGTCAGGACGCTTTCAACAGTACATCTGTTGAAGTTTGTTAGAGTGTTCAGTGACAAGCCAAAACTCCTTCACCTTCTAAGAAAGTAAAGACAGTAGCGTGCCTTCTTATGAACGCCTGATGAAGAGTCTTGGCCCGAAAAGTTGACTCTTTATTCAAAGACTCAAAGTACATTTATTATGGAAGTATGTACGCAGTATACAACCCTGAGATTTGTCTTCCCACAGACAGCCACGAAACAAAGAAAATCATGGAACCTGTCCAAAGAAAAGCATCAAACCCTCAACGCGCAAAGAACAAATCGCACAAGTGGCATAAAAAAATGAGCAGAAAACACAGAATATAAAACATCAAACCACAAATCATTGAAACAGTTCAGTCCAATCTTTTTATTTGGAATTTATTTTTTATTGAATTTCTTCATCAAACAAACATTTCCATAAGATGTATTTCAGATACTGTACATATATATCATATAATCATATTTGTCACAAATCCCCACATAATATTTATCTGAGGTATACACTTATAGAAAGGAGAGGAAATAAAGAAGAATCGAAAGAGGAAAACTATGTACAGGGCAGGGAGTGATCTTTTTTAACAACATATTCATTGACTTGTGAGAATAAAATCAGGCCTCTGAGCTGTTATGGAGTTAAACCATTTTTTTCCAGTATGAATAAAATTGTTCCAACTTATGATAAACAGATACTGTTATCTTCTCCATTTTGTAAATGTCCATTGTAATTTCCATCCATACATTTAAAGTTGGGCTCTCCTGTGATAACCATTTCCTGGTAGGGGTCTTTCTACCAGCCACCAGCAGTACATTCATTAAATATTTATCTCTTTTCAACCATTCTTGAGGTATATACCCAAAATATATGGTCTTACTCTCTAAAAGTATTTCACATTTAAAGATGTTTTGTAGGGCATTATGTATCCTACTCCAATAGTCTTTGATAACGGGGCATTCCCAGAAAATATGATAATGGTTTGCATTTTGGTTTCCACAATTTCTCCAGCAAACAGGGGGGTTACTATCATAATGAGATTTCTGAGATGGTGTAATAAAATATCTTATCAAGTTTTTCCACCCAAACTCCCTCCATTTCTGTGAACTGATACACTTCCATTGATACCTCCATATTATTGTCCAGTCTTCCTCGGATATTATTATCCCTCCTTCCTTCTCCCATTTTGTTTTGATGTATGAAGTCAAATGTGTTTTAAGATTTGACAAACCCTTATACACGCTTGAAATTATTCTGCTACTGTTGTCTGAATTATATGCTTTTCTAAGTAGCTCTATCAGACATGTACTTGCCTTGGTTACATTTTTAACCTTCCTATTAACATACTGTCACATCTGTAAATACCGGTAAAAGTCTTGTGTTTCTAATAGGTGTTTCTCTTTGAGCATTTCAAAACTGAACAGTGTTCCTTCTTTCGTTATATTGCAAATAGCTATTATTCCTTTAGCTGTCCAGTCCTGAAATCTAGCATCCAGTTTATTCGGCGTAAAATCCGAGTCATATGCACACCATTTAAGAATTGCAATGTCTCTCTTTAGTTTATATTCTTTTATAATAGTTTTCCGTATTTTAAGAATCCATTTCACCCACGGGTTGTCAATATTATTTATGTAACTTTGTAGGTTGTTTTCAGCTAAAATTGCCTGTATGGGGATGGAAAGTATCCTCTCCCCAATGTTTTTCCATTGAGCGTCATATGATGGGTTGCACCAGCATATCACAGCTCTCAACTGTGCTGCAAAATAGTCATCTCTAAGAGAAGGTAGGCCCCATCACTCCTTTTCCTTGGCTAAATGCAAAGTTTAGAGACAAATCCTAGACCTTTTACCTTGCCATATATATCTTGATAGCATCTTGTTCCATTCATTGAATTGATTTTGTTTAATCTCTATTGGTAAGGTCTGAAAGAGATATAGTAGTCTGGGCAGTATATTCATTTTAATAGATTCAGTCCTTGAACTGAGACCAAGAAAAGGAATTAGGTTCCATCTTGTTATATCTTCCTTAATTTTTTTATATATAGGCTGATAATTGCATTCTGATAATTTTGCCAAATCTTTTGGCACAATGATGCCCAAATACTTGACAGACTCTGTTTGCTATGCCGAAGGATCTATCGTTATATGAAAGTAATTGGGTTTTATCTATGTTGATCTTGTATCCTGATAATTGGCCATATTGTTCAAAGGATTGCATCAATTTAGGTAAAGAGTATGTTGGTTGCCCTAGATAGATCAAAATGTCATCTGCGTAACAGGCCAATTTATGCTCTGTCCCTTTAATAGTAATTCCCTTGATATCTTCATTTTGTCTGATGTATTGAGCTAATGGTTCCAGATATAATGCGAAGAGTAGCGGTGACCATGCACAACCCTGTCTCATGAGTTCAGTCCAATCTAACACCACATTGTTCATAATGTGCAGGACACACTCTGACCAAAACCGTACAAAATAGCAACAAAAAAGAAACCAGAAACACATCATAATGAGAACTCTGGAGTCCAATCCAGAAACCACACTGGTTAAACCTTGCCCAAGACCCAGGATCTGGAGCAGAGAGGCAGAGGACCAGTCACATGTACACCCATGATTGTGCAGCCAAGTTTCCATCGAACTCAATATATGAGTTTGCTGATGACACAACAATTGTAGGCCATATCTCAGGTAATGATGAGTTTGAGTACAGAGAGGAAATTAAGAACCTTGGGGCATGGTGCGAAGACAATAACCTATTCCTCAACGTCAGCAAGACGAAGGAATTGGTTGTTGACTTCAGAAGGAGTAGTGGACCGCACGACCCAATTTACATCGGTGGTGTGCAAGTGGAACAGATCAAAAGCTTTAAGTTCCTCGGGGTCAATATCACAAATGACCTGACTTGGTCCAACCAAGCACAGTTCACTGCCAAGAAGGCCCACCAGCACCTTTACTTCCTGAGAAAACTAAAGAAATTTGGCCTGTCCCCTGAAACCCTCACTAATCTTTATAGATGCACCGTAGAAAGCATTCTTCTAGGGTGCATCACAACCTGGTATGGAAGTTGTCCTGTCCAAGACCGGAAGAAGCTGCAGAAGATCGTGAACATGGCACAGCACATCACACAAACCAACCTTCCGTCCTTGGACTCATTTTACACCGCACGCTGTCGGAGCAGTGCTGCCAGGATAATCAAGGACACGACCCACCCAGCCAACACACTTTTCGTCCCTCCTCCCTCCGGGAGAAGGCTCAGGAGCTTGAAGACTCGTACGGCCAGATTTGGGAACAGCTTCTTTCCAACTGTGATAAGCCTGCTGAACAGATCCTGACCCGGATCTGGGCCGTACCCTCCAAATATCCGGACCTGCCTCTCGGTTTTTTTGCACTACCTTACTTTCCATTTTTCTATTTCCTATTTATGATTTATAATTTAAATGTTTAATATTTACTAATTTTTACTATTTTTAATATTTGTAATCCAGGGAGTGGGAAGCGCAGAATCAAATATCGCTGTGATGATTGTACGTTCTAGTATCAATTGTTTGGCGACAATAAAGTATAAAGTATACATGCAGTCAGATGGCACCAAACATCCGTCTGCCTTCCACTCTCATCCTCATTAATTTCAATCTTCCCTGATGCTTTAATTGGTGGTATGGGCAAGAAATGAAGTTGATCATGGGCTCCTGCCCCAACCCCGTCTCCAGGCTTCTTGTGTTAGGGGTCGTAGATCCTGCTCCAAACCTCACCGAAGTCCCTCGGAGACGGCAAAGCGCCAGATCACTGTCGGCCCGGAAACACACCATCAAACTGCAGATCACAGGCTCCAATAGTAGCACAATCGTATTTGAAAGAAAAAAAAGTAATTTTGTGAACTGCCTGAAGGGCGTCACTCCTGGTCATGGTGTTTGTTTGTGTCTTCTTCTTCACGTCCCAGACGGGGGTGGGGGGCATTAAATTCCTCTCCATATATGCTGCCTGACCGGTTGAGTTCATCTAGAATTTTGCGTGTGTTACTCTGGATTTCCAGCATCTCTAGTGTTTATAATTTAGAGCATATTTCTTTTGATTGCATCCAATGGGCTCTCACCCAGGTATTTAAAGGACAGCCATGTGCTCATTGTATAGTGGGACAGTCTCGAGGGGCCAAATGGCCTCCTCCTATTCCTGCTGATTTATGTTCTTAGTGAGAAGAGCTGTGCCGAGGTTAGCCCCAGAACATGTCCAGGGGAGGGCCACCCGGCAATTGTCTGCAATCCCGGTGCTGACCACAGGAGGGAGCACGAATACAAAATCTGGTCGAGACGGAAGCGGCTTTAATATCATTGACTCAATGTCGTAAAAAATTGTTGTCTTTGTGGCAGCAGTACAAAGCAATACATGATAATAGAAAAAAACTATGAATTACAGTAAGTGTGTGCGTGTGTGTACACACATATATAAAGTTAAATACATATAATATTTAAATTAAATAAGTATTGCAAAAATGAAAATAAAAAAGTACTGTAATGAGTTAGTGTTCACGGGTTCAATGTCCATTCAGAAATCAGATGGCAGAGGGGAAGAAGCTGTTCCTGAATCGTTGAGTGTGTGCCTTCAGGCTTCTGTACCTCCTCCCTGATGGTAGCAATGAGAAAAGGGCCTGTCCTGGGTGTTGGGGTCTTTAATGATGGAGGCCGCCTTTCTGAGGCACTGCTCCTTAAAGATGTCCTGGATACTACGGAGGCTGGTGCCCATGATGGAGCTGACTGAGTTGAGCTTTCTGCAGCTTATTTCCATCCTGTGCAGTGACCCACCTCCCCCCCCATACCAGACGGTGATGCAGCCAGTTAGAATGCTCTCCAACGTACATCTGTAGAAGTTTGCCAGTGTTTTTGCTGACATACCAAATCTCTTCAAACAGTTATGATTATCATTCTATAGATTTGCTGAGTATGCCCACAAGAAAATGAATCTCGGGGTTGTATATGGTGACATGCATGTACGTTAATAATAAATTTACTTTGAACTTTGAACAGTTTTGTGTAAATCTGTAACAGCTCAGGAACCTGAACTCAATTCCAATATCACCCATGAAGATCCGTACGTTCTCCCCGTGACCGTGTGGGTTTCCTCTGGGTGCTCCGGTTTCCTCCCACAGTCCAAAGGTGTGCTGGTCAGTGGGTTAATTGGCCATAGTGAGTGGTCCCGTGATTAGACTTGGGTTAAATCGGGCGATTGCTGGGCGGTGAGGCTCAAAGGGCCCCCATGCCGTATCTCTAAATAATAAATACATAAAATATTTTAAAAATAAAGTATCATTTTGGAAAAGGAGCTGGCGGGCTTGTTGGCAGTGTTGAGACCCGGGGTACGAGTGGATAGAGGTGATCTGAACAGGCCAGGCCAGGCAGTAGAGTTCACACCAAGTCACACCGGGCAATGGACGACTGGAAGGAGGCCAAGAGGGTTGAGGGAGAATGAGGATTGAGTCTGTACTGCCATTCAACCAGTCCTCGAGGAACAAAGTTAGGCAGGAGAAGGTTCTGGAGTAATCACAAGTCAATGTTGGAAACACTTGGCAGGTGAGCAGTGTGTGTGGTGAGAGAAACAAAAGTTTCTACAGAAAGGACAAGAAGTCTAGGACATGAGACATTAGTGCCCTCCCTCATTGTTTTTCTCTGTCTCGGTCACTATCTTTCTCTCTTTCCCTCTCCCTCTTTCTTTCCCTCACCCCCTCCCTTCTCCCTTTCCCTCTCTTTCCCTCTCCCCCTTTCTTTCCTTATCCCCTATTTCTTTCTCTCCCTTGCCCTCCCTTCCCCATCTCTCCCTCTCTTCCTATCCGGAAGGCGTCTGACCTGCTGGGTGTCTGCACAAATTTCTCTTTCAGTGCCTGTAGTTTCCTGCGAGTTTCGGAAAGTTCCCGAGGCTTCAGGTGAGTCTTGGGAGAAAAAGCACCAGCGAGATCTGTTCCTCAAGCCTTCCCAGCACAGGTTGGCCACAGACCTCCCGTTTTCAACACGTTCATCCCTCTCCTCTTTTCCCTCCCTTCCTCCATCCCCCTCATTTCCTCCCACTCCCCTCCCTACTATCTCCTTTCCTCCCTACCCCTTCTCCCCTCCACCCCGCGTCCCGCGGATGACGGATGTTTACCCGCAGTTTGCGCTCGGACGGCCCTTACCCCCGGGAGGGAGGAGACACCGAGGGGGAGGTCTCTCTCCCTCCGCCCTCCGCTCCTCCCGGCCTCCCGAGCGAGGAGGAAGTGAGAGAACAAAAGAGGAGCGAGCAGCGGAGGGAGAGGCCGGCGGAGGGGCAGCGATAGCCCCAGGTAGGCAGCGGACGAGGGAGGAGGGAATGAGGGATGAAGGGGTGGTCGCGATCCCGGGTTCGATCCCTCGGGCGATACAACTCCTCGACTCGCTCCGCATGGAGAGAAGTGGAAGTGTGAGTGACTACGGAGTGAAGGGAAGAGCAGGGGCCAGAATCTACTCTTCATTTGCCGCCTCATTCTCCTCACCACTACTCCCTCCTCACTGTCCTCTCTACTCACTCCTCACCTCTACTCCCTCTTCACTCTCCTCTCTACTCACTCCTCACCTCTACTACCTCTTCACGACTAATCCCTCCTGACTCTCCTCACCTCCCTCCCCACCCTCGATACCTCACACTCAACACCCTACATTATCACCTCCCGACAACTCTCACCGTTTGCTGGAGGTGGGGGAAGCAGTGTTTGGACACTGAGTGGGACCTGGTGATGTGGTGAGGATCTTTGAGGATTTTTTTGGGGGGGGGGTGTTTCTGTCTCTCTCCCCATCTCTCTCTCCCCCATCTCTGTCTCCCCATCTCTCTCCCCCCCATCTCTCTCTTCCCATCTCTCCCCCATCTCTCTCTTCCCATCTCTCTCTCCCCATCTCTCTCTCTCCCCATCTCTCTCTCTCCCCATCTCTCTCTCTCCCCCATCTCTCTCTTCCCATCTCTCTCTCCCCCATCTCTCCCCATCTGTCTCCACTTCTCTCTTGACAACTCTCCTCATCTCTTCCCTTCTCACTCCCCATCTCTATAACCACCCTCTCCTATTCTCTCTCCATCCCTCCCCTAACTCTTCCCATCCCTCCCCTTAAATCTCCCCATCTCTCTCCCCAACTTTCTACCCACCTCTCTCACCACTGCTCCCCACTTCTCTCTCCTCCTCTCTCCCCCCCTCCCCCTCTCCCCCTCTCCCCCCTCCCCTCTCCCCCCCTCCCCTCTCCCCCCTCCCCCTCTCCCCCTCTCCCTCTCTCCCCCTCTCCCTCCCCCACTCTCCCCTCTCCCCCCTCTCCCCCTCTCCCCCTCTCCCCCTCTCTCCTCCCCTCCTCCCCCTCCCTCCCCTCTCCCCTCCTTCCCCTCCCTCCCCTCTCCCCTCCTTCCCCTCCCTCCCCTCTCCTCCCCTTCCCTCCCCTCCTCCCCCTCCCCTCCCCTCCTCCCCCTCCCCTTCCCCCTCCTTCCCGTCTCCTCCCCCCTCCTCCCCCTTCCCCTCTCCTCCCCCTTCCCCTCTCCTCCCCTCTCCTCCCCCTCCTCCCCTCGCCTCCCCTCCTCCCCTTCTCCCTCCCCTCTCCCCTTTCCCTCTCCTCCCCTCTCTTACCCTCTCTCCTCCTCTCTCCCCCTTCCCCTCTTTGTCTTCTCTCTTTCCCCATCTCCTACTCTCTCCCCTCTTTCTCTCTCCCTCTCCCATTCTCTCCCTTTCCCCTACTCTCCCTCCTTTTCCTTTACTTTTCTCACTCTCTCCCCATCTCTTTCCTGTCCTCTCTTTTGCTCTCTTCCCTCACTTTCTCCACCCCTCTCTTTCTCCCCTTTCTCTTGTTCTTCCCTTTTCTCTCACTTATTCTTATTTTCTCCTCCCCCCTTTCACTCTCTTCTTGTGTGGAATCTTGCAGTGCACATTTTGCTGGTTCCCCTTTGCATCCTGGAGTTGTCGGTACCTTGGAGATGAGGTGATTGTGATGTGCTGAGATGTCCAGGCTGTGAATGATGCATCCTGTGTTGGCACCAGAGCAAGCTTCCTCTTTATTCATGTAAACATTCAGCCCAGAATGTGGCTGTTTGATCCATCTTTTCCGTACCGTGCTATCCCCCTGGAACTCAGCCTCTTCCGTCCATTGATACACAACAGAGCCTCACCCCCTCCAGAGAGCCCCGTCTCACAGACTGTATCCCCAGCACGATCCTCTGATCAGTCGGGCTTAATATCACCGGTGTACGTTGTGAAATGTTGTTGTCTTTGCAGCAGCAGTACAATGTAATACATAATAATAGAGAGAAACTGAATTACAATATGCATATATGTATATTAAATAGTTAAATTAAATAAGTAGTGAGAAAACAGAAATAAAGAAGTAGTGAGGTAGTGTTCATGGGTTCAATGTCCATTCAGTAATCGGATGGCAGAGGGAAAAAGCTGTTCCTGAATCGTTGAGTGTGTGTCTTCAGGTTCCTGTACCTCCTCCCTGATGGTAACAATGAGAAGAGGGCATGTCCTGGTTGATGGGGTCCTTAATGATGGACGCCAACTTTTTGAGGCATCGCTCCTTGAAGATGTCCTGGATACTACGGAGGCCAGTGTCCTTGATGGAGCTGACTGAGTTTACAACTCTCTGCAGTTTACTTCAATCTTGTGCAGTGTCTCCCCCCCACCCCGCCCCGCCCCGATGCCAGACGGTGATGCAGCCAGTTGGAATGCTCTCCCCAGTACGTCTATAGCAATTAGTGAGTTTCTATGGTGACAAACCAAATCTAGGGGTTCCCAACCTGGGGCCCATGAACTCTTGTTTAATGGTATCGGTCCATGGCATAATAAAGGTTGGAAATCCCTGCCCTAATCTCTGAGTCACAATTTCCAATTCATCAGTGTAAAGTCTACTGAATGGTTTTGGCGTTGATGTTTACTGAATCACCTTTTCCACCTGTGTCTGTGACGCTGCCGACCTGAGGCCGAGGTTTTCCAACTATGAATGCGCGGCCGTTATCGGAGCTTCGCACCCAGTTCTGGCCCGTTTCCTGTCACGTGTATGGGGCTGCCCCACGGTAGCGTCACAGTCAGTGCGAGGCGATTACAGCTCGGGCTGACAGAGTTCTGCCGCCCTCTTGTGAGGAGTTTGTACGTCCTCCTCGTGACCGTGTGGGTTTCCTCCGGCTTCTTCCTATGGTCTGAAGACGTGCCGGTTGGTAGGTTCATTGGTCATTGTCAGATGTCCGTGATTGGGTTAGGGTTATGTCGCGGGTGGGTGGGGGGGGGGGTCGCTGGATAGCACGGCTCAAAGGGCCAGAAGGGCCTATTCCGCTCTGAATAAATACAGTGAAAAATTTACCTTGCCTGACGTTCATCCTGATCACATCATTACACAGCGCATTGAGGTCGAACAAAGTGAAACTGTAACAGAATGCAGAATAAAGTGTAGCAGCTACAGAGGAAGTGCAGTGTAGGCAGATGATAAGGGGCAAGGTCATAATGAGTGGATCCAGTTTATTGTACCAGGGGACTACTCATAGTCTTGTGACAGAAGCTGTCTTTGAGCAGCATGGTTGGTGGGTTCGGACTTCTGCCCAGTGGAAGAGGGGAGATACTGAATGAGTGAACGTGTTGGCTGCTTTGCCGAGGCAGTGCTAGGTGTAGAGGGAGGCCGTGGAGGGAAGGCTAGTTACCCCGATGTGCCGAGCTGTGTCCCTAACTCTCTGCAGCTTGTTGCATTCATGTGCAGTACCAGGCTGTTCTGTATCCAGGCCCAATGCATCCAGGCCCAATGCATCCAGGCCCAATGCATCCAGGCCCAATGCATCCAGACCCAATGCATCCAGGCCCAATGCATCCAGGCCCAATGCATCCAGGCCCAATGCATCCAGGCCCAATGCATCCAGGCCCAATGCATCCAGGCCCAATGTATTGAAACCCAATGTATTTTATAGGTATGTAAAAAGGAAAAGACTGGTAAAGACAAATGTAGGTCCCCTACAGACAGAAACAGGTGAATTGATTATGGGGAGCAAGGACATGGCAGACCAATTGAATAATTACTTTGGTTCTGTCTTCACTAAGGAAGACATAAATAATCTTCCAGAAATAGTAGGGGACAGAGGGTCCAGTGAGATGGAGGAACTGAGCGAAATACATGTTAGTAGGGAAGTGGTGTTAGGTAAATTGAAGGGATTGAAGGCAGATAAATCCCCAGGGCCAGATGGTCTGCATCCCAGGGTGCTTAAGGAAGTAGCCCAAGAAATAGTGGATGCATTAGTGATAATTTTCAAAACTCGTTAGATTCTGGACTAGTTCCTGAGGATTGGAGGGTGGCTAATGTAACCCCACTTTTTAAAAAGGAGGGAGAGAGAAACCGGGGAATTATAGACCGGTTAGCCTAACGTCGGTGGTGGGGAAACTGCTGGAGTCAGTTATCAAAGATGTGATAACAGCACATTTGGAAAGCGGTGAAATCATCGGACAAAGTCAACATGGATTTGTGAAAGGAAAATCATGTCTGACGAATCTCATTGAATTTTTTGAGGATGTAACTAGTAGAGTGGATAGGGGAGAACCAGTGGATGTGGTATATTTGGATTTTCAGAAGGCTTTTGACAAGGTCCCACACAGGAGATTAGTGTGCAAACTTAAAGCACATGGTATTGGGGGTAAGGTATTGATGTGGATGGAGAATTGGTTAGCAGACAGGAAGCAAAGAGTGGGAATAAACGGGACCTTTTCAGAATGGCTGGCGGTGACTAGTGGGGTACCGTAAGGCTCAGTGCTGGGACCCCAGTTGTTTACAATATATATTAATGACTTGGATGAGGGAATTAAATGCAGCATCTCCAAGTTTGCGGATGACACGAAGATGGTTGGCAGTGTTAGCTGTGAGGAGGATGCTTAGAGGATGCAGAGTGACTTGGATAGGTTGGGTGAGTGGGCAAATTCATGGCAGATGCAATTTAATGTGGATAAATGTGAAGTTATCCACTTTGGTAGCAAAAATAGGAAAACAGATTATTATCTGAATGGTGGCCGATTAGGAAAAGGGGAGGTGCAACGAGACCTGGGTGTCATTATACACCAGTCATTGAAAGTGGGCATGCAGGTACAGCAGGCGGTGAAAAAGGCGAATGGTATGCTGGCATTTATAGCGAGAGGATTTGAGTACAGGAGCAGGGAGATACTACTGCAGTTGTACAAGGCCTTGGTGAGACCACACCTGGAGTATTGTGTGCAGTTTTGGTCCCCTAATCTGAGGAAAGACATCCTTGCCATAGAGGGAGTACAAAGAAGGTTCACCAGATTGATTCCTGGGATGGCAGGACTTTCATATGAAGAAAAACTGGATGAACTGGGTTTGTACTCGTTGGAATTTAGAAGATTGAGAGGGGATCTGATTGAAACGTATAAAATCCTAAAGGGATTGGACAGGCTAGATGCAGGAAGATTGTTCCCGATGTTGGGGAAGTCCAGAACAAGGGGTCACAGTTTGAGGATAAAGGACCGAGATTAGGAAAAACTTCTTCACTCAGAGAGTGGTGAATCTGTGGAATTCTCTGCCACAGGAAGCAGTTGAGGCCAGTACATTGGCTATATTTAAGAGGGAGTTAGATATGGCCCTTGTGGCTATGGGGATCAGGGGGTATGGAGGGAAGGCTGGGGTGGGGTTCTGAGTTGGATGATCAGCCATGATCATAATAAATGGCGGTGCAGGCTCGAAGGGCCGAATGGCCTACTCCTGCACCTATTTTCTATGTTTCTATGAAACCCAATGTATCGAAACCCAATGTATCGAAACCCAATGCATCCAGGCCCAATGCATCCAGACCCAATGCATCCGGACCCAATGTATTGAAACCCACTGTATCGAAACCCAATGTATCGAGACCCAATGTATCCAGGCCCAATACATCCAGGCCCAATGCAGTGATAAAAACGGGTAAGGGTTAATTGGGACATACCAAATTTCTGCAGCCTCCTGAAGAAGTGGAGGGGGTGGTGAGCTTTCTCGGCCCTGACGCTGGATCAGGACAGGTTACTGATGATGTCCACTCATACATCAAGATGTGTGGGAGGTCATTCAAGAGACTGATGATGGTACTCGTCTTTGCGACCAGAGTGTTCCCCTTCCTTGGGTTGTGAGTCAGGGTCAAACCTGTCCTTGAACCTGGTGGTTTGTGGCTTTGGTATCTTCTGCCCTTTGGAAGAGCAGAGAGGAGAGAATGTCCGGGATGGGTGGGGTCTTTGATTATGTTGGCTGCTTCACCGAGACAGCGAGAGTTGCAGGCAGAGTCCACTGAGTCTTTATAAGACATTGGTCAGACCACATTTAGAATATTGTGAGCAATTTTGGACCCTATATCCAAAGAAGGGATGTGCTGGCCTAAGAGATGGTCCAGAGGTGGTTTACAAGAATGATTCCAGCAATGAAAGGGTTAATGTATGAGTAGTGTGTGATTTCTCTGGGCCTGTCGTCAACTGAGTTCAGAAGGACGAAGGGAGGGATCTTACTGAAGACTACGAGATGCTGAAAGGCCTGGACTGAGTGAAAGTGGGGAGAATCAGTAGAAGAGTCTGGGATTAGGGGACACAGCCATAAGATCATAACATAGAGAAGCAGAATTAGGCCTTTTAGTCCATTGAGTCTGCGCTGCTATTTCATCATGAAAATGCTATTTCATCAAAGAACTTTCTTTGAACCCCTCTGCAATGTCAGCACATCCTTTCTTAGATAAGGGTCCCAAAACTGCTCACAGTACTCCAGGTGAGGCCTCACCAATGCCTCATAAAGCATCAGAATAAAGGAGCATCCCTTTAGACCTGAGATGAGGAGGGAATTCTTCAACCAGAGGGTGGTCAATCTGTGGAATCCATTATCACAGATGGCTGTGGAGGCCAAGTCATTAGCGGCTTTTAAGGCAGAGACTAATAGGTTCACGATTAATAGAGGGGTTGAGGGTTGCCTGGAGAATGGAGTTGAAAAGATATTGGCCATGATTGAATGGTGGAGCACACTCAATGGGCTGAAGGTCATAATTCTACTTCTGTATCTTATGATCTCCCAGCGCTGGTGTACGGTCATCTTTGATCAAGGCACATACAACCTCTGGAATCTTTAAGCATTGCTGCCTTAGATCCTGGCCTGTGCAACTCCAGAGCGTTGCCATCTTTGATTCTTCTGTACCCATCTCCATCTTTTATGGCTGGTATGCCAAGTCTCTGGTGATCCAAGTGTCTCGGCTGTAGGAGACGGGCACTTTGATCATGAATGCTGATCATGAGGCGAGGGATGAGCCAGTTTTGCGCGCTGCTCCGAGACATTTACTCCACTCTCCGCGGCACCGAGGCCAAGGCCGTGTGCTGCTCTGGCTGCCCGTGTGATGAACTGAGGCTTCGGGTCTGTGGGCCCACTTCCATTCTGAATGCTTTTATTATTTGCATGATCTGTGTTTTCTCTTTCGTTCTCTCTCTCTCTATCTCTCTCTCTCTCTCTCTCTCTCTCTGTGCGCATTCAGTGTTTGTTGGTCTCTTTTTACTGGATTCTGTCAAGTTTCTTGTTTTGTGGCTGCCTGTAAGCAGACAAATCACAAGGTTGTGTAACTTATACATACTTTCATAATAAATGTAATTTGAACTTTGAACTTTGCATTTTACACGATTTATTTATATTTATAACTTATGATAATGTTCTTTATACCTTGCGTTGTACTGCTTTGGCAAAGCAACATATTTCACGATGTCAGTGATGGTAAATCTGATTCTGATCGACCACCAGAATACTGAAAGCCTCATCAGAAGCTGGGAGCCTGTCCTTGGTAATCCTCTGCCTAAGCGCTGCCTAATTACACGCTTAAAGATAACTTCATTTGAAAAATAAAGAAGACCAAAGAAATTGCCGAGTGATTTGAGGGCCATTTCCTGCCCCCAATTTCTTGTTCTCTTTAGAACTGTAGGTAAATCTGAGGAAAGGTTTCTCCTGGTACAGGCTCTGCCCAACTAGCTGAGTGTTTCCTGCTTTTTTTCTGTTTTTGTTCCTCTTATACAACGTTCAAGAGATTTACCAAAGTGTTTCTCAGGAGTAAAAATGAATAAAAATGAGACAAAATTTAAAGAAACACTCAGGTGGGGCAGCATCTGTGGAGGTGGAAACGGTTAATTAGAATGGTGGTGTATGTAATATCGGTAGCTCAGGTTGAGGTGTCGATGTTGTAGTGCTCAGCGAGCTGGGCAGTTAGATTGCAGACGTTTTTCATCACCAGTCGAGGTGACATCGTCAGAGCGCAGTTGTTTGTGTTTCTCTCTGGGAGTGCTCGTGTTTATATAGTCACCCTCCGCCACCCCCCCCCCCCATTCGATTGCCTCGGTCCTGATTGGCTACCCCTTCAGTTGACCTTTGAATTCTATTGGCTCGCATTTCTTTAACCCTCAGTGGTTCATAGATGGTGTCTATTTTAATATGTTTGTTTACACAGTTATCAAAAGAGAGCCATGCTTCTAAAAATTCTTGTCCCTGCTTTGTGTTTGCCTGCATCTGTGGTGTCCCAGTTAAAGTGGTGAGCTTGTTGGTCTTCATGAACTGAGATCAGCGACAGTGGATCGTGTCTTTGTACCGCCAGATTGTGTTCCAGTAAATGAGGGTAGAGTTTACATCCTGTCTGGCCGACGTAGTTCTTGCTGCATTCTCTACAGGTGCTCCTGTACACCACATTGCTTTTGTCAGTTGTCTTTACTGGTATTTTGGTTTTTGAGACAAGCTTCCTTAAAGTTTCAGGTCACAGTGTCATCGCTGATTAATTGGGTTCTGAAAACTCACACTCATTACTCATAGGGTCGTAGAGAAGTACAGCACAAAAACAGGTCCTTCAGCCCATCTAGACCATGCTGAGCCATTTAAGCTACATGATCCAATCGACCTGCACCGGAACCGTAGCCCTCCATACCTCTACCATCCATGTATCTATCCAAACTTCTCATAAACATTGAAATCGAGCTCACATGAACCACGCGCTAGCAACTCATTCCACACTCTCATCACCCTCTGAGTGAAGAAGTTTCCCCTCATGTTCCCCTTAAATGTTGAATCTTTCACCTTTGCCCATGACCTCTAGCTGTAGTCCCTTCCATCCTCAGTGGAAAAAGCCTGTTTGCACTTATCCTATCTATACCTCTCATAATTTTGTATACCTCTATCAAATCTCCCCTCAATCTCATATATTGCAAGAAATAAAGTCCTAAGCTATTCAGTCTTTCCTTATAACTCAGGTCCTCCGGACAAAGCAACATCTTTGTAAATTTTCTCTGCACTCTTTCGATCTTATTTACATCTTTCCTGTAGGTAGGTGACCAAACCTGAACACAGTACTCTAAATTAGGCCTCACTGATGTCTTATACAACTTCAACAGAACATCCCAACTCTTGTACACAATACTTTGATTTACAAAGGCCAATGTGCCAAAAGCTTTATTTATGACCCTATCTACCTGTAACGCCACTTCCAGTGAATTATGGATCTTTATTCCCAGATCCCTTTTTTCTACCACACTCCTCAGTGCCCTACCGTTCACTGGTTGGTTCTACTGAAATAAAACACCTCACACTTGCCTACATTAAATTCCATCTGCCATTTTTCAGCCCATTTTTCCGGCTGATCAACCATACTTTTATTTTACTCATCCACATGGAGAGCAGCATAGCTGCTGTCACCACACTTACGAATTCTGAACAGAGATACTGCATTTTTATACAGAATTGACTAGCAGTTATGGATATTGACTTGTGTATGCTCGGACGCCATCTTATTAGATACCTCCTGTACCTAATAAAGTGGCCACTGAGTGTATGTTCATGGTTTTCTGCTGCTGTATCCCGTCCTCTTCAAGTTTCGACGTGTTGAGCATTCAGAGATGCTCTACTGCACACCACTGTTGTAACACGTGGTTATTTGAGTTACTGGGGCCTTCCAGTCAGCTTGAACTCGTCTGGCCACTCTCCTCTGACATCTCTCATTAACACGGCATGTTCTCCCACAGAACAGTCGCTCACTGGATGCCTTTTTGGTTCCTGCACCTTTCTTTGTAAACTCTAGAGATTGTTGTGCGTGAAAATCAAACCACCCTTTCTGGCACCAACGATCATCCCAAGGTCAAAGTCACCTAAATCACATTTCTTCCCCATTCTGATGTTTGGTCTGAATAACAACTGAACCTCTTGACCATGTCTGCATGCTTTTATGCATCGAGTTGCTGCCACGTGATTGGCTGATTGGATATTTACATTAACGAGCAGGTGTTCAGATGTATGTATTAAAGTGAGTGTGTGTGTTCAAATTCCTTATTTTCCAGGTCAGTCGCCATTCACAATATACTGTAGGTGTTAAAAGTTAACAAAAACTACAAGAGAACAACTGATGAGGCTCTGAAGTTAGTAAAGTAATCGTCCCTTAGTTGGAGTGTTTCTTACATCTGAATCAGGTTTAATGTCACCGACATATATTGTGAAATTTGTTGTCTTTGTGGCAACAGTACAATGCAATACATAATAGAAAATATATGAATTACAGAGAGTATATGTATATTAAATAGTTAAATTAAATAAGTAGGCAAAAATAGAAATTCAAAAGTAGTGAGGTGGTGTTCATGGGTTCAATGTCCATTCAGAAATCGATGGCAGAGAGGAAGAAGCTGTTCCTGAATCATTGAGTGTGTGTCTTCAGGCTCCTGTACCTCCTCCCTGATGGTAACAATGAGAAGAGGGCATGTCCTGAGTGATGGGGGTCCTTAATGATGGATGCTGCCTTTTTAAGGCATCGTTCCTTGAAGATGTCCGGGATACTATGGACGCTAGTGCCCATGATGGAGCTGACTGAGTTTACAACTCTCTGCAGCTTACTTTGACCCTGTGTAGGCCGCTCTCCCCTGCCCACTGCCAATGCCAGACGATGAGGCAGCCAGCTAGAATGCTCTTCATGGTACATCTTTCTGTTGCATTCTTATCTTGCCTCCGTATGCCAAGTGGCCCCAGTGCCCTCGTGTGCAAAGTGAAACTCTGCTCTTCTAAGACCTTTCTTGCCTGGGTTGAATGTACAGTATCTGGACTTAACTCTTGCCTTGCCATAACTTCCATAACAGAGCATGGAAACGTGCCGTTCGGCCCAGCTTTTCCATGCTGACCAAGTGGTTGACCTGATCTAGTCCAATTTCTCTCATTTGGCCCATATCCCTCTAAACCTTTCCTGTCCATCTCCGTGAGGCCCTCCACTAGTCAAGGTCGACCATGGATGTTGCAAGCCAGCACTATATGTATGGAAAGAAAGCTGTTGCCCGTGTAGCAAGCCCCCTTCTCCACGCAGCCTTTTCCAGTGAGTGGGTACAGTTGCAAGGCAGCGGAGGTTTGAGATCAGATTTTACCTTCTCCGAGATGAGCTGCCAACCACGGCTGACCAGCCCCATCTGCCCGAGGCGACTGGTTTTAAGGCACCTTTGCCCCTTCTCCTGTCAGTAGGAACAGTTCTGCCGGGCTTAGCAGCTAAGCTACACGTTAAGATCAGCAGCTGGACTTGGTTGTCAGATGCTATCTGAGACACACGCCATTGAGAGCACTTAATAGGTAGTGGGAGTTTGTCCCTATTACCACCCTCAGCAACCTTAAGGAACCTATATATCTAATAATAATAATAATAAGTACTTTATTGATCTTGAGTGGGAAATTCTTTTGTAACAGCAGCAACATTTAAAAACACACTTAGCAGTGTGCAGACTTAACTGATAATAAAGTACAGAATAGTAATATTCACAATAATAATTTACCAATCTGCAGTAGTGTGCAATAGTAATGTATGAAATAATGAGACAGAGACTATTGAACTATGATCTGTGTTCCCCTCTCGCACAGAGATGAACGGTTGTTTATGTTTTTTGCATTTGGTCGGAAAGATTTTCACTAATGATCCTTGTGACAGTGGAGCTGAATGAGCCTGTTTGAAAGGCTCTGCTGCTTATTCAGTAGGTCATGGAGAGGATGTGTCAGATTGTCCATAATGGATAACAGTTTGTTTGGTAATCTGCTCTCCACCATTAACTCAAAAGAGTCCGGATTGTAGCCAGGGACGGAGCCAGCCTTCTTGAGGATTTTATTTAGTCTTTTTGCATCACCAACACCAATGCTACTCCCCCAACATAAAGCAGCAAGACTGCACTCACAACAATCAACTTGTTTTTTTAAATGTTATAAGTGTACCGGCCTCAACCACTGTCCAAAGAACATAAGAAATAGGAGCAGGAGTCGGCCATCTGGCCCATCGAGCCTGCCCCGCCATTCAATAAGATCATGGCTGATCTGGCTATGGACTCATCTCCACCTACCTGCCTTTTCCCCGTGACCCTTAATTACCCTACTATGCAAAAATCTATCCAACCTTGTCTTAAATATATTTACTGAGGTAGCTTCCACTGCTTTATTGGGCACAGAATTCCACAGACTCACCACTCTGGGAAAAGCAGTTCCTCTGTCCTAAGTTTACTCTCCCAAATCTTGAGGCTATGTCCTCTAGTTCTGGTCTCACGTACCACAGGAACAACTTTCCTGTTTCTATCTTACCTATCCCTTCCATAATTTTGTATGTTTCTATAAGATCGCCTCTCATTTCCCCCGTTAAACCTTCCCACCCTGAATGGGATCATGTCCACTTCCATCAAAGCTCCTCGGACTCTCCCGCTCCACCCTGACCCCAGAGGTTCCTCACCCCGGGACTGTATGAAGGATAACGTAAGATGGAGTGGTTAGTATACACAACATAGATCAGTACAGCACCATACATGTCCTTTGGCTGTCCTCTTAACAAGATCAGTCTGACTCATCCCTTCCACATAGACCTCCATTTTTCTTTCAACCATTTGCCTATGTAAGACAAGAAGGACATGGAAGCTTTAGAGAGGGTTCGTTTGTTATGTGCCGTGTCTTATGACATGAGTGATCTTGGTCTTTCCATTACCACCGGGTTCAGGAACAGCTTCTTCTTCTTCTTATTGTGTCCACGGACAGTCTATACATGGCCCAGCCAGAACTGGACACATTTTTGCACCTTGTTGTTGAATTCGGCAAGATCTGCAACAGTACAGGGTTCCTCTAGTGATGGGCATTGCAGGAGATGTTGCATAGTTTGTAGCTCAGTTCCACATTCACAAGTTGTCGGGCTGGTTGTATATCCCCATTTGCTTAGTGACAGCTTTGGACGACCTACACCAGTCCTAAGTCTGTTAAGGCACCTCCAGGTTGCCCAGTTGCAATTATCTCCTGGGGGAAGGCTTTCATCCAGTGGAATTTCCATCGTTGGGCGTTGTTTAAGACTGGTGAGCCGGTCTTTCCACAAGGCGATGCGAGCTTCAGGTGGGGTTGATTGTAATGGAACAACACTGTTCATGAAGCTCTTCCTTGACTTTAGGCGGCTGGGTGTAGGTGTACGACCATGTAGAGGGTGCCTCTCATCTGATGTTTGACGGAGTCGTTCTTTCTTGCTGGCTACCGTTCTCCTTATATCGGGGGAGTGATACCCAGCAGGATATATAGGCTGTTGGTGTTTGTTGGCTTTAAACAACCTGTGATAAGTCGGTAGGTTGCATTCAGAACGGCATCCACCTTCTCAGCATGAGTAGATCTTTCCCATGCAGGGCAGGCGTACTCGGCGGTGGAATAGCAAAGAGCAAGTGCACTGGCTCGCAATGTTTTCGAGCTTGCTCCCCATTTTGTGTTAGTGAGCTTACTCAGGATGTTGTTTCGTGTGCTCACTTTTGCCTTTGTCTTATTGATGTGGCTCTTGAAAGTGAGGCATCTGTCAAGGGTGGCTCCTCAGTAGATAGGGTGCTCGCAATGTGTCAGTGTTGCTCCACACCAGGTCACTTTAAGCTGTCGTCTGGCTTCACGGTTCCTGAGCTGGAATGCACAAACTTGCGTCTTTGATGGGTTGCACGGAAGTCATTTTCTTCATAGTAGGATGTTAGTCCCTCCAAGGCCTCAGAAAGCGTTTTCTCCACGGTGTTAGAATCAGTGCTTTGGGCAGTGATGCACAAGTCATCAGCATATATAAAACGACGTGTGGCATCATCTATAGGTTGGTCATTCGTGTAGATGCTGTACAGCAGTGCAAGCACACTCCCTGAGGAAGACCATTCTTCTGAATACGCCATTGCTGCGAGGAACAGCTACTTCCCTTCAACAGCACACCCCTCAGTACAGCAATGACTTTGCACTACAATTAAATTTGTATTTTCCTGTCCTAGTTTTGTAAAAACTTTGTATAATTTAGGTGTAACCTATGTTGTGAACATTGTGTCTCCCTGGGTAATTGGTCATATATCATCACCATCATTATGAGTCGTGTCACATGACGTGGGTGCTCACGGTCTTTCCATGACCATGATCGTTCTTGGCAAATGTTTCACAAAAGTGGTTTGCCTTTGCCTTCTTCTGGGCAGTGACTTTACAAGACGGGTGACCCCAGCTACCAATATTCTTCAGAGATTGTCTGCCTGGTGTCAGTGGTCACACAACCAGGATTTGTGATCTGCACCGGCTGCTCGTACGACCATCCACCACCTGCTCCCATGGTCATGTGACCCTGATCGGGAGGGGCAAAGCAGGTGCTACACCTTGCCCCAGGGTGACCTGCAGGCTAGCCGAGGGAACGAGTGCCTTCCACCTCCTTTGGTAGAGAGGTATCTCCACCCAGAAGGTGCAGGGGAGGTTTACCAGGAACTTGCCTGGATGTTTCATGAGGAAAGGTTGAGCATACTAGGGCTTTTCTCTTTGGAGCAAAGGAGGATGAGAGGCGATGACAGAGGTGGCAAAATGCATGGACAGAGTGGACAGCCAGTGCCTTTTCCCAGGGTGGCAGCAGCTAATATGGGAGGACATTCTCTTAAGATGTTTGAGGGAAAGTGTCAGAGGTAGGCTTTTTACACAGAGAGCAGTAAGTCTGTGAATGCTTTGCTGCATGTGCTGTAAGAGGCAGATACATTAGGGACACTTAAGGCACTCTTAGTTAGGTACATTGGTGAAGGAAAATGGAGGGCTATATAGGAGAGTGCTTAGATTAACCTTGGAGTAGGTGACAAGTTCGGCGCAACATCGTTGACTGAAGAGACTGTGCTGTGCTGTTCTACACGGTGCCCACTTGATTAGGTACACTTGCTTGTTAATGCAAATATCTAATCAGCCAATCATGTAGCAACAACTCCGTGCAAAAAAAGCATGCAGACGTGGTCAAGAGGTTCAGTTGTTCAGACCGAACATCAGAATGCAGGAGAAACATGACCTAAGTGACTTTGACCATGGAATGATTGTTGGTGCCAGACAGGGCGGTTTGAGTTTCTCAGAACCTGCTGACCTCCTGGGATTTTCGTGCACAACATTCTCTGATGCGAAAGGAGCATCCTGTGAATAGCAGTTCTGTGGGTGAAATGTCTCACTAACGAGAGAGGTCAGAGGAGAATGGCCAGACTGATTCAAGCTGACAGGAAGGCGACAGTAACTCAAATAACCACATGTCACAGTAGTGGTGACCTCCAGGAGGACCACAACCTTGCCGTAGGGTTTGGAGGCTTGCGTGCCTCAATGACCCGGAGGGCTATGTTGGCTGGAGTCAGGGTTTTATGCTTTGGCTCTTGGTAGACAGGTCAAAGTGTAGAGGTCAGACTAAAGGTGGTCCCCCGATCCTCCAGATTTGGGGGTTCAGCTCAGGGCTAACAACTCTGACTGGTCAAACGAAATCGTTACGGAAATAGCAATGAAGAATCCTTCTACATCTGAGTGTGACGGTATTCCCAAGTCTCCACCCGGGACTTGTATGACTGACAGTGGTGATAATAGAAAGGAAGCTACTGACATGATGAAGGAAGCTGTGAACACTACCAGAGATGGAGGACCTTTACTACTGTTCCTAACGCCAGCGGTTTAATGGGCAAAAGAAAAGAACAACAGTGGCGTGCAGAAGAGCATCTGTGAACGCACAACACGTCAAACCTTGCAGTGGATATGGGCTACAGCAGCAGAGGACCATGGACATACACTCAGTGACCACTTCACTGGGTACAGGAGGCTACTAAAGTAGTTACTGTTGTTGTTGTTCGTCCATCTTCAATGTTGATGAGGAGCTCGACACCATTATGCTGGTGTGGAGACTAGCGCGTGATTTGGATTTAAGTGAGGGAGAGTTGCACAGTGTCAGCCTCACTCTCTCTTCCCAATTCCCATCTGGATCCAGTGGCAAGACAAGATTTGAGATGGCTGGAGATGGGACTAAGCGCAGTGGATGACCAGGACATCTTCTGTGCCTTGTCGTGCTCTACGCATTCCACGATGCTCGCAGAGACCGTGTTCTTGATCATTGGACCTTCCATTGGTCTAGTCCGCTCAATCCACCGGTGTCTGTCTTCACATGCTGGGATAGACAACTTCCTATCTCACCGAGGGTTTGAGACCCGTCGGCTATCCTCATCTGGTTTAGCCGGCTTGTCGAAGCTGTTGCCGGGGTGTGGCTGCTGTCGCATGCAAACAGCTACGGAGAGCCACAGGTGAGAGCTGAGTGCCAGGTGGGGACCAAAGGTGGACTAACCACCTCGGAAAGGAAATGACATGTTTCCCCACCAGAGGTGCTACCCCTCCCTGACACCCCAGACACCCAGTCACTCAATGGAGGACTGGCTCGGAATGGAAATACTGGTGGACGATGTACTCTGATAACTTGAGCAGAAAGGGGCTTCCCAGGGGCCAGGGTTTGTAGGTTTAAGGCAGGGACAATAAACAACAAAATGTCAGTCAGTGGACCCCCCCCACCCGCCCCCCGAATTAGTGTGTTGGCCAAGCTCTCTGTGGCGTCACTGTGAACTTCCGTAGGTCATTGTAACTTTGTCGGGTGCAGAATCACATGTCTGCGGGCTGCTGCATGGAACGAGTCTCACTGTGCAGAGGACTGGGCCAAACCCTGTGTTTGCCTCAGAAGGAAACAGATGTTTTCAATACAGTGAGCTCTGAGCCAAAATCCCCCTGCTAAGCTCCAGCTCGCTAGAAGCGGCAAGTGGGACAAAGGGTGGAATTTTCCTGGCCGGGAGCTGGAGACAGGAATGCTGCTCCCTACGTCCAGTGAGACGGAATCCAAAGTGGCAGTGGGGTTGTTACAGTGAGGCGGGAATGCGTCCGTTCTCCCCGGACATCTCGGATCTTTCCTCAGTCTAACTTGCATGTTTCATTTGCCGTGTAAGTTGTATTTAATTTATGTTAACTTATTGTTGCAAAGCGCCGAGCTTTTGCTGTTGAAGGCTAACTGTCATGAAGGAGTCTGCTTTGTTCTGCGCCGTAGGGAGGGTCTGGGGACAGACTCTGTTTGTGGGCTTCAGTTCAGGACGTAGTTGTTTGCATTTATTGTTGGCATGATCTCTCTGGCTGCACTGATGCCTGGCTTCGTGACTGTGGATTCACTTCTGTTCTGAACGCTATTTGCTTGTGTTTACTGTTGGCATGATTTTATTTCTCGGCACATTGGGTGCTTGACGGTCTTTTTTTTAGGGTTCTTTTGGGTTTCTTTGTTTCGTGGCTGCCTGTTAGGGAACAAGTCTCAAGGTTATATAATATATACATACTTTGATGTTTGTTTTGTGACCTTGTCTATCTTGCCCTTGGCAATAAATCTGAAGTTGTGCTGTTCTGGGCACCGAAACTCGGAGAGGGGAGAGACTGTTGAAACCTGAGAAGGCGATGGAGGGCTCACTACCAAGGGACTGTGACCAATTCTGCAGCCACACTTCGGGGAGGGCGTGAGGGGGTGATAGGATGATAAGGCTCGGCTGACAGCACTGAGGTCTCCTGTTCAGGAGGAACTTGGAAGAAAGGGAAAGCTGATGGAAGGGTGGGATTCGCAAAAGGATTTGCAACAATGCGTTCCACACCCCACAGATGCTGTCTGAACCACTGAGTTCCTCCAGCAGATTGATTTTTGTTCCAGGCACTGGTCTGTAATGTGCTCTGGTCAGTAGACACTGGACTGTTTGTAATGTGCCCTGGTCAGTAGACACTGGACTGTTTGTAATGTGCTCTGGTCAGTAGACACTGGACTGTTTGTAATGTGCTCTGTTCAGTAGACACTGGACTGTTTGTAATGTGCTCTGGTCAGTAGACACTAGACTTTTTGGAGTGGTACTCTGTTCAGTAGACACCGGACTGTTTGGAGTGGTTCCCTGGTCAGTAGACACTGGACTGTTTGGAGTGGTGCTCTGGTCAGTAGACACTGGACTGTTTGGAGTGGTGCTCTGGTCAGTAGACACTAGACTGTTTGGAGTGGTACTCTGTTCAGTAGACACTGGACTGTTTGGAGTGATACTCTGTTCAGTAGACACTGGACTGTTTGGAATGTGCTCTGGTCAGTAGACACTGGACTGCTTGTAATGTGCTCTGTTCAGTAGACACTGGACTGTTTGTAATGTGCTCTGGTCAGTAGACACTGGACTGTTTGGAGTGGTGCTCTGTTCAGTAGACACTGGACTGTTTGGAGTGGTGCCCTGTTCAGTAGACACTGGACTGTTTGTAATGTGCTCTGGTCAGTAGACACTAGACTTTTTGGAGTGGTACTCTGTTCAGTAGACACTGGACTGTTTGGAGTGGTGCTCTGTTCAGTAGACACTGGACTGTTTGGAGTGGTGCCCTGTTCAGTAGACACTGGACTGTTTGTAATGTGCTCTGGTCAGTAGACACTAGACTTTTTGGAGTGGTACTCTGTTCAGTAGACACTGGACTGTTTGGAGTGGTGCTCTGTTCAGTAGACACTGGACTGTTTGGAGTGGTGTCCTGTTCAGTAGACACTGGACTGTTTGTAATGTGCTCTGGTCAGTAGACACTAGACTTTTTGGAGTGGTACTCTGTTCAGTAGACACTGGACTGTTTGGAGTGGTGCTCTGGTCAGTAGACACTGGACTGTTTGGAATGTGCTCTGTTCAGTAGACACTCTGGACTGTTTGGATCATAAGACCATAAGACATAGGAGCAAAATTAGACCATTCAGCCCATTGAGTCTGCTCTGCCATTCCATCTTGACTGATCCTAGATCCCATTCAACTCCACCAACCTGCCTTCTCGCCATACCCTTTGATGCCCTGACCGACTTCTGCATTAAATACACCCACACATTTGGCCTCCACTTGCACACTGTGGCAGAGCATTCCACTGATTCACTACACTTCGGCTAAAAAAAAATTCTCCTTATCTCTGTTCTAAAAAATGTCATTCCTCAATGTTGAGGCTGTGCCCCCTAGTTCTGGATACCCCCCATGATAGGAACCAGTGACTCCACATCCACCCTATCTAGACCTTTCAACATTTGGTAGGTTTCAATGTGATTTCTCCCACCCCCCCTCATATTCTCCTGAATTCCAGTGAGTACAGGCCCAAGGCTGCCAAATGCTCCTCATGTGTTAACCCCTTCATTCCCAGAATCACCCTCATGAACCCCCTCTGGACTCTCTCCAATGACAACACATCCTTTCTGAGATATGGGGCCCAAAACTTGACAATAAACTGCAGGCTGACTAGTGTCTTATAAAGCCTCAGCATTATCTCCTTGCTTTTATATTGTATTCCCCTTGGAATGACTGCCAACATTTCATTTGGATTCTTTACCACAGACTCAACCTGTAAATTAATCTCCTGGAAGTCTTGTCCGAGGACTCCTACGTCCCTGTGCACCTCTGATGCTTGACCTTCTCCCCATTAAATAATAGTTTGCACTATTGTTCCTTTTACCAAAATGTGTACATTTCCTAACACCGTATTCCATCTGCCACTTTTTTTCCCGTTCTTCCAATTTGTCTAAGTCCTGAACATGACTAGTCACCAGCAGCCAACCAGAAAAGGCCCCTTTATTCTCACTCGCTGCCTCCTGCCTGTCAGCCATTCTGCTATCCGTGCCAATATCTTTCCTGTAACGCCGTAGGATTTTAGCTTGTTCAGCACCTCATTATGGCACCTTATCAAATGCCGTCTGAAAATCCAAGTAAATGACATCCACTGCCTCTCCTTTGTCCACCCTGCTTGTTACTTCCTTGAAGAACTCTAACAGACTTGTCAGGCAAGATTTCCCTTCACAGAAACCATGCTGACTTTTACTTATTTATCATTAGTCTCCAAGTACCCTAAAATCTCATCGTTAATAATAGACTCCAACATTTCCCAACCACTGAGGTTAGGCTAACTGGCCTCTAATTTCCTTTCTTTTGCCTTCCTCCCTTAAAGACTGGAGTGACAGTTACAATCTTACAGTCCTCTGGGACCATGCCACAATCAAGTGATTCTTCAACAATCATGACCGATGCATCTGTTATCTCTTCAGCAAACTGTCTCAGGACTCTGGGATGTAGTCCAACTGACCCAGGTGACTTATTCACCTTAAGACCTTTCAGTTTGCCCAGCACTTTTTCCTTTGTAATAGCAATGGCACTCATTCCTGCTCCCTGACACTCACGGACCTCCGGCACACTGCTAGTGTCTTCCACAGTAAAGACAAATGTAAAATGCCCATTAAGTTCATCTGCCATTTCTTTGTCCCCCATTACTACCTCAACAGCATCATTTTCCAGTGGTCCAATATAATCTCTCACCTCCCTTTTACTCTTTATATAACTGAAAAAAGTTTTGGTATACTGCTTTATATTATTGATTACTCTGCCCTCATATTTCATCTTTTCCCTTTTAGTTGCCTTTTGTTGGATTTTAAAAGCTTCCCAATCATCCAACTTCCCACTCACTTTTGCTATGTTATATGCCCTTACACTTGACTTATACTTCTCCCTCTCAAACTGCAGGATGAATTCAATCACATTATGATCACTGCCTCCTACGGTTTCCTTTACGTTAAGCTCCCTAATAAGACCAGGGTTATTACACAACACCCAATCTAAGATAGCCTTTCCCCGAGCAGGCTCAAACACAAACTGCTCTAAAAAGCCATCTCATAGACATTAAACAAATACCCTCTCTTGTGATCCGACACCAACCTGATTTTCCCAATCCCCTTGCATATTGAAGTCCCCCATTACAATTGTGTCATTACCTTTATTACATGCCTTTTCCAGCTCCCTTTGCAATCTTAACCCCATATCTTGGTTACTATTTGGAGGTCTATATATGATTCCCATAATGTTTTTTTTTTACACACTTGCAGTTTCTTAACTCCACATTCAACATTCTCTGACCCTATGTCACCTCTTCCTAAAGATATAATTCTATCTCTTGCCAACAGAGCCACATCACCGTCTATACCTTCCTGCCTGTCCTTTCAATACGAAGTATATCCTTTGACGTTAAGCTCCCAACTATAGCCTTCTCAGTGATGCCCACAATGTCATACCGACCAATCTCTAATTGCGCCGTGAGTTCGTCCACCTTATTCCGAATGTTACACGCATTTAAGTACAGCACCTTCAGCGGTGCTTTGTTAAGTAGAGGAGCTCACAGCCTCGCTACAATGTCGCAGGTTCGAATCCTCCTTCAGAGACTGGAGCATTTTATCTGAAGCTCCACTCCCAGCTCTGTTACAGAGGGACTGACTTGTAAATAAAACGTTAAATGGAAATTAGGAGATAGTCAGGATTAAATTATTAACCTTATACATCACTGTTAGAACCAACTAATAGAGAGTCGTAGAGCACAGGGTCAGGGCCTTTGGCTCATCTAGTCTGTGCTGAACCCTTTCAACTGCCTATCCCCTTCAACCTGCACAGGGACCATAGCCCTGCAACCCTACCATCCGTGTACCTGGCCAAACTTCTCTTAAACGTTGAAATCCAGCTCACCACCTGTGCTGGCAGCTTGTTCACGACCCTGTGAGTGAGGAAGTTTCCTCTCACCAGAGGAGATGTCAGTGGTGAGTTTTTTACGCAGAGTGGTGAGTGTGTGGAATGGGCTGCCGGCAACGGTGGTGGAGGCCGATATGATAGGGTCTTTTAAGAGACTCCTGGACAGGTACATGGAGCTCAGAAAAGTAGAGGGCTGTGAGTAACCCTAGGTAATTTCTCAGGTAAGGACATGTTTGGTACAGGATTGTGGGCTGAAGGGCCTGTATTGTGCTGTAGGTTTTCTATATTTCTATGCTTCTAACCTATGACCTCTGGGTGTAGTCCAACCAACCTCAGCGGAAAAAGCCTGCTTGCATTTACCCTGTCTATACCCCTCATAACTTTGTATACCTCTATCAAAATCTCCATACAACCATTTCCTTTCCATGTGTCACCCCCAATATGTCTCCACTCCCTGTTCTGTCTGGCATTTGTGCAAGGTCTTCTAACCTCAGCCACTTCCTGAAGTATCATTAACAGGGACGTCTCCCCATAACGCTGAAGAATTTATCGTCAACAGGTAGGCCCTGGGTCAGTAGGATGAGGTAGGGAAATGAGGCCTTTCAATGAAGCTGCTGCCAGTGAGCCAAAGAGTACTACAGCACAGAAACAGGCCCTTTGGCCCATCTAACCTGTGCCGAATTATTATACTGCCTAGCCCCTTTGGTCAGGCATACAAGGGTGACATGGGAAGAGGGCGTAGGGCAGAATGGAGCAGGGTAGTTTAGTGGTTAGCACAACTCTTTACAGTACCAGTGACCTGGGTTCAAATCCCGCCACTACCTGTAAGTAGTCTGTACTTTCTCTACATAACCATGTAGGTTTCCTCCCACAGTCCAGAGACTTGGGAGTTGGTAGGTTAATCGGTCATTGTAAAATTGTCCCATCATAGGCTGTGATTAAACCGGGGGATTACTGGCGGCACATGGTTTGAAGGGCTGTGTGGATGTGTTCCGTGCTATATCGCAATAAGTGAAGAAATAAATAAACTGATAGATGGATGGATAGATGGGTGAGAGAACAGAACCTGTGGTGGAGCAAATAGACTCAGTGACACCCCCCCCACCCCAACAATATCGGCAAATGGGACTTCAGCCCAGTGGCCACAATTAGGAAGTGTAGATGATGCAGACGAGGAATTTCTGTAGCCTGAGGATGGTGTGGATTCCACAGTGGGTCACGGACGAAGGGTCATTACTGTGCTGTGCAGTCCAATGCTCTAAATAAGGAAAAATGTTTTCAGACAATGATGTGGTGGAGGTCTGGAACTCAATAATGAAGACAAAGATCTAAGAGAGTGGACATGGAATGTTTCCATTAGTGGGAGAGTCTCGGACCAGAGGGCACAGCCTCAGAACAGAAGGATGTCTGGTTGGGTTGAGTTGTTCTCCAGTCTTGGCAATTTACTTGTAAACGTTTCATCACCATACGAGGATACATCATCAGCGTGCCTCATTGCTGGTTGGTTACGTGGCAAACTTCATGCATTGTGATCTGGAGTTTGCCCATATCGGCTCTTAAACAGGATCGAAGTCTACCTGTCTGTTTATAGAATTGTTTGTGGAAAACCATGCTTCGAGGAATTCTCTTTCATGCGGCATGTTTGCTTGCGCCATGATTTTCACTGATGCCTAGTCGATTTTGTGCCCCTCTCGATCTCCATGGGTGGAGACCAGGGAGAGTTGGTCACGCCGCTTCACAGTCAGCTGGTGCTCAAGAATAGTTTTCTCCCAGTTTGGCTGGCGTAATATTTGCTGCAGTCTCTGTATTGGATTTTGTAGACAACCTTGGTCTTGTCTAATAGCTCCAAGCTTGATTCATAAAGGTGTCAAAGGTTACGGGGGGGGTGAGGGGGAACAGCAGAAAGATGGGGTTGAGAAGGAAAATAAATCAGCAGCCCTGATCAAATGATGGAGCAGAGCCGATGGGCTGAATGGCCTTATGCTAGTGTCTTAGGGTTTTATGGTCTTACGGAAATGTGGTTATCGAGGAGTGCTGGGTATTGTATTGGAATTGGTTTATGATAGTCACAGGTACTGAGATACATTGAAAAGCCTGTCAGCCTTTCTTACAGATCTGATCATTACACAGTGCATTCAGGTAGAACAACAACAATGTAGAATAAAGTATAAAAGGTACCAAAAAAGTGCAGTGCAAGTAGACAATAACTTGCTCTTCTCAAAGTTTTGAATACCAGACAGTCCTGGATAGCCGGGGGTGGGGAGAGGGTGCAAGGGGCAGGCAGAACGGAAGTTAACTCAGATAAGTGCAAAGTGCGACACTCGGGACGTCAAACCAGGTCAGCCCTGGTAAACTTGTTCCTCGGGCTGGCCAAGTTGGGGGCAGCATGGTAGCGTAGTGGTGAGCACAACGCTTTACAGAACAGACAACCTGGGTTCAATTCCCGCTGCTGCCTGTAAAGAGTTTGTATGTTCTCTCTGTGACCGTGTGGGTTTCCTCCGGGTGCTCTGGTTTCCTCCCACAGTCCAAAGGCGTACCGGTTTGTAGGTTAATTGGTCATTGTGAATTGTCCCGTGATTAGGCTGAGGTTAAATCGGGGAATTGCTGGGCAGCACAGCTAGAAGGGCCAACAGGGTCTACTCTGCATTTTATCTCAATAAAGTAAAATAAAAAATAAAAAGTTAGCTATGTGTGATTCCTAGAGGTGGGCAGTGATCTGTGCTGACCACCCGGTAGCTTTCCGGGGTATGTCTGTGCCCAGGTACCACTGGTTGTCCCACTCTCATCAGGAAAGGGCATCCACGCCTGAACTGCCCAGGGACAATTACTTTCCCGAGCCATCGGGCTGTTCAACACCTCCACACATTAACCCACCTACACCATGGCGGTTGTCCTTCGTGAGAGGAGTCCTGTGCGGGGGAGTTTTTAAAGCGGAAAATCCGTTGTACTGGGGCAGTTCCAGTCTCTCGACCTCAGTGGTACAGACAAACGTCACAAACTGGGGTCTTCCTTGGTTGCAGTGGATGACCATGATGTCTCCCCTGCTTTTGCTCTCCACAGAGCGTTGTAGAACCACCTTCCTGGCCGTTGGATCTCACTGTAGATCTCATCCACCCAGCCCACCGGAGCTGAATTTGCATGCTAGGACAGGCATATCCCTATCTCTCCGGGGTGTGAGGCCTGACGGCTACCCTCCTCTGGTTTAGCCCACCTGTCGAAGCAGTGTATCAGGGTGTGGCCGCTGTCACATACAAACAGCTACTTGGAGCCGCAGGTGAGAGCTGAATGTCCGGTGGGGACCTAAGGTGGGAGAGCTGCCCCAGAATGGACATAACAAGCCCCTTCACCAAAGGTACTACCCCTCCCAGGACACCACGTGCACCCCCACCACCACTACATACCCATCACCTAGTGTCACTTTATATAGATACAACACTGGACAACAAATTTTTTTGGAAGTGTTGCTTAAGAGTCCAACAATAATCAGCCAGCATTGATGGATTCCAGTTGCCCTGACACTGTTTCTCCATGACCACAATGTCCTGGTGAAACCTTTCACCATGCTTGTCACTGACAGCACCAAGATCTGCAGGGAAGGAAGTCTAAATGGGAATGCAGAAAATGAACCTTTAGTGATATGTTGCACTTCATGGTTTTGTGTGTTTGAAGCATGTTGCCAACCAACTGCATGTAGTTTGGTGCTCTGTAGTTGCCAAGAAAATTTTCAGTAACATCCTTGAATGCCTTCCATGTGATTTTCTCCGGTCCCACTAGAAGTTCTTCAAATTGCCTGTCATTGATGACCTGTTTGATTTGTGGACCAACAAAAATGCCTTCCTTAATCTTGATATCAGTTATTCTGACTTGAATTACGAATTGAAGTAGCAAATAGAGGTGATTTTTCAAAAGTGGTGTGTGATAGGGAAATTTCATGGTGATTTTCATAATTAGCAGCCTAAAACCCATAAAGTACACCCAACAGTATTTAGCAAGTAAAATCTTTGTTGTCCAGTGCCATTGGTCTGTGGGTATAACAGTTACTCGAACATCGTGTTTATATTGGATTGCTTTTATATTTATATTTATTGTGTTCTTTATGCTTGTTGTTTTTTTTATGCTGCATTGGATCTGGAGTAACAATCATTTTGTTCTCCTTTACTCTTATGTACTGAAGAATGACAGCAAACAATCTTGAATCTAGAGAAAGGTTATATTTTATTAACTTACTTATGGTAATACTTAGGTTTATGTGCCATGTGTGACATGTGGGCGCACTGTGGCCTGGAGGAATGTTGTCTTGTTTGGTTGTACATATGCAGTCAGATGCCGATAGGTGGTGTCCATGGTTACCACGGAAATGTTCCAGGACCATTGGACACCACAGAGATAAACGGCGTCCTTAGATGTGAATGGGAATATTTTAATTTAGTTTATGATAGTTCTTGTTGTGTCTAGTGTTCTTGGCGTTGGTTTACAGTAATGTAGAAGAAGAAATAAACATATGTTTTTATTTAAAAAAAAAGAACAGGACAGGGCCCAGGGAAATCCAGGCCCAAGAGTGAGGAAAGACATGAGGTTTGATTGATTTAAGCAGCTGGCTGAATTAGAAAGGTTGGGTACAGGCCGAATTGAGGTAGCGGAGCCTGGGTCCGAGTGCGTATCGAAGCAGCAGGGCTTGGATCTGAGAGCGAGGAACGACCTGAAATTTGGACCATTTAAGCCAGGGCCAGGTTGAAAAGGTCCGGTTCAGCTCGTGATCCGCGAGGCTTACTCGTTTCTGCACTGAACTGAAGCTGTGGCCTGCAACAAACAGGCTCCTGAGTCGGCTGCAGTGATGACTGGCCTCGTGGCTGTGGACTCACTTTCATCAACTTCATTTCTGAATGTTATTTGCTTATTTTTATTGTTTGCACGTTTGTTTCTTTTCTGCACATTGGGTGCTTGATGGTCTTTTCTTAATGGGTTCTATTGGGTTTCTTTGTTTGGTGGCTGCCCGTAAGGAGATGAATCCCAAGATTCTATATAGTATACATACAATTTGAACTTTTGACTTTGAACAGAGAGACCTTGGGGCACAAGTAAAAATGCAGAGTATTTCTGAAGTAATTTGGAGTAATCCGAATTCACTGACAATGGGACCGGGGTTAGACGGGATGATGAGGAAAGCATTGCGGCATGCTTGCCTTAATGGACTGGGTAAGGGAGTGCAGGAGTTGGGTTATCATATTACTATTCCCCTCCGTGGGTGCTGCCTGACCTGCTGAATCCCTCCAGCGCCCTCTTAGTTGCACGTGCCATGGGTTAGGCTGCACTTGGCGTATTGGTCACCACACTGTGGAAAGTTCCAGAGGGTGCAGGGAAGATTCACGGGGATGTTGCCGGGGCTGGAGGACTTAGGAGAGAATGGATAGGCTGGTTCTTCTTCCCTTGGAGCAAAGAAGGCTGAGAATTCTTACGATCCAGGTATATAAAACCGAGACATATAGATAACCAGTGTCTGTTTCAGAATCAGAGTCGTAGTCACGCTTAATATCACCGGCATATGTTGTGCAATCTGTTGTTTTGTGGCAGCAGTAAACTGCAATGCATCACAATAAAAAAACTATAAATTACAAAAAGAAATATATTTTAAAAAATGAAAGTAGTTCAAAAAAAAACCCAAGAAATTGTGAGGTAGTGTTCATGGATTCAATGTCCATTCGGGAATCTGATGGCAGAGGGGGAGAAGCTGTTCCTGAATCACTGAGTGTGAGTCTTCAGGCTCCTGTACCTCCTCCCTGGTGGTAACAATGAGAAGAGGCATGTCTGAAACTAGAGGGCACAGATTTAAGCGGGTGGCAGGGTGGAGATATATCTTTACCAAAGGAGGTGTAAGGTGCTCCTTCCCTCTGCTGGCTTGCAGGTCCCCCTTGGGCAAGGTGTAGCACTTGATTAGCCCCCATCCCACCCCCTTCCTGAGATCAGGGTCACATGAAGCCACGGGATCTGGTGCTGGATGGTCATATGAGCAGCTGGTGCATATCACAAGTCCTGGTTATGCGATCACTGGCGCCAGGCAGACAATCTCTGAAGAGTGCTGATAACGGCTGGGGTCACCTGTCTTGTAAAGACGCTGCCCAGGAGGCGGCAGTGGTAAAGCACACTGTAGAAGCATTAACATGATCTTAAGCATGATTGCTCTTAGCAAAGTTTTCTACAGAAGTGCTTTGCCATTGTCTTCTTCTGGGCAGCGTCTTTACATGACGGGTGGCCCCGGCCATTGTCAATACTCTGGCACCAACGTAGCACGCTCACCATTTGCAGCAGAACCACACAAGCAACAAGAACAAAACACCAACAGCAAAGCGAGCCCCTTTCCTCCCTCCCTCCCACACACTCCCGGGGAGGCCTTCAATCCCTGGACAGGCCTCCAGTGGAGACATGGACTCGCAGACGTCATGCTTCTGACTTCCAGATGCACTGACCCAGGGCTTTGACCATCAGGATCTGGTTTCCGGACTTGCTGTGTTTGGCCTTCGGCCTTTGGGCTTTGATCCCCGTTATCGACCCTAGAGCTTGCAGTCATGGGACCCCAGCCTCTGGGCCTCAAACTTGAGACTCACACAGACCTCTGAGAGAGGCTTCAACAACTCTTGTGCTCCTCGCCTTGAGGTATCAGTACTAACCGGAATGTTCCACCTATGCGGTGGTCGATGGACAGGTATCCCCGGGAATCAGTTGGGAAGATACTACATTTCTTCAGGAAGGAATTTTTTAGGCACGTCCTTGAAATTCTCCCCTGTCTGCCTGAAGAGAGGGGTAATTTTGGTTGACGGGATGTGGCATGGCCCCACAATGGGGAACCTGCCTACTTTGAGGAACAATGATCACAGCTTTCACCATGCGACAACAGTTAGGGCCAGTGCACAGTTCTGGTCTCCACACCAAAGGAAGAGTGTGGTACTGCAGAGGAAGCTGATGAGGATATTTCCTGTAATAGTCATAGGAAGCCCATCACCCCAGGCGGGACATAAGCCACTAACTGCAGCTTGCCGGAGTCCCCTGTAATAAGAGTCATAGTCAGAGAAAAGTACAGCACAGAAACTGGCCCATCTCATCCGTGCTGAACCATTTAAACTGCCCACTCCCATCGACCTGCACCGGGACCATTAGCCCTCCATACCCCTCCCCTATCATCCATGTACCTATCCAAACTTCTCTCCAGCATTGAAATCGAGCTCACATGCGCCACTTTCGCTGGCTACTTGTTCCACGCTCTCACCACCCTCTGAGTGAAGAAATTTCCCTTCATGCTCCCCTTAGACTTTTCACCTTTCACCCTTAACCCATGACCTCCAGTTGTAGCCCATACGACCTCAGTGGAAAAAAACCGTATCTGTACCCCATAATTTTGTATGTCTTTTTCAAATTACCCCTCAATCTTCTACATTCCAAGGAATAAGGTCCTAATCTAATTAATCTTTCCTTATAACTCAGGTGCTCCAGACCCAGAAACATCCTTGTAAGTTTTCTCTGTACTCTTTCAACCTTATTTACATCTTTCCTGTCGATAGGTGACCAAAATTGCACACAGTACTCCAAATTAGGCCTCACCAATGTCTTATACAACTTCAACACAACATCCCATCTCCTGTACTCAGTACCTTGATTTATGAAGGCCAATGTGCCAAAAGCTTTCTTTATGACCCTATCTACCCGTGACACCACTTTCAATGAATTATGGACCTGTATTCCCAGATCCCTTTGTTCTACCACACTCTTCAGTGCCCTACCGTTCACTGTGTACAGGACATAGGCTGCTGACTGCAGCTCACCGGGGCCAGGCTTTCATGTGCCTCCAGATGTAGCCCATCTTCTTGGTGTGTCCTTCCTCTACCAGGGATGAGGCCTTTAGAGCTTCTGTTGGTGTTTCTGTAGCTCTGGGTTTTCAGGGAATGTGGTTTATTTATTGAGGGACAGTGCAGAATAGGCCCCTTCCGGCCTTTCGTGCTGCACCACCCGGCAACCCCCGATTTAACCCTAGCCTAACCATGGGACAATTTACAACGACCAATCAACCTACCAACCGGTACGTTGTGGACTGTGGGAGGAAACCGGAGCACCCGGAGGAAACCCACATGGTCACGGGGAGAGCTTCCTTACAGGCAGAGGCGGGAATTGAACCCAGGTCACTGGTACTGTAAAGCATCATGCTAACCACTACGCTACCGTGCCGCCCAGTGCCTGACCCTCCTCCTTTTGCAGGCAGGCTCAGGACCGTCCATGGTAGAGTTCACATTTCCGGAGTTACGAGGAGCTATTGACAAGGCGGTGGGCCTGTACCTTCGGAAGAACAAAAAAGATCAGTGGAGATTTAATTAAGGTGTACGAAAGTATGCGAGGCATAGCTGGAGTAAACAAGAAATAACTGTTTCCCTTAAGGATGGCAGATTTATAGTTATAGAGCACAGAAACAAGCCTTTTGGCCCATCTTCTCCGTGCCGACCAAGATACCTATGTAAATGAATTCATTTCCCTGCATTTGGCCCATAACCTTCTGAATCTTCCCCGTTCATGTTCCTGTCCAAACGACTTTTAAATGTTGTAATTGGATCTACCTCTTCCACTTCCCCTGGCAACCCGATCATAGACCCACCACCCCCTGTGTGGAAAAACCTGCTTCTCAAGCCTCTTTTAAATGTTTGCTCGCTCACATTAAACCTGTGTGCTCTAGTTTTAGACTCTCCTACTCTCCTGAGAAAAAGACTGTGACAACCTTCCCTACCTGTGACAGTTTTATAAATCAGGTCACCTCTCGGCCTGCTTCACTCCAGGGAAAACGGTTCCAGCCCGTCTTTGCTCTCCTTATAACTCAAGCCTTCCAGGCCACCTAATATCCCCCCTGGTGTCCCACACCTCTGGGTTCAGGGACAGTGTTTACTCTACAACCATCCGACTCCTGAACCAGCGTGAACAACTTCAGCCAGCTCTGCACTGAACTGACTCCAAAGGTTCCATTTAATATCAGAGAATGTATACAGTATACAACCTGAAATCCGTACTCTTCACAGACATCCACCAAACAGAAAAAATCCCCAAGAATGAATGACAGAAACATCAGATTCCCAAAGCCCCTCCCCCTCCCACGCACACCCTCCCCCTCCCCTCAGTTGCCCTAGCAGAAAGCATCAACCCTCCCCCTCCCCTCCCCTCAGTTGCCCCAGCAGAAAGCATCAACCATCCCCCATTTGCTGCAGCAGAAAGCATCAACCCTCCCCCTCCCCTCTCCCTCCCCACTTGCTCCAGCAGAAAGCATCAACTCTCCCCACACCCCCCATGCAAGGAATAGCAAAGTCTCCAAAGAGACCATGATCTGGAGTTCACCAGAAAACAACAGTTCCTACGCCAACACCTCAGTTTCTCAGACACGGTCTCTCTCACTAGCGAGGGCGAGCAGGGAGACCAGCAGCTCACTGTTTCAATGTTACAGCCTGCCGCGTCGCCCCTCCAAGTCCCCTGATTTGAGGACCGACAGGCTCTCACTCATCATCAAGACAGATACCATGTCAAGGACTGTACTATTCCTGTTCTCAGTATTGTTATTTGCATGATATGTCTTTTGCACATGGGTTGTTTGTGTCAGTCACTGTAGTTTTTCAGAAATTCTTTTGTATTTCTTTACTCACTGCCTGTTACACTGCTGGCGTTTAGTGCAGTAGTGAATGTCCTCCATCTCTGTCTGGTCTTGGCCATCTTCTCTATTGTTCCCCAGGTGTGGCTCAGTTCCTCATTTCTGCCCCATGGTACAGCGTCAAAGGTTAAGGGGAGGGAGCAGGAGAGTGGGGTTGGGAGGGGAAATAAACCAGCCATGATTGAATTGCGGGGTAGTTTTGATGGACCGATTGGCAAAGTTCTGCTGCTATGCCTAATATGCCAATAGTCAACCCTGTGTTTAAATAGCAGTGAGGTGAGCACCAAACCAGCAAAGGCTGGGAATTATCAGCACTATTGTGCTAGCATTTGGGAACAGTAGATGGGCAGATTGTCCTCCAGATGTGGTGTAACTTTAAACAATTTCACGCAAAGTTGGTTGACAGGAATATGAGATGTTTGAAAAGATGTACTGGTCTCGGTCTGTGTTATCTCATGTTCTCGTTATTTTTTGCTATTTATTTATATTTGCATTTACACAGTCTGTTGTCTTCTGCACTCTGGTTGATCTTTCATTGATCCTGTTATAGTTACTATTCTATAGATTTGCTGATTATGCCCACAGGAAAATGAACCTCGGTTGTATATAGTGACATATATGTATTCTGGAAAATTTGCTTTGAACTTTGAACTTTGAGTTGGAGCGGGTATTAGAGTGACAGGGGAGGGGATGGAGCTCAGTGTGGAAGTAGAGAGAGATTTTAAGTCCAGAACAACCTGATCCCACAGCCCACCTTAACCTTGCTGTTCCATATAAATACCCAGCCATGTCACATGACACAGAAATAGCCCCTTCAGCTTATTGAGCTTGTCCTAGACATCAGCCACACATTTCTTGCGATCCCATATGGCTGTCTCCCCATTCTACTCCTCACCTTTGCTCTAAGGGGCAATTTACAGCGGCTGATTAAACCACTGACCCTGCACATCATTGGGATGTGGGAGGGAACAGGGGTACCCTGGGGAAATCCAACGTTCAAACACCACACACTTACATACACACACACACACACACACACACACACACATACAGATACAGACAGACAGATACATACACACACACACACACACACACACACACACACACACAGATACAGACAGACAGATACATACACACACACACACACACACACACAGATACAGACAGACAGATACATACACACACACACACACACACAGGCAAACAGACACACACACACACACACACAGACAGATACATACACACACACACACACACAGATACAGACAGACTGATACATACACACACGCACACACACGCACACAAACACACACAGGCAAACAGACACACACACACACACACACAAACAGACACACACACACACAGACAAACAGACAGATAGACACACACACACACACAGGCAAACAGACACACACACACACACACACACACACACAGCGCCAGAGGTGGGAATTGAACCCGGGTCTCTTCAGCTGTGATACAGCTGCTCCACGCACAACCATGGGCCCCCACTGCACTTTCTCTGTAGCTTTTACACTACCTGCGAAAGGATCTCAGGCCGAGACATGGACTGTTTATTCAGTTCCGTAGATGCTGCCTGACCTGCTGAGTTCCTCTGGCATTTTGTGTGTGTACACTTTATTCATTGAGATGCGGTGCAGAATAGACCCTTCCAGCCCTCCAGCTGCGCTGCCCAGCAACCCCCAGTATAACCCTACCCTAAACGTGGGACAATTTACAATTTAACCCTACCCTAAACATGGGACGATTTACAATCTAACCATGCCCTAAACATGGGACGATTTACAGTTTAACCCTGCCCTAAACGTGGGACAATTCACAATCTAACCATACCCTAAACATGGGACAATTTACAATGACCAATTGGTACGTCTTTGGACTGTGGGAGAAAACCAGAGCACCCGGAGGAGAAAGTACAAACTCCTTACAGACAGCGGAGGGAATTGAACTTGGTGGTGTGTATGTAAAGTGTTGTTATTCAGAATCAGGTTCAATATCACCAGCATATTTTGTGAAGTTTATGTGGCAGCAGTAGAATGCAATACATATTAATGAAAAATTGATTTACAGTAATATATATATATTCATTTGTTAAATAAGTAGTGCAAAAACAGAAATAAAAAAGTAGTAAGGTAATGTTCTTGGGTTCATTGCCCATTTTGAAATTGAATGGCAGAGAGGAGGAAGCTGTTCCTGAATCATTGAGCGTGTGTCTTCAGGCTCCTGTACCTCCTCCCTGACGGTGGCAATGAGAAGAGGGCATGACCTGAGTGATGGGGGAGCTTAATGATGGACGCTGCCTTTTTGAGACATCGCTCCTTGAAGATGTCCTGGATACTACGGAGGCCAGTGCCCATGATGGAGCTGACTGAGTTCACAACTCTCTGCAGCTTATTTCCATCCTGTGCAATGATCCCCCCTCCCAGGATGCAGCCAGTTAGAATGCTCTCCACAGTACATCTACAGAAATATTCAAGTGTCTATCTCCATGCACTCTATAATATTCTGACCTGTATGAACTGTATGCAAGACAATCTTTTCACTGTGTCTTGGTTCTTGTGACAATACCATTACCAATACCTTCATCCCAACTTGTCCATGCCAACCAAGGGCCTTCTCAAACTCGTCCCATTTGCCGCCGTGCAGACCAAGAGGTCTATGTAAATTCATCCCATTTGGCCCACATCCCTCTAAGCATTTCCCATCCTCATACCTCTAGAATCATGGCACACAGCCTCAGAATAAGGAGTTGCTGTGTAGGACAGAGTTGGGAGAGATTTCCTCACCCAGAGTGTGGTGAATAGTTAGAGTTCTTCACTGTGCTGGTGGGACATACAGCTCAGTCAAGCCTGCGGCTGAATTTCCAGATATTAAGAGATTTAGAGGATTCAGAGATGGTGTTGAGGTATTAGAACACAGAGCAGGAAAGCAAATACAGGCACTTTGGCCCACGCTGTCACTCTGAACACTCTGTCACCCTAGTCTTCTAGAAGAAGATGTTCCTTTAACAGGGTGTTACAAACTAGAACATGAGACTTCAGGAAGTGGTCAAAATTAGACGATATCAAGTAAGTGTCAGAGAATAAACAAGGTACTGAGAGGTGGAGATGACGCAGATCGAAAGGAAAAGACTGTGTGGAGGTTAGCTGGTCCGAATGGCCCTGTTCTGGTGATGTATAAAATTAATAATTGAATCCTAGAGTCCTCGTTTCAAGTCTCTTTCTGAAGATAATTTCTCTGTACTGACATTGGGAATAAGGAGCCTGGAGAAGGATTTGAAACCATGATCTTGTGTCAAAAGTGTGAGCTGTTACTGAGGCCTTTAGACAAATGTAGCTTCTGATCCATAAGGCAAAGGAGCAGAATTAGGCCATTCAGCCCATTGAATCTGCTCCATCATTTGATCTTGGCTGATTTATTTTCCCTCTCGACCTCCATTCCCCTGTCTTCTCCCCATAACCTTTGACACCTTTACTAATCAGGAACCTATTTAATCAGGAACTCCACTTTAAATACTGCCAATGACTGGGCCTCCACAGCCATCTGTGGCAATGAATTCCACAGATTCACCAGCCTCTGGCTAAAGAAATTCATCCTCATCTTTGTTCTAAAGGGATGTCCTTCTATTCTGAAGCTGTAGCCTCTGGTCCTAGGCTCCCCCACTCTTGGCAGCTTCCTCTCCACGTCCACTCTATCTAGGCCTTGCAATATTCAATAGGTTTCAGTGAGATCTCCCTCATTCTTCTCAACTCCAGCAAGTATATACCCAGAGCCATCACATGCCCCTCACATATTAACCCTTTCATTCACATGTTCCCCCTCGTGAACCTCCTCTGGGCCATCTCCAATGTCAGCAGTCCTTTCTTGGTGGCACGAGTTCTCTAGTTGTCACGGCCTTGGGTCGTCAGTGCATTATGCTGACAGCTCTGAGCTTTTTTGCTGTTTGCATTTTTTCTGTATTCTCTGCATTTTATTAATTGTAGTTATCTATATTGTTGTGCTTCAGTTTTTTAGGCGTTATTGTTTGGTCTTCTGTAGCTTACATTTAAGTTGCAATTGTCCTTGAATACTTCCAGTTAATTCTCCGAGTCATTGTAGGTGTCCATTTGCGTAGCCTCGGACCTTTGTCACTGATTATAGTAGTTACTCGTTAGTTTGTAATTAGTCTGGGGTTTTATCAGCTAGGCACAGATCTTTTGTGCCTTGGGGTATGTTTAAAGGGGCAGAGCTAACCCCTCATCGGCCTGGGTATCCTGATCCTCACCTAATGAAGTTCTAGCCAAGTTATTCCGAGTTATCCAAATTCAACTCTATTGTTTAATAAAATTCCTAGTTTTGTTTAAACTTCCGAGTCTCTGTGTGATCCTGTGCTTGGGTCCGAAGATACAGCGTGGCGTTTTGTGTCATCTACCTGACAGGAGAGGAGGGAAGAGAGAATGTCCAGGTGAAGGAGGGAGGAGGGAGGAGGTCCTTGATTATCTTGGCTGCTATCCCGAGGCAGTGGCAAGTGTAGACGGAGTCAACGGAGAGAAGGCGGATTTGCGTGATGTGTCCACAGTTCTCTGCAGTCTCTTGTGGTCTTGGTTTTGTGCATGTGTGTCCTCACATCTTTTTATTCTGATGTCTTTCCCCTTCACTTTCAGTCCTGAAGAAGGGTCTTGGCCCAAAATATCATCTGTTTATTCCTTTCCATGGATGCTGCCTGACCTGCTGAGCTCCCCCAGCATTTTGTGTGTGTTGTTCTAGATTTCCAGTACCTGCAGAATCTCTTGTGTTTATGATTTGCTGCTCCACTGCAAAGCCGACCCTGAGGAAGTTTAAATCTTCGCTGTGATGGGAGTTCAGTGAGACCCTCTCTCATTGCTCCCCCTCTGTGATCTCTGCCGATCTCCGACTCTTACACCTCCACCTCGTACTTCTTCCTCCCCTCCCTCCACCTTTTTGTTCTGACTGCTCCCCCTTCCTTTCTAGTCCTGATGAAGGGTCTCGGCCCGAAATGTCGACTGTTTATTCCCCTGCATAGATGCTGCCAGGCTGACTGAGCTCCTCCAGCATTTTGTGTGTGTTGCTTTGGACTTCCAACACCAGCAGAATCCCTTGTACCAGTGTGTTTGTGTGCTAGTACTGAGGTCATTTGTGGCATCCCTGGCCCATTCTCTAGACTGACGCCTGCCCTCCTGAATACTCCAGAGGGCCCCTTTCACCGGATCACCAGCCAGTGAGGGAGATGGGACAGTCAGACATCAAAACCAGGTGGGACTCAGGGGTGAGGTGGACGAGCTGGCTGAGTGGGTGAGTAGATAGACTGGGCTGAGAACAGTCCAAGCATGAAGCGCCATCCCCCCCCTCCCACCCCATCATTCTGTCCCTAACGCCGGTGTTCGTACAGATTCCACTTGTCCATCTTCACAGTTCTCTGCGTTCCACACCCTCTCCATAACTCACTGCTTTTATAATTGTATACTCAGCAGACGGCCCACGTAATTTGGTAAACTGGTAAATAAATTGGTTTATTGTTGTCATATACCAAGGTCCAGTCAAAACCTGTTTTGCATGCAGTCTGTGCAGAGTATTTCATGAAACATGGCATTGACATGGTAGAAGGCAAAAGTAATAACAGAATGCAGAATAAGGTTTCACAGTTAATTCTGATGTCCTTCCAAGGAGTATAGAATTGGTTTATTATTGTCACCTGTGCTGAAGATAGAGTGAAAAGCTTGGCTTGTATACTGTTCATACAGATCAGGTCATTAACTTGGATGACGGAATTTAATTTGGATGACAGAGTTGATGGCTTTGTGGCCAAGTTTGAGGAAGATACGGAAAAAGGTTGTGGGGCAGGATACTTTGAGAAAGAAGAGTTAGATTAGTTTAGATTAGATTAGGAGGACACGCAGTCCTCTTTTATTGTCATTTAGTAATGCATGCATTAAGAAATGATACAATATTCCTCTGGTGTGATATCACAGAAACACAGGCCAGACCAAGACTGAAAAAACTAACAAAAATTACAACATATAGTTACAACATATAGTTACAACATATAGTTACAACATATAGTTACAACATATAGTTACAACATATAATTACAACATATAGTTACAACAGTGCAACAATACCATAACTTGATGAAGAACAGGCCATAGCACAGTAAAAAAGTTCAAAGTGTCTCGAAAGTCCCACATCTCACGCAGATGGGAGAAGGAAGAAAACTCTCCCTGCCATGCCCGACCACAGTCCGACTCTGAGTCGTCCAAAAACTTCGAGCCTCCGATCACCCCTCCGACACCGAGTACCGTGCGCCATCTCTATCCAAAAGCTTCAACCTCAGCCTCGGTGCCAGTAGCAGGCAAAGCCGGGGATTTTGGGGCCTTCCCTCCGGAGATTCTCGATCGCACAGTAACAGCGGCAGCGAACTGGCATTTCAGAAATTTCTCCAGGTGTTCCTCTGTGCTTTCACGCCTGTCTCCATCAAATCAGAATTGTCCACGGCCCCTATTTAACGGAAACGATGTATTTTCACTGGAGAGCTGCGCGCGCTGCATCGCGCTGCCATCTTCTCCTCCCGAGGTTACAGAAAGATTTAGACAGATTAGGAGATTGGGCGAAGAAGTGGCAGATGAAATACAGTGTCGGGAAGTGTATGGTCATACAATTTGGTAGAAGAGATGAAAAGGTTGACTATTTTCTAAATGGAGGGAAAATACAAAAAATCTGAGGTGTGAACAGACTTTGGAGTCCTCATGCACGATTCCCTAAAGGTTAATTTGCAGGTTGAGTCTATGGTGAGGAAGGCAAATGTGATGTTAGTATTCATTTCAAGAGGACTAGAATATAAAAGCAAGGATGTAATGTTGAGGCTTTATAAAGCACTGGTGAGGCCTCACTTGGAATATTATGAACACTTTCGGGCTCCTTATCAAAGAAAGGTTTTGCTGACATTGGAGAGGGTTGAAAGGAGGTTCATGAAAATGATTCCGGGATTGAAAGGTTTATCTAATGAGGAGTGTTTGCTGGCTCTGGGCCTGTACTCATCACATTTCAGAAGAACAAGGGGAGACCTCATTGAAAGGTATCGAATGTTGAAAAGCTTTGATGGAGTGGGTGTGGAGAGGATGTTTCCAATGGTGGGCGAGTCGAAGACCAAAGGGAACAGAATCAGAATAAAGGGATGTCCTTTTAGAATGGAGATGAGGAGGAGTGTGTTTAGCTACAGAGTGGTGAATCTGCGGAATTTGTTGGCACAGGCAGCTTTGGAGTCCAAGTCTTTGGGTATATGTAAGGCAGAGGTTAGTCAGGGCATGAAGGGTTACGGGGACAAGGCAGGAGATTGGGCTTGAGAGGAAAATGAGTCAGCTGTGATGAAATGACAGAGCAGAGCCAAGTGGCCTGATGGCTTATATTTTATGTTTTTATCACAATAACAATGCAGAATGAAGTATAACAGCTACAGAAAAAGTACAGTACAGGCAGGCAATAAGCTGCATGGGCATAACGAGGTAGGTTGTGAGGTCGAGTCCACTTTCGTACTAGGGGACTGTTCAGTAGTTTTATAACAACACGATAGAATCTGTCCTCGAGCCTGGTGGTACTTGCCTTCTGGGTTTTGTTTTATCTTTTTGCTTGGCAGAAGATGTAAGAGAGATTAAAGATTAGCTTTATTTATCACATGCACATCGGAACATACAGTGAAATGTGTTGCTTGCGTTAAACACCAACACGGTCGGAGGATGTGCTGGAGACATTGCTTCCGGTGCCAACGTAGGTGGCCACAACTGAGTGACGCTAACCGGTATGTCACAGGACAATTGACAACGATCAATTAGCCTACCGACGGGTACGTCTTTGGACTCTGGGAGGAAACTGGAGCACCCGGAGGGAACCTGCCCGGTCACAGGGAGAACGTACAGTCAGCGGTGCGAGTTGAATCCCAATCCCTGGCACTATTAAGCATTATGCTAACTACTGTGCTACAGTGATGCCCAGGAGAAAAGGAGAGAGGATTATTTTTTACTCTGCACTTTGTAGTCAAAGAAGCCTCAATGGATTTAACAGTGACCAACTTAGATGATGAACCAGGTTTGGATCTCTCCTCAAACTTTAGCTGGATCAATAATCAGGGAGCGGGACCATTGATCCGGAAATGTGAGTTCAAATCCCAAAACAGCAAAAGGGAAGACAGCATGGTAGAGTCGTGGTTAGCACAACGCTTTACAGTACCAGCGACCTGGGTCAAATTCCCACCGGTGGCACATTATTCTATTTTCAATTTTACCATTGTAAGGCAACGCTGGGCATTAAGAACTTCAAGTACCGCAGGCCTGCCCCATCAGCGATCTGCTCATTGGTGGAGGAGCTGGGTTTGGTGCGGACCATGTTACTGCCTGTTACAGAAAGGCATTAGAGTCTGTGCACAAGGTGGTGTGCAGTCTAGCAACAAGTGATTGTCTTGGCAATACACACAAAATGCTGGAGGAACTCAGCAGGCCATGCTGCCTGGCCTGCTGAGTTCCTCCAGCATTTTGCATGTGTTGCTTGGATTTTCAACATCTGCAGATTTTCTCTTGTGAGTGATTGTCTTGGGTGTTTCTCTTGCAATATCTGGACCCTGTTGGGCATTGGTTAATGTAAAATACTGTAAGTCCGTTTCCCTTGTCTATTAGGTGAGGCAGACGGCAGGGTATCTGCGTGGCCTCAGCTGTAGCGAGGATTAGGCCTCAAGCTGCGGGCTTGCCTGTTGCAGCAGTCCGGGGGAAAAGATGCTGGGGGCAGTGTTGGGCAGTGTCCATGCTGGGTCCGGGGCTGGCCACTCCCATTAGTGCTGCCCTCCAGTGGAAGGACAAGCTGGATTACGTGCGTGCATACGTTCATCTGTGGACTGCTAAGAACTGTTTGTTCTTGCTGATAACAGCCATACACCATCAATTTACAGGGTGTGTCAGTCAGGGACTATATATATTTTTGTATGACTGTATGTACTATATGGGCTTTGTGCTGTGTGTGACTGTTGGTGTTGTGGTTTGTACCTTGGTCCCAGAGGAACACTGTTTCCATTGGCTGTATTCATGGATATTCTTCTGTGGCTGAATGATAATTGAGCTTGAACTTGATAGGGTCAATACCAACAGAGTCCAGAAGATTGAGACAGAGTTCCTGAAGCTCCTAGACCCTGAGGGCTATTGACAGGGCGGGTGTGGAAGGGACGCTTTGTCCTGTGGAAGAATCTAGAACCAGGGGAGATTTAATGGACTCCTGAGGAGATTAGAATGGGATTGGTGTAAACCAGGGGTTCCCAACCTGGGCTCTATGAAACCCCTTGCTTAATGGTATTGGTCCATGGCATAGAAAAGGTTGGGAACCCCTGGTGTAAATGGTCACCTGATAGTTAGCAGGAATTATAACCTTAGAGATCCTTACTAATCGAGAACCTGTCAACCTCCACTTTAAATGTACTCAATGATTTGGCCTCCACAGCCATCAGTGGTAACAAATCCCACAGGTTCACCTCCTTGTGGCTGAAGAAATTCCTCCTCATCTCTGTACTAAAGGGACATCCTTCTACTCTGAGGTTGTACACTCTGGTCCTAGACTCTCCCACCATAGGAAACATCCTCCCCACATCCACTCTGTCGAGGCCGTGTCAAGGTTTTCAATGAGATCACCCCTCATTCTTCTAAACTCCAGTGAGTACAGGCCCAGAGCCATCAAACGCTCCTCACATATTAACCCCTTCGTTCCTGGGATCGGAATGACCTGCTCCTGCCCCTGTTACCCTGGAGGTAATTCTGACAAAGGATCTCTGACTGCAACTGTGACTGTGGTTCTCTCCCATGTATCTATGTTGCATGACTGAATGCTAGTAAAATGAAGACGCTACCCACTCGAGGCAATATAAATTCTCTCAGTGGGTGCTCAGATTGCAGAACTCTCCCTCAAACTTTGATCAAATTCAGAATCAATACACCTGAAGATTAAGGTCCCAGATACATAGATCCTTGACAGTAAAAGGGAAGGGGAGGTGAAAGGTTATCAGGAGTCAGCAGGAGCACAGGGCAGGCTTGAGGGGCTGAGTAGCCTTCTCCTGCTCTCTATTGTCGTGTTGAGAGGAAATAAAGGGTTATTGGGAATCATGCAACAATTTTACTGTAGGCCACAGAAATTCGCTGCTGCCGTGTTTTCTTTGTATTTATGTATGTGTCCAGGAAAATGAACGTCAGGGTTGTATATGGTGACATGTGTACTTTGCTAATAGATTTACTTTGACCTTTAAGCAACACACACGCACACAGTGCAGGCGGAACTCAGCAAGCAACGCAGCATCTATGAAAGAGAGTACAGCCAACATTTCGGGCCGAGACCCTTCATCAGGACTGGACTTTGAACTTTGAGGGGTTAGAACATGGCAGACACAGAGAGTGCAAACACCCATCTAACACCATCCTCGGAAAGGCATCGCAGAAAAATAGGGTTCCATAAGAACTGACAGAGTAGCTGGCAGAAGAATTATTTTAAGGCCAAGGCATGTGAACTGGCTGTTTGAAAGAAATGTTTTTGTGAGGGTTTTCTGCACAGCTATAAGTAACAAAACCACTTCAAACTGGTTCAGCCAAGGGAGTGTCTCTAAAGTTTGGGCTGCTGCTGCTGTGGGAGCTTGACTCGATGTTACAGGGCATGTGCGATCAATTCCACTGCAAATGTACCAAGGACCTACCAGCCGTACACTGAGTCATGGCCTCCGCCCAGTCCCTTCTGTTGCTACAGTAACTATAACAGGATCCATGAAAGATCAACCAGAGTGCAGAAGACAGCAAACTGCAAATACAAATATAAATAAATAGCAATAATTAACAAGAACATGAGATAATGAGATAACGAGTCCTTAAAGTGAGATCATTGGTTGTGGGAACATTTCAATGATGGGGCAGGTGAGTGTAGATATCCCCTGTGGGGAACTCTGATGATGGATGGGGCCTACAACAGTGATTCACGTAGATGTGTCCAGTGGTTGGGAGGGCTTTTCCCCTGATGTACCGGGCCAAATCCACCACCTGCTGTAGGGCTGTGAGTGAAATGCTGGGATCCGACTTCAGTTTTGGGGACCGAAGCAGAGTGAAAAGTTTCAGTCCAAGATTCCTCATCAGGGTTTTCTCCCAGGTAGCAGGGTCAGGGGCAGGTCATTCTGATCCTGGGAATGAAACGTTTAACGTGTGAGGATCTGGGCCTGTACTCAATGCGGGGCTTTCTCATTGAAACCCCATGGCTGTGGAAAGGCCCAGACAGAGAGCATGTTTCCTATAGTGGGGGAGTCTAGAACCAGAGGGCATTATGTTTTGTAACTTTGAAATTAAACTAATTCAAAGGAAGACACGGGAGCCCAAAGCGTGAGTCTTACTTCGTGTTTACTTTAAGTGAGGCGCGTGTGTATCTCATGGTAGTGTCATGATGTATGCAATTCATGTATTTACACGTATAACCCATGATGAATTATATAACAACAGAGAATCTGAATCAAACAATATATTTACCAGTTTACTCAAATATTACTGAAATATTAAATACACAACCGAGGGCACAACCTTGGAATAGAAGGACAGCTCTTAAAAACAGAGATGAGGAGGAATTTCTTTAGCCAGTGGGTGGTGAATCTGTGGAATTTATTGTCACAGGCAGCTGTGGAGGCCAAGTCATCGGGCATATTTAAGGAGGAAATTGATTTTTCTTCATTATTCAGGCTGTTGGGGAGAAGGCAGGAGGATGGGGTGGGAGGGATAATAAATCAGTCATGATGGAATGGCAGAGCAGACGCGATGGGATGAATGGGATGAATTCTGCTCCTGTGTACGATGGCCTGATGCTGGCCCAAATCAGGGTCTCAGTCAAAACCTTGCCCTTCCCACTCTAACTCGTACGTAAATCCACAAGCAGATCTGCAATGGCCATCCTCTTGTTTCTTACCTCTCTGTTCCCACACAACTTGTCTCCTCTCAGAAACACACGCTTAAGAAACTCCCGAGTCAAGCAGTATCTGTGGAGGAAAACAGGGCGAGACCTTTCATATGGACGGAAAGATTAGAAGGGAGATAGACCATATAAAGAAGTGGAGGGGAGCGGGTGGTGCAAGAACTGGCGGGTGATGGGTGGATCCGGGTGAGGAGGGGTGATGGACAGATGGAGGAGGGGAGAGTGGGAATAGTGACAGAGGCTGGGAGGTGATGGGTGGATCCAGGTGAGGAGGGGTGATGGACAGATGGAGGAGGGGAGAGTGGGAATAGTGACAGAGGCTGGGAGGTGATGGGTGGATCCGGGTGAGGAGGGGAGATGGACAGATGGAGGAGGGGAGAGTGGGAATAGTGACAGAGGCTGGGAGGTGATGGGTTGATCTGGGTGAGGAGGGGTGATGGACAGATGGAGGAGGGGAGAGAGGGAATAGTGACAAAGGCTGGGAGGTGATGGATGGATCCGGGTGAGGAGGGGTGATGGACAGATGGAGGAGGGGAGAGAGGGAATAGTGACAGAGGCTGGAAGGTCACAGATGTAGGTGACAAAAGCTGCAGAAGGTGGGATCTGATGTGAGAGGAAGGTGGAGCACAGAACCAAATAAGGGAGGTGTGGAGCACAGATGGGAGCAGTGTGGGGAAGTGACACAGTGGGAGGCGTGTGTGGTGGGTGGGGGAGGGGGAAGTGAGGCTGAGGGGGTGGTGGTTGGCAAGTGGATCAGGAGGAGAGAGAAAAGAGGTAAAAATGGGGAAGAAGGTTACCGGAAGTTTGAGTATTAGTGTTGAAGTTTAAGTTTCAATGCTCATGCCGTTGGGTTATGGGATGTCATTCCTCGAATTTCTGTTGAGCCTGGCATTGGAGCAGACCATGTGCAGACAGCCTCGCGCAGACGGGTGGTAACTGTGTGGACGTGGCTGGGTGACAAACCTTAGGGGTGGGTTCCTACCAATTGGGAATCAGGAATGTTATTGGTCCGTGTCTGTCCTGGACTCCACCTCACCGCCTGCCCCCCACTCTCTCTATCTCTCTCTCTCTCACAGAGTGTTTCCGGCCCTCCCGGAGCCTGCGAGACACTGACGAAGGCTTCCCTCACCGCTCCGATGTCGGCTGCAGGTAGGGTCTGCTCATTCTACTTCACCGACTCGGCACACATGCCCCGTCCGACACAGAGTGAAACTCCTTCTATAGTGTCCCATCACACACTCCCATTGTCAGATCCCAGAGTGAAGCTCCCTCTACACTGTCCCATCACACACTCCCAGGGTCAGACACAGAGTGAAGCTCCTTCTACACTGTCCCATCACACACTCCCAGGGTCAGACACAGAGTGAAACTCCTTCTACACTGTCCCATCACACACTCCCAGGGTCAGACGCAGAGTGAAACTCCTTCTATAGTGTCCCATCACACACTCCCAGGGTCAGACCCCACAGTGAAGCTCCCTCTACACTGTCCCATCACACACTCCCAGGGTCAGACACAGAGTGAAACTCCCTCTACACTGTCCCATCACACACTCCCAGGGTCAGACACAGAGTGAAACTCCCTCTACACTGTCCCATCACACACTCCCAGGGTCAGACACAGAGTGAAACTCCCTCTACACTGTCCCATCACACACTCCCAGGGTCAGACACAGAGTGAAGCTCCCTCTACACTGTCTCATCACACACTCCCAGGGTCAGACACAGAGTGAAACTCCTTCTATAGTGTCCCATCACACACTCCCAGGGTCAGACACAGAGTGAAGCTCCCTCTACACTGTCCCATCACACACTCCCAGGGTCAGACACAGAGTGAAACTCCTTCTATAGTGTCCCATCACACACTCCCAGGGTCAGACACAGAGTGAAACTCCCTCTACACTGTCCCATCACACACTCCCAGGGTCAGACGCAGAGTGAAGCTCCCTCTGCACTGTCCCATCACACACTCCCAGGGTCAGACGCAGAGTGAAGCTCCCTCTACACTGTCCCATCACACACTCCCAGGGTCAGACGCAGAGTGAAGCTCCCTCTACACTGTCCCATCACACACTCCCAGGGTCAGACGCAGAGTGAAGCTCCCTCTACACTGTCCCATCACACACTCCCAGGGTCAGACGCAGAGTGAAGCTCCCTCTACACTGTCCCATCACACACTCTCAGGGTCAGACACAGAGTGAAGCTCCCTCTACACCGTCCCACCACACACTCCCAGGGTCAGACACAGAGTGAAGCTCCCTCTACACCGTCCCACCACACACTCCCAGGGTCAGACACAGAGTGAAGCTCCCTCTACACTGTCTCATCACACACTCCCAGGGTCAGACAGAGTGAAGCTCCCTCTACACCGTCCCATCACACACCCCCGGGGTCAGACACAGAGTGAAGCTCCCTCTACACCGTCCCATCACACACCCCCGGGGTCAGACACAGAGTGAAGATCCCTCTACACCGTCCCATCACACACCCCCAGGGTCAGACACAGAGAGGAGCTGTGCTGACTGAGCTGGGAGAAATCGAGGCAAAACTACTGGATAAAGTTCATGGAATACTTTGGAGGTGGCTCTAAAAGTCTCTTGGACAACCGAGTGAGTGACGGCGCTGGTGTGGAAACTCGGTGTGCAGTTTTACTGCCGTTTTGGGCTGGGTTTGTTGGCGGCTGCTAACTGCGTAGCTCCCAGCTGCGGCCGCTGGCAACTCGCCAGGAAGCCGGTTCGCTCCAAAACCGGAGGCAAACGCCGTCGTTCCCCCCCATTGACAGCGGGGTAACGTTCCTCCTCCATTGTTTTTCCTGATTTTCGTCCGGTGTTGGTGCCGAAGCATCTGGAAGGACGTTTCGGCCTCTCCCGGCCTGGGTCTCTGCAAGTCCGACGGAGCCTTTCCTGGCGTCGAGCCAGCGAGGAACTGTCGACTGCAAACTTTCCCGGCCAGTTATTCGACTCGTTCCAGGACTTCTAACCGGCACCGCTGTAGGATTCTCGGACTGGAAAGAGCGCCAGCATGCCGGACCGGTCTCCAGGGAGTCGCGGGCCTTCGGGGAGTTACGCAAGGGCGGCTGCCTCCCCGGCCTCGGACAACGCCCTTTTTCGGTCGGTGAAGGTGGAACGTGGGGTGCAATGTATTTTGCGCCCTGGAATGACACTAGAAAAGTGTACGGAGGCAATGGAGGACCTTGTTGGGAAAGGTGGTATTCTGGCCACCGAGAAGGAGTTTGGAAAGGCGGTGTTTTATCTGGTGAATGAAGAGCTAGTGCACCGGGCCCTAAGCAGGGGAGTCACGGTAGACAACATCTTTTTACCTATGGAGCTGGTGACGGCCCCCACGCAACGTATCGTGCTTGGGCATGTTAAGCCTTTCATTCCAAATGAGGACTTGCTACCCCCACTGGCCCGTTTAGGGCAAGTAAGGTCGGAGATCACTGCCATCCGACACAAATTTAAGAGACGCACCCTCCGCACCGTAATCTCTTTCCGGCGTCAGGTATTCATGCAGCTGGAAAGGGAGGACGATGTTGAGGGCCGGTTTACTGTCCGGCATGAGGGAGTGGATTATCAGGTGTACTGGAGCTCCGAGCGCCCGCGGTGCCATGCGTGCAGGGGGGTGGGGCACTTTCGGAGGGACTGTCCTGCCGGCCGGAACCCGAGGGAGCCCATTTCGGGCACCAGTGCCCCAGCTACCTCTGCCCCTGATCCTACTCCTGCACGTGCATCTGCGCCTGCATCTGACCCTGCCCCCGCCCGTAATCCTGCCCCAGCCCCTCACCCTGCCCCTGCCCCTACCCCTACCTCTACTCCTACGGTTGGGTCGGTCCCTGCTCCTCTCCCTGTGGTTCGGGTGGGGGACGGGGTGGAGTCTGTGCGGAGTAAGAAGGCAAAGGGGAAATCCAAACACAGTAAGAAGCGGGCCTTTGAGGCTGCAGAGCTCACGCCCATTTCGCCTGAAGTGGAGCGTGGGGCTCGGGGAGGTGCGCTAGCAGACGGGGCGATGGAAACAGAGAGCGCCGCCCCATCGGTGAAGCCTGCACCTGTGTGCTCCTCCGGTGTGAAGAGGAGAAGGGAACTTTCCCGCAAGAGGGCAGGGGATGTAGATGCGGAGGAGTCCCAGGAAGGGGTGGGAATCCGGGTAGGGGTTGGTTCTAAACCTGAGTCCCCAAATGTTGCCACCAGTCCTGGGGAAGATGGTGTGGTTGTGCAAATAGCTTGTGATAGCCCTGTTTGCACAAATGAGGCAGCCCTGGAGGCCTCCACCCAGGACCTACAAGTCAGCGCCTCTCTGGAGGCCAGTGTACCAAATAATGTAAGAGGAGACGAGACAAAGCTCTCTCATTCTCAGCACCAGGCTGCTTGTGAATCCCTTGGACCAAAGGTGCCGGGTTCCCCTCTATGCCTGCCCCCTGGGGAGGGCGGTTTTCTGTGCACGTCGACCCCAGCAATTAATGACTTGCAGGGAGTCCCTGGGGATTGTCCCTCCACTGTCGCAAATGTGGATGAGGCTGATGCGACGGTGGAGCGGGCAGGTAAGAGCGAGGTGCCCGCTGCGCGGTATGGGTCACAAGCGCAGCCATCTTTTGGAATATGCGGGGAGGCCGATGGGGATTCTGTCTGCAGTGACGGGTTGGAGGGGGACTCTTTCGATAGTGAAATAATGGACATCCTCACCCCTCCTGAGAAGTCCCCATTGATACCTGTAGAGGAAATTAAGCATTTCATTCTTACCTCTGAGGGTGCCAAGCACCGGCCTCAACTAGCCTCGCTACGCTGGCCCAGCATGCCGAGGCTGGTGAGGTCCCTGCGAGTCATCCTCGGACGAAAGGGAAAGGGAAAGAGGAATGCGGTGGCGGGGAACGACAGACGGCAACTAAAATCTTTCCTAGATGACCTAGTAAGGGACATTAGAGGGAGAAGCAGCCTCGCTCCTACGGGGGATGGTGGGTCACAGGGTGTCGCTGGTACCGCTCGAGCCCGGAAGGCAAAAAGTAACCTTGCTTTCTTTCCGGACAGTGTGGTGGAGGGCGCCTCCGCTCTCACCGAAATGGGCACAGCTGCTGAGCCCTAGTGTGCTCCCGCCATGAAGCTTACCATAGCTAGTCTCAACGTAAACGGCAGCAGGGGTCCTCTTCGCAGGCATCACAATCTCTCAGCCCTCAGGGATGGGCGGTATACGGTGAGTTTCCTGCAGGAAACCCATACCATCCCTGGGGACGAGTCTGCTTGGCTCCTGGAGTGGCGGGGCGGGGTCTACATGAGCCACCTCAGCTCCATTTCTAGCGGGGTGGCGATCCTGTTGGCCCCGACCTTCCAGCCAGTAATTGAAAGAGTCCAGGACGTTGTGCCCGGCCGTCTGCTCCACCTGGTTGTGCGCCTGGATGGCGTACCATTGCATTTTATCAATGTGTATGCTCCCAGGCGCGGTGTGATGCAGACGCGCCTATTCTGCCAGCTGTCCACCCTGCTGAGCTCCATCGATCCTGGGGACTGCGTCATCCTCGGGGGAGATTTCAATTGTACCCTCGAGGCGGAGGACCGTTCGGGCCTCCAACGCGACCCAGCATCGGCAAAAAAGTTAAAGGAGCTAGTCGGCTCCTTTGACTTGGTGGACAGCTGGCGGAATCTTCACCCCAACTCTAGCGCCTTCTCGAGAAGGTCTAGAGAAGGAGGTTCCAGGATAGACCGCATTTACATCTCTCGGGCCTACGTCTCCCGCGTGTCGGCGTCCTCCATGCGGCCGGTGTCGTGCTCGGATCATCACCTTGTGTGGGTGGAATTTATTCCACTACACCCTCGGGTGGGATCCGGGTACTGGCATTTTAACAACCGGCTGCTGGAGGACAGCCGATTCCGGGATTCGTTCCGAGCTTTCTGGGTCTCCTGGAAGGAGAGGCGGAGAGATTTCTGCTCCCTACGGCTATGGTGGGATGTGGGCAAAGCCCACATCCGGTTTTTATGTCGGGAGTACACTAGGGGGTCGACAAAGAGGCGGAGCTCTGAGGTTGAGCGGCTTGAGAGAGCGTTGCTTGACCTGGAATCCCGCCTCGGTCCGACCGCTGGAGACCAACAGCTGTGGCAGGAATACCAGGAGAAGAAGGACGCACTAAGGAACCTGCAGCTCCAGCAGTCCCGAGGTGCGTACGTGAGGTCACGGATCCAAATGCTGCAGGATTTGGACCGTGGCTCACCCTTCTTCTACTCGTTGGAAAGGTGGCGGGGAGTTCAAAAGCAGCTAGTGGAGCTGCTGGCTGCCGATGGCTCCTCCATCACGGACCCTGATGGAATTAACAACGAGGTCCGTTCATTCTATCGGTCCTTATTCTCGCCTGATCCGTCAAATGCGGAGGCGTGTAATGAGGTCTGGGAGGATTTGCCGAAGGTCAGCCCAGAGGACGCAGTGCGTCTGGATGCCCCCCTGACTCGGGAGGAGCTGTCCACTGCCCTTCGGCAACTCCGGAGGGGCAAGTCCCCTGGTTTGGATGGACTGAGTGTTGAGTTTTATCAGGCTTTTTGGGATGTCCTGGGGGATGATTACAGCCTTGTCCTAGGGGAGAGCCTAGCCACCGGAGAAATGCCCCTCTCATGGCGGAGAGCTGTTGTGGTCCTACTGCCCAAGAAGGGAGACCTCCGCCTGCTAAAGAACTGGCGGCCGGTCTCCCTCTTGTGCGTGGACTACAAGATTTTCGCCCGGGCAATGGCCAACCGTCTGGGTTCGGTAATTGGACAGGTGGTCCATCCTGACCAATCTTATACAGTCCCGGGCCGCTCCATCCAGGACAATGTCCACCTAGTACGGGACCTGATCCACCTACTCCAGGAGACTGGGACCCCGGCAGCGTTTCTTTCTCTTGACCAGGAGAAGGCTTTTGACCGGGTGGACCACAGTTTCCTGGTGGGCACCCTGCAGGCTTTTGGGCTCGGACAACACTTTGTGGCCCGAGTTCGGCTCCTGTACTCTGCCGCAGAGTGCCTAGTTAAAATTAATGGATCATTGACAGGACCTATCCACTTCCGAAGAGGAGTGCGTCAAGGGTGCCCCATGTCCGGTCAACTGTATGCGATCTGTGTCGAGCCATTCCTCGGCCTTCTTCGGCGAAGGCTGACAGGTCTGGTTCTGCGTGAACCGGACATGGGGGTCGTCCTCTCGGCCTACGCCGATGACGTACTCCTCATGATGACAGACCCCTGTGACCTGCGGAGGATGCGCGAGTGCCAAGATGTTTTCTCGGCGGCATCCTCCGCGAGGATCAACTGGGCGAAATGTTCCGGACTCTTAGTAGGCCAGTGGCAGGTGGACTCCCTGCCGGAGGAGATGAGAGCTTTTGAGTGGAGCACCAGACGTCTTCTCTATCTGGGAGTCTACCTGAGTCCTTCTGGGGAGACCTGGCTGGCGAACTGGCAGGACCTGGAGACAAAGGTCATGGCCCGGCTAGGGCGCTGGTCAGGCCTTCTCAGGGTGCTTTCCTATCGAGGCAGGGTGGTGGTCATAAACCAGCTGGTGGCCTCCATGTTGTGGTACCGGATGGTCACCTTGGCCCCCCCTGCCCCTTTTGTCGCAAGAATGCAGAGGAAGCTAGTGGACTTCTTCTGGGGAAACAGGAAGCACTGGGTCTCTGCAGCGGTTCTGAGTCTCCCAGAAGGAGAGGGCGGACAGTCGCTGGTGTGTGTACGCACACGACTGGCGGCTCTCCGCCTCAGGACGCTGCAGAGATTCCTGTACGCCGAGCACCCTCCCAGGTGGCACGTGTTGGCGACTTTCTTCCTCCGGAGGGGCTGCTGTCTTGCCGAAGATATGCAGCTACCACCGGCGGGCGTCAGCCGTGCTGCTTTGCAGAGGCTGCCCGGCTTCTATCAGGACCTACTGAGAGTCTGGAACATGGTTGCCTCAGGCCGGGAATCCCCTCCTCTGGCAGAGGGCGGGGTCCTGGCCGACCCTTGCCCTGTCTCAACGGATGTCAGTGCGGCTCAGGTGTGTGGAACGACTCGGGCTGAGCTGCTCGTCGGGCCCAGGCCCCGCAGCCTTACCCGAGAGACGAATCCACACAACTTGAGCCGTCTTTCATCAACACCCACAATCCCATTTAGGGATGCAGGCAGGAGGTACCTTTATGGGCTGCTGCTCCACACCCTCCACTTCCTAGCATTTGTCCACCGTCCCGACACGCCATGGCGGTCGGTCTTTCCACCTGGAGGTGAGGGGGGTCCCCAGTGGAAGTCCCTCTACAAGGGAGTCCTTCCCATGCACCTTGGGGATCTCGGCTGGAGGGTGCTGCATAAAGCGGTGCCCTGCAATAAGTTCTTTAGTTTGTACACGGATCTCCCAGCCGCGTGTCACTTCTGCGGGCTGGAGGAGACCGTGTACCATATGTACGTGGAGTGTGTGAGGCTGCAGCCCCTTTTCGCGTATTTGCGTGGGCTGCTTCTCGCCTTCTGGTTGCATTTCAGTCCCACCCTATTCATATATGGTCATCCAGTAAGGAGGGGGGCACAGAGGGATGAGGATGTCCTTGTCAACTTGCTCCTGGGGCTGGCGAAAATTGCCATCCGTGGCTCCTGGAAAAGGGTGGCAGGAGGTTCTCCCCGGGCGGACTGCCTGGCTATGTTTAGGGGGTATGTTCGAGCCCGGGTGAACATTGAAAAGGAATACGCACAGTCCACGGCGACCGTCGAGATGTTCCGGGACCGTTGGGCTCCGCGGGGTGTAAATGCCATCATTGACGAGGATGGCAATATATTGGTTTAACATGTATTGTCTGTTTGTAGTGTAGTAAATGTGTTATTCACTGGGTTTGTAAATATTGTATGGCACCGACATTTGTAATAAAGAATTTTGTAAAAAAAAAAAAAAAAAAAAAAAAAAAAAAAAGGTCAGACACAGAGTGAAACTCCTTCTATAGTGTCCCATCACACACTCCCAGGGTCAGACACAGAGTGAAACTCCCTCTACACTGTCCCATCACACACTCCCAGGGTCAGACGCAGAGTGAAGCTCCCTCTGCACTGTCCCATCACACACTCCCAGGGTCAGACGCAGAGTGAAGCTCCCTCTACACTGTCCCATCACACACTCCCAGGGTCAGACGCAGAGTGAAGCTCCCTCTACACTGTCCCATCACACACTCCCAGGGTCAGACGCAGAGTGAAGCTCCCTCTACACTGTCCCATCACACACTCCCAGGGTCAGACGCAGAGTGAAGCTCCCTCTACACTGTCCCATCACACACTCTCAGGGTCAGACACAGAGTGAAGCTCCCTCTACACCGTCCCACCACACACTCCCAGGGTCAGACACAGAGTGAAGCTCCCTCTACACCGTCCCACCACACACTCCCAGGGTCAGACACAGAGTGAAGCTCCCTCTACACTGTCTCATCACACACTCCCAGGGTCAGACAGAGTGAAGCTCCCTCTACACCGTCCCATCACACACCCCCGGGGTCAGACACAGAGTGAAGCTCCCTCTACACCGTCCCATCACACCCCCGGGGTCAGACACAGAGTGAAGATCCCTCTACACCGTCCCATCACACACCCCCAGGGTCAGACACAGAGAGGAGCTGTGCTGACTGAGCTGGGAGAAATCGAGGCAAAACTACTGGATAAAGTTCATGGAATACTTTGGAGGTGGCTCTAAAAGTCTCTTGGACAACCGAGTGAGTGACGGCGCTGATGTGGAAACTCGGTGTGCAGTTTTACTGCCGTTTTGGGCTGGGTTTGTTGGCGGCTGCTAACTGCGTAGCTCCCAGCTGCGGCCGCTGGCAACTCGCCAGGAAGCCGGTTCGCTCCAAAACCGGAGGCAAACGCCGTCGTTCCCCCCCATTGACATCGGGGCAACGTTCCTCCTCCATTGTTTTCCTGATTTCGTCCGGTGTTGGTGCCGGAGCATCTGGAAGGACGTTTCGGCCTCTCCCGGCCTGGGTCTCTGCAAGTCCGACGGAGCCTTTCCTGGCGCCGAGCCAGCGAGGAACTGTCGACTGCAAACTTTCCCGGCCAGTTATTCGACTCGTTCCAGGACTTCTAACCGGCACCGCTGTAGGATTCTCGGACTGGAAAGAGCGCCAGCATGCCGGACCGGTCTCCAGGGAGTCGCGGGCCTTTGGGGAGTTACGCAAGGGCGGCTGCCTCCCCGGCCTCGGACAACGCCCTGTTTCGGTCGGTGAAGGTGAAACGTGGGGTGCAATGTATTTTGCGCCCTGGAATGACACTGGAAAAGTGTGCGGAGGCAATGGAGGACCTTGTTGGGAAAGGTGGTATTCTGGCCACTGAGAAGGAGTTCGGAAAGGCGGTGTTTTATCTGGCGAATGAAGAGCTAGTGCACCGGGCCCTAAGCAGGGGAGTCACGGTAGACAACATCTTTTTACCTATGGAGCTGGTGACGGCCCCCACGCAACGTATCGTGCTTGGGCATGTTAAGCCTTTCATTCCAAATGAGGACTTGCTTCCCCCACTGGCCCGTTTAGGGCAAGTAAGGTCGGAGATCACTGCCATCCGACACAAATTTAAGAGACGCACCCTCCGCACCGTAATCTCTTCCCGGCGTCAGGTATTCATGCAGCTGGAAAGGGAGGACGATGTTGAGGGCCGGTTTACTGTCCGGCACGAGGGAGTGGATTATCAGGTGTCCTGGAGCTCCGAGCGCCCACGGTGCCATGCGTGCAGGGAGGTGGGGCACTTTCGGAGGGACTGTCCTGCCGCCCGGAACCCGAGGGAGCCCATTTCGGGCACCAGTGCCCCAGCTACCTCTGCCCCTGATCCTACTCCTGCACGTGCATCTGCGCCTGCATCTGACCCTGCCCCCACCCGTGATCCTGCCCCGGCCCCTCACCCTGCCCCTGCCCCTACCCCTACCCCTACTCCTACGGTTGGGCCGGTCCCTGCTCCTCTCCCTGTGGTTCAGGTGGGGGACGGGGTGGAGTCTGTGCGGAGTAAGAAGGCAAAGGGGAAATCCAAACACAGTAAGAAGCGGGCCTTTGAGGCTGCAGAGCTCACGCCCATTTCGCCTGAAGTGGAGCGTGGGGCTCGGGGAGGTGCGCAAGCAGACGGGGCGATGGAAACAGAGAGCGCCGCCCCATCGGTGAAGCCTGCACCTGTGTGCTCCTCCGGTGTGAAGAGGAGAAAGGAACGTTCCCGCAAGAGGGCAAGGGATGTAGATGCGGGGGAGTCCCAGGAAGGGGTGGGAATCCGGGTAGGGGTTGGTTCTAAACCTGAGTCCCCAGATGTAGCCACCAGTCCTGGGGTAGATGGTGTGGTTGTGCAAAAAGCTTGTGATAGTCCTGTTTGCACAAATGAGGCAGCCCTGGAGGCCTCCACCCAGGACCTACAAGTCAGCGCCTCTCTGGAGGCCAGTGTACCGAATAATGTGAGAGGAGACGAGACAAAGCTCTCTCATTCTCAGCACCAGGCTGCTTGTGAATCCCTTGGACCAAAGGTGCCGGGTTCCTCTCTATGCCTGCCCCCTGGGGAGGGTGTTTTTCTGTGCACGTCGACCCCAGCAATTAATGACTTGCAGGGAGTCCCTGGGGATTGTCCCTCCACTGTCGCAAATGTGGATGAGGCTGATGCGACGGTGGAGCGGGCAGGTAAGAGCGAGGTGCCCGCTGCGCGGTATGGGTCACAAGCGCAGCCATCTATTGGAACATGCGGGGAGGCCGATGGGGATTCTGTCTGCAGTGACGGGTTGGAAGGGGACTCTTTCGATAGTGAAATAATGGACATCCTCACCCCTCCTGAGAAGTCCCCATTGATACCTGTAGAGGAAATTAAGCATTTTATTCTCACCTCTGAGGGTGCCAAGCACCGGCCTCAACTAGCCTCGCTACGCTGGCCCAGCATGCCGAGGCTGGTGAGGTCCCTGCGAGTCATCCTCGGACGAAAGGGAAAGGGAAAGAGGAATGCGGTGGCGGGGAACGACAGACGGCAACTAAAATCTTTCCTAGATGACCTAGTAAGGGACATTAGAGGGAGAAGCAGCCTCGCTCCTACGGGGGATGGTGGGTCACAGGGTGTCGCTGGTACCGCTCGAGCCCGGAAGGCAAAAAGTAACCTTGCTTTCTTTCCGGACAGTGTGGTGGAGGGCGCCTCCGCTCTCACCGAAATGGGCACAGCTGCTGAGCCCTAGTGTGCTCCCGCCATGAAGCTTACCATAGCTAGTCTCAACGTAAACGGCAGCAGGGGTCCTCTTCGCAGGCATCACAATCTCTCAGCCCTCAGGGATGGGCGGTATACGGTGAGTTTCCTGCAGGAAACCCATACCATCCCTGGGGACGAGTCTGCTTGGCTCCTGGAGTGGCGGGGCGGGGTCTACATGAGCCACCTCAGCTCCATTTCTAGCGGGGTGGCGATCCTGTTGGCCCCGACCTTCCAGCCAGTAATTGAAAGAGTCCAGGACGTTGTGCCCGGCCGTCTGCTCCACCTGGTTGTGCGCCTGGATGGCGTACCATTGCATTTTATCAATGTGTATGCTCCCAGGCGCGGTGTGATGCAGACACGCCTATTCTGCCAGCTGTCCACCCTGCTGAGCTCCATCGATCCTGGGGATTGCGTCATCCTCGGGGGAGATTTCAATTGCACCCTTGAAGCGGAGGACCATTCGGGCCTCCAACGCGACCCAGCATCGGCAAAAAAGTTAAAGGAGCTAGTCGGCTCCTTTGACTTGGTGGACAGCTGGCGGAATCTTCACCCCAACTCTAGCGTCTTCTCGAGAAGGTCTAGAGAAGGAGGTTCCAGGATAGACCGCATTTACATCTCTCGGGCCTACGTCTCCCGCGTGTCGGCGTCCCCCATGCGGCCGGTGTCGTGCTCGGATCATCACCTTGTGTGGATGGAATTTATTCCACTACACCCTTGGGTGGGATCCGGGTATTGGCATTTTAACAACCGGCTGCTGGAGGACAGCCGATTCCGGGATTCATTCCGAGCTTTCTGGGTCTCCTGGAAGGAGAGGCGGAGAGAGTTCTGCTCCCTACGGCTATGGTGGGATGTGGGCCAAGCCCACATCCGGTTTTTATTTCGGGAGTACACTAGGGGGTCGACAAAGAGGCGGAGCTCTGAGGTTGAGCGGCTTGAGAGAGCGTTGCTTGACCTGGAGTCCCGCCTCGGTCCGACCGCTGGAGACCAGCAGCTGTGGCAGGAATACCAGGAGAAGAAGGACGCACTAAGGAACCTGCAGCTCCAGCAGTCCCGAGGTGCGTACGTGAGGTCACGGATCCAAATGCTGCAGGATTTGGACAGTGGCTCACCCTTCTTCTACTCGTTGGAGAAGTGGCGGGGAGTTCAAAAGCAGCTAGTGGAGCTGCTGGCTGCCGATGGCTCCTCCATCACGGACCCTGATGGAATTAACAACGAGGTCCGTTCATTCTATCGGTCCTTATTCTCGCCTGATCCGTCAAATGCGGAGGCGTGTAATGAGGTCTGGAAGGATTTGCCGAAGGTCAGCCCAGAGGACGCAGTGCGTCTGGATGCCCCCCTGACTCGGGAGGAGCTGTCCACTGCCCTTCGGCAACTCCGGAGGGGCAAGTCCCCTGGTTTGGATGGACTGAGTGTCGAGTTTTATCAGGCTTTTTGGGATGTCTTGGGGGATGATTACAGCCTTGTCCTAGGGGAGAGCCTAGCCACCGGAGAAATGCCCCTCTCATGGCGAAGAGCTGTTGTGGTCCTACTGCCCAAGAAGGGAGACCTCCGCCTGCTAAAGAACTGGCAGCCGGTCTCCCTCTTGTGCGTGGACTACAAGATCTTCGCCCGGGCAATGGCCAACCGTCTGGGTTCGGTAATTGGACAGGTGGTCCATCCTGACCAATCTTACACAGTCCCGAGCCGCTCCATCCAGGACAATGTCCACCTAGTACGGGACCTGATCCACCTACTCCAGGAGACTGGGACCCCGGCAGCGTTTCTTTCTCTTGACCAGGAGAAGGCTTTTGACCGGGTGGACCACAGTTTCCTGGTGGGCACCCTGCAGGCTTTTGGGCTCGGACCACACTTTGTGGCCCGAGTTCGGCTCCTGTACTCTGCCGCAGAGTGCCTGGTTAAGATTAACGGATCATTGACAGGGCCTATCCACTTCCGAAGAGGAGTGCCCCATGTCCGGTCAACTGTATGCGATCTGTGTCGAGCCATTCCTCAGCCTTCTTCGGCAAAGGCTGACAGGTCTGGTTCTGCGCGAACCGGACATGGGGGTTGTCCTCTCGGCCTACGCCGATGACGTACTCCTCATGATGACAGACCCCTGTGACCTGCGGAGGATGCGCAAGTGCCAAGATGTTTTCTCGGCGGCATCCTCCGCGAGGATCAACTGGGCGAAATGTTCCGGACTCTTAGTAGGCCAGTGGCAGGTGGACTCCCTGCCGGAGGAGATGAGAGCTTTTGAGTGGAGCACCAGACGTCTTCTCTATCTGGGAGTCTACCTGAGTCCTTCTGGGGAGACCTGGCTGGCGAACTGGCAGGACCTGGAGACAAAGGTCATGGCCCGGCTAGGGCGCTGGTCAGCCCTTCTCAGGGTGCTTTCCTATCGAGGCAGGGTGGTGGTCATAAACCAGCTGGTGGCCTCCATGTTGTGGTACCGGATGGTCACCTTGGCCCCCCCTGCCCCTTTTGTCACAAGAATGCAGAGGAAGTTAGTGGACTTCTTCTGGGGAAACAGGAAGCACTGGGTCTCTGCAGCGGTTCTGAGTCTCCCAGAAGGAGAGGGCGGACAGTCGCTGGTGTGTGTACGCACACGACTGGCGGCTCTCCGCCTCAGGACTCTGCAGAGATTCCTGTACTCCGAGCACCCTCCCAGGTGGCACGTGTTGGCGACTTTCTTCCTCCGGAGGGGCTGCTGTCTTGCCGAAGATATGCAGCTACCACCGACGGGCGTTAGCCGTGCTGCTTTGCAGAGGCTGCCCGGCTTCTATCAGGACCTACTGAGAGTCTGGAACATGGTTGCCTCAGGCCGGGAATCCTCTCCTCTGGCAGAAGGCGGGGTCCTGGCTGACCCTTGCCCTGTCTCAACGGATGTCAGTGCAGCTCGGGTGTGTGGAACGACTCGGGCTGAGCTGCTCGTCGGGCCCAGGCCCCGCAGCCTTACCCGAGAGACGAATCCACACAACTTGAGCCGTCTTTCATCAACACCCACAATCCCTTTCAGGGATGCAGGCAGGAGGTACCTTTATGGGCTGCTGCACCACACCCTCCACTTCCTAGCATTTGTCCACCGTCCCGACACGCCATGGCGGTCGGTCTTTCCACCTGGAGGTGAGGGGGGTCCCCAATGGAAGTCCCTCTACAAGGGAGTCCTTCCCATGCACCTTGGGGATCTCGGCTGGAGGGTGCTGCATAAAGCGGTGCCCTGCAATAAGTTCTTTAGTTTGTACACGGATCTCCCAGCCGCGTGTCACTTCTGTGGGTTGGAGGAGACCGTGTACCATATGTACGTGGAGTGTGTGAGGCTGCAGCCCCTTTTCGCGTATTTGCGTGGGCTGCTTCTCGCCTCTGGTTGCATTTCAGTCCCACCCTATTCATATATGGTCATCCAGTAAGGAGGGGGGCACAGAGGGATGAGGATGTCCTTGTCAACTTGCTCCTGGGACTGGCGAAAATTGCCATCCGTGGCTCCTGGAAAAGGGTGGCAGGAGGTTCTCCCCGGGCGGACTGCCTGGCTATGTTTAGGGGGTATGTTCGAGCCCGGGTGAACATTGAAAAGGAATACGCACAGTCCACGGCGACCGTCGAGATGTTCCGGGACCGTTGGGCTCCGCGGGGTGTAAATGCCATCATTGATGAGGATGGCAATATATTGGTTTAACATGTATTGTCTGTTTGTAGTGTAGTAAATGTGTTAGTCACTGGGTTTGTAAATATTGTATAGCACCGACATTTGTAATAAAGAATTTTGTAAAAAAAAAAGCGTCAGACATAGAGTGAAGCTCCCTCTACACTGTCCCATCACACACTCCCAGGGTCAGACAGAGTGAAGCTCCCTCTACACTGTCCCATCAGAGTCATGGGGCGTGGACTGAATTGATCAGGGTAGACCTCTTGGTGAAAAGTCAGTGACTACACTCCAAGGGTGAAAGGTCATTGACTGCCCTCCAGGGTGTAAGGTGGATGATTGACCTCCAGAGGTGAAATGTAGGTGGCTGACCTACAGTGGTGAGAGGTCAGTGTCTGCTGTCCAGGAGTGAATGGTCAGTGACCGCTCTCCAGGGGTGAGATGTCTGTGAACAGCCCCTGCATTGACTGCTTTCCAAGTGTGAGTGACACTGACCGGCTGACTTCCTGTTTCAGGTTATCCAACGGGACCTTCGCCCTACCCTGTGGGGCAACCCACAGGGTACCCAGTGCCACCGTATGGTTACCCGCAGCCCGGGTACCCCCCCCAGGATCCCAACCAGCCTCCTCCTCCCGGCTTCCATCCTTACCCTTCTCCCCCCCCAGGCACAGTGCCCTACCATGGTGGCCCGCCAATACAGAGTCCGCCAACAGGCGCACACCACAGGCATCACGAAGAGGACCCCGGCATCGTCCAGGCCCCCCTGATGGGCAGCACCAACTGTCCGCCTGGACTGGAGTACCTGACACAGGTAAGGCTCAGGGCAGGGAGAGGTGTGTGTGATAACAGAGTGTGGGGCAAATGAATCCAAACTCTGCCAGCCCCTGGGGACTGACCTACAAAGATGAAAGCCAGTGACCGATCTCTGAGGGGAGGGTGCAGATCTTGTCAAAGCTAAGTTACTGCCATGTTTGTGGGAGGGTGCAATGAGAAAATGGCTTCCAGCAGCTCCTCTGACGGCCCTCACCAACCTTTACCGATGCACCCTGGAAAGCATCCGCTCTGGGTGCTTCACGGCTTGCCCTGGCAACTGCTCGGCCTGTGACCACTAGCAGCAGCAGACAGTTGTGGACGTCACCAAAACCAGCCTGGCCTCCACAAACGTCTGTCTGCACCAGCCGGCGTAATCAAAGATCCCTCCCCCACCAGACATTCTCGCTTCTCCCCCCTCACTCTTTTCTATATCTTCTTTATCCATTCCTTTTCACTCTGTCCATCCATCATCGTGCTCAGGGGCAGCCCGAACCACTGGACTCACGGACAGCTTCCGTCCAGCTGTTCTGAGACTATTGAACGGTCCCGTTACAAGAAGATGGACTCTTGGATCTCACAATCTACCTTGTTATGATCCTGCACCTTACTGGGCCACCTACACTGCACTGCACTTTCTTTGTAGCTGTGACACCTTATTCTGCATTCTGTTACTGTTTTCCCCTGTACTACCTCAATGTACTGTTGTAGTGAAACAATCTGCATAGACAGCAGTCAGGACAAAGTTTTTCACTGTACTGATATATATGTCACCTGCTTAGCACCCCCCCCCCCCAACTGGATCAGGGTCACATGACCATGGGAGCAAGTGGTGGATGGTCGTTTGATCAGTTGGTGCAGATCACAAGTCCTGGTTATGTGACCACTGACCATCTCTGAAGTGTATTGATAATGGCTGGGGGCACCCGTCTTGCAAAGACACTGCCCAGAAGAAGGGAATGGCAAACACCTGTGTAGAAAAATTTACCAAGAACACTCATGGTTGTGGAAAGACCCTGATCGCCCACGTCATACGACGTGGCACATGATGATGATAACAATTAATCAATTACCCAGGGAGTCACAATGTTCACAACGTAGGTTAAATGTAAATTATACAAAGTCTTTACAAAACTAGGACAAGGAAATAGGAATTCGACTGTAGTGCAAAGTCATCATTGTGTTGCTGTGCTGAGGGGTGTGCCAGCTGAAGGGAAGTTGCTGGTCCTGAACCCAGTGTTGTGGGGCTTCAGGCTTCTGCACCTCCTGTCCGATGGGAGATGCCAGAAGATGGCCTGAACCAGGCAGCGGAAGTTTCCACAGGTCTCCGAGAAAGGGGAAGCTTCTTCACTCAGAGGGTGGTGAGAGTGTGGAACGAGCTGCCAGGGCAAGTGGTGCATGCAAACTCGATTTCAATGTTTAAGAGAAGTTTGGATAGGTACATGGATGACAGGGGTATGGAGGGCTGCGGTCCGGGTGCAGGTTGTTGGGGGTAGGCAGTTGAAATGGTTCAGCATGGACTAGATGGGCCAAAAGGCCTTTTTCTGTGCTGTACTTTTCCATGACTCTTTGAATCTTAAAGCAACTTCATATATGAAGGCTTAACCTCGGATGGAAATTTTCATAATTCCCAATCGCAGAGAAGACCATTTAGCCCATTGAATGTCTTCCAGCCAGGAGAGCTATCTCATTCCCCACCCCCCAACTCATTTTCCTAGTAATCTATTCTCCCTGTATTTCCATCAACTCCCCCGAGATTCTACCCCTCACTCGCACACTTTACAGGGGCCGATTAACCCAGACGTCACTGGAATATAGAAGGAAACCGGAGGACCTGGCGGCCGTGGGAAGGAAGGGCAGTAAGCAGTCCATACAGGATCTCGCTGTGACCATTCACCCAGCAACACGTAAACCCCTTTGAATATTGCTGGGGTGGAGGTGGGAATGACATCAGCAGCTGCCAGGCCAGCGGCACTACGGCTCGACAGGGAAGGCAGAGCCATTGTGATAGGGGACTGGAAAGATAGGGGACAGACAGGAGATCCTGTGGGCATGGAAGAGAAGTCAGGATGTTGTGTTGCCTCCCGGGTGCTAGGGCCCAGGCTGCAGAGTATTCACAAGGGAGAGGGTGAGTAGGCAGAGAACATGGCACACGTTGGCACCAGTGACATGGGTAGAAAGGGGGAAGTGGTGCTGCAAAGTGAATATGTTGAGTGAGGGAAGAGGCTGAAGAGCAGGAACTCCAAGGTAATAATCTCTGGATTACTCCCAGTAACACGTGCTAGTCAGGGCAGGAACAGGGTGATGGTACAGATGAATGCCTGGCTGAGGAACTGGTGCAGGCGGCAGGGTTTCAGATTTCTGGATCATTGGGATCGCCTCTGGAGAAGGTACGACCTGTACTCAAAGGACAGGTGACATCCGAACCCGATGGGTATCAATATCCTTGTGGGCAGGTTTGCTAGGGCTGTTGGGGAGGGTTTAAACTAATTTGGCAGGGAGATGAGAACTGGAGCGATTGGATTGAATATGGGGTAGTTGGTTTACAAGTAAACGCAGTGTGTAGTGAGACTGCGAGGAAGGACAGATGATAGGGCAAAATTGCAGTCAGTGGGACGAGTTGAAGTGTAACATGGAGGCAAACTGAAAAGGATGATGCATACAGGACTGAAGGTGTTGAATGCATGCAGTATATGAAATAAGGTAGATGATCGTGTAACACAGAGATTGGCGGGTATAAGGTTGTGGGCATCACTGAGTCTTGACTGAAAGATCATAGGGGGAAGTTTAACATCCAAGGATGCACCTTGTATCGAAAGGATAGAGCAGAGGGGGTGGCGTGGGAAAGCTCAACCACAAGCTGCTCTAAGAAGCCATCTTGTAGGCATTCTACAAATTCTCTCTCTTGGGATCCAACAACGACCTGATTTACCTGATCTACCTGCATATATGGGAGATGGGGTGGAGATACGTCTCTACCAAAGGAGGTGTAAGGTGCTTCTACCCTCCGCTAGCCTGCAGGTCACCCTTGGGCAAGGTGTAGCACCTGCTTAGCCTCACCTCCCCCCAATCAGGATCACGTGAAGCCACAGAAGCGGTGGTAGATGGTCGTATGAGTAGCATTTCACAAGTCCTAGTTATGCAATCACTGATGCCAGGCAGACAATTTCTGCAGAGTATTGATAATGGCTGGGGTCACCCGTCTTGTAAAGACACTGCCCAGAAGAAGGCAATGGCAAACCACTTCTGTACAAAAATTTGCCAAGGGCACACATGGTCATGGAAAGACCATGATTGCCCACATTGATGATGACCTGAATATTGAAATCCCCCATGACTATCGTAACATTGCCCTTATTGCATGCCTCTGCTATCCCCCGTTGGAAATGTATACCCCACATCCTGGCTACTGTTCGGAGGCCTGTATATTTAGCCCATTCCTTCACTCAGAATCAGAATCAGGGTTGTTGTCTCTGACATACAGCACTGTGCAAAGTCTTCCGCACCCAACACTTTTTATATGGCTTCAGATGGTGGGGCCTCCACAGACCCCTGATCTCAACGTCATCGAGGCTGTCTGGGATTACCTGGAGAGACGGGCGAAAAGCAAGCCAGACAGCCAGAGTCTGCAGAAGAACCGTGGCGAGTTCTCCAAGATGCTTGGAACAACCCACCAGCTGATTTTCTATAAAACTGCACAACAGCGTACCCAAGAGAATTGATGCAGTTTTAAAGGCAAACGGTGGAAACACCAGATACCGATTTTAGTTTTTTTTTACTGTTTGTTGCTCTTAATAGAAAATTTTCTGATATTTAAAAACTTTCATTTCATTATCTTTGAAAGCACCTTCACTTTACAGAATTTTTTTTACATGTGCCTAAGACTATTGCACAGTACTGTATGTTGTGAGATTTGGTGTTTTACAGCAGCGGTATTGTGTCAGAGGGGGAAGAAAAAAAAAAATTACAAAATAAATAAATAAATAGATCAATAGTGAAAAAATAGGAATAATGAAGTAGGGTTCATAGGTTCATGGACCGTTCAGAAATCTGGTGGTGGAGGTGTGGTGAAGCTGTTCCTAGAACCTTGAGTGTGAATCTGCAGGCTCCTGTATCTCATCCCTGATGGTATGAGAACAGGACATGTTCAGGAGGGTGAGGGTCCTTAATAATGGGAGACGTCTTGAGGCACGTCCTCCTCATGATGTTGTCAATGGGGGGATGCTTACGCTCTTCATTCAGTCTCTGCATTCCCTCCCCCCGTGGGCTGGAGATAACACGACTGTGGAGTTAGTTGGATCAACGTCCATATTGTCTTTTATCTTATAGTTTAACATTCTTTATGCTTGCTTAAATGTTTGTAAAATCGATTGTAAATGTTCAGTGGATTTTCAGTAATATGTAGTATAACTGGTATTGTTTTTTTTATAGTTTCTTTGCTTGCAGCTGTAAACCAAACTCTCATAGATTGTTCTTATCAAAGGAATTTTCTTATCTGTCCAGCTTGAGCTAGTTTTCGGTATAAAGACAAACCTCAAAAGATGTGTGGTAGAGACTATAATGGCTGGTTGCATCACATCCTGGTATGGAAACACCAATGCTGTTGTGTGGAAAATCCCACAAAAATATGGCCCAGTCCATCACGGGTAAAGCACTCCCAACCACAGAGCAAATCTACACACAGTGCTGTCGCAGGAAAGCAGCATCAAATATCCTCACCACCCAGGGCACGCTCTTTTCTCGCTGCTGCCATCAGGTAGAAGGTACAGGAGCCTCAGAACTCACACCACCAGGTTCAGGGACAGTTACTGCCCCTCAACCATCAGGCTCTTGAACAAAAGAGGATAACTTCACTCAACTTCACTTGCCCCATCATTGAAATGTTTCCACAACCTCTGCCCTCACTTCCATGTTCTTTATATTTATTGTTAATTTATTACTATTAATTCTTTTCTCTCTTTCTTTTTGTATTTGCACAGCTTGTTGTCTTTTGCACACTGGTTGTTTGTCCGTATTTATTTATTTATTGAGATATGGTATGGAATAGGCCCCAGTGGTGCAGTGCTAGCTGGAGCGCACCAGAGCACGTCCGGTACATCTTTAAGAAAAAAGCTGAAATAAACAAGCTAATTAATTAGGTGCCCCCCAGGGTGATTTGAGTATCTCAGAAGCTGCTGATCTCCTGGATTTTTGTGCACAACAAACTGGAGTTTACAAAGAATGGTGCCAAAAACAAAAAAACATCCAGCGAGTGGCTGTTCTGTGAGCGAAAACATCTTGTTAAATCCACTCACTGGATGTTTTTTTGTTTTTAGCACCATTCTTTGTAAACTCTAGAGTCTGTTGTGCGTAAAGACCCCAGGAGATCAGCAGTTTCTAAGACACTCAAATCACCCTGGGCGGCACCTAATTAATTAGCTTGTTAATTAGCTTGTTAATTAATTAATTATCCGGCTAGCACTGCACCCCTGGTAGGCCCTTCCAGCCCTTTGAACCACACCACCCAGCAATCCCATCAGTTTAACCCTAGCCTCATCATGGGACAATTTACAATGACCAATTAACCTACTAATCGGTACATCTTTGGACTATGGCAGGAAACTCATGTGGTCACGGGGAGAACGTACAAACTCCTTACGGACAGTGATGGGAATTGAACCCAGGTCGTCTGTACTGTAAAGTGTGCTAGCCACTACGCTACTGTGCTGTCCTTTCATTGATTCTATTGTGCTTCTTAATTTCACTGTGACTGCAGGGAAATGAATCTCAGGGTTGTATCTGGTGACAAGACAAGGTTCTGTGAACGAGGGGAGACTCTTCGTTCCTTCAATTCTTTCTCTTTCTTCGATCTTTCTTAGAATAAATTGATTAATTTGCTATGGACAGCCAATAAAATGTCTGTAACCAGGAGATTTACACCTTTATTCTTTTGAAGAACCTTCTGGACTATATTGTCTCCAGATCCAACAATGTTCAAAGTAAATTTTATTATCAAAGTACATATACATCACTACATACAACCCTGAGATTCATTTCCCTGTGGGCATACTCAGCAAATCTATAGAATAGTAACTATAACAGGATCAATGAAAGATCAACCAGAGTGCAGAGGCAACAAACTGTGTAGATGCAAATATAAATAAATAGCAATAAATAACGAGAACATGAGACATGAGATAAAGAGTCCTTAAAGTGACATTATTGGTTGTGGGAACATCTCTGTGGATGGGCAGGTGAGTGTAGTTATCCCCTTTTGTTCAAGAGCCTGATGGTTGAGGGGTAGTAACTGTTCCTGAACCTGGTGATGTGAGTTCTGAGGCTCTTGTACCTTCTACCCGATGGCAGCAGTGAGAAGAGAGCATGTCCCGGGTGGTGAGGATCTCTGATGATGGATGCTGCTTTCCTGTGGCAGCGTAAAGCCTTCCCAACCATTGAGCACATCTACATGAAACACTATGGTAGGAAAGGTCAGCGTTGGGAGGTAAAGGGACAAAACAATAGTCTGTAATAGAGTAGGGAACTATGTGGTATGAGGGTGGAAGGGGGTGGGAGCTACTTCACAAGATCGAAATAAACTGCGAAGCTGTAAACTAGTCAGCTCTGTCATGGACTCTAGCCTCCCCAGTGTCCAGGACTTCTTCAAGGAGTGATGCCTCTAAACAGGGGCACCCATCATTGAGGACCCCATCACCCAGGACATGCCCTCTCCTCATTGCTACCATCAGGGAGGAGGTAGAGGAGCCTGAAGGCACACACTCAACGATTCAGGAACAGCTTCTTCCCCTCTGCCATCGATTTCTGAATGGACCTTGAATCCATGAACACAACCTCACTACTTTTTTTTCTCTCTTTTTACACTAATTTAATTTAACTGTTTTAATGTTTTATTTCCTACTGTGTGGGAGGATGGAGGTATGTCTCTACTAAAGGAGGTGCAAGGCGCTCCTTCGCTCCGCTGACCTGCAGATCATCCTTGGGCAAGGTGTAGCACTTGCTTAGCCACTGCCCCAGATCAGGGTGATGTGAATCCATGGGAGCAGGTGGTGGATGGTCGTACGAGCAGCTGGTGCAGATCACAACTCCTGGTTATGTGACCACTGACGCCAGACAGACAATCTCTGAAGAGTACTGATAATGGCTGGGGTCACCCGCCTTGTAAAGACACTGCTCAGGAGAAGGCAAAAGCAAACCACTTCTGTACAAAAATTTGCCAAGTACAATCATGGTCACGAAAAGAGCATGATTGCCTACGTCACATGGCATGGCACAGAATGACTGACACTTCTTACTATAATTTACTGTTTTTATTATTATGTATTGCAATGTACTGCTGCTGTATAACAACAAATTTCACAACATATACCAGAGACGTTAAACCTAATTCAGATTGAGAAGAGGGGTGGGGGAGGAAACCTGAGCCCGAGGTGATAGCCTGTGTTCTTCTCAAGCTGTCCTCTGCTTATTTTACAGATTGACCAAGTCCTTATTCATCAGAAGGTGGAGCTGGTGGAAGGTAGGACCATAAAAATTGCTGGCTCTTGCCTGCGTTTGGCCCTCTGTCAGAACCCACTGACACATCATGAGCGGATCGGCAATGTAGGGAGGCTGGGAGGTCACCAACACATTGCCCTGAAGGGTGTAGAGTTGCCAGTTGCTATAGAAACATATCTGGCTCAGATACTTACTGTCCTTTTAATATGGTGTCTTCCAGCACCGCCCACACCAAATGGCTGAGGTTCAAATAGCCACCAGTGGCACAGGAAGGGAGGGTTCCCGTCATATCCACTATGCCACCCCATTGCCAACCCTATCCTAGTGACCCGTCTGTTGCGAGGGACAATAATTGTGCTGGAGTATTGGGTTGAATCTTTGAGAATGGGGGAGATCACTGGGGTCAGAGTTCCAGTGATGTGAGATTCTGGGCTCAAGGGTCATTTAATAATACTAAATATCCCTGGGGTCAAGGGTCATTCGATGATGGGAATTGCCCCTATGGACCAAGGGTCATTTAGTGAGGAATGCAGAGCCCTGGGGTCAGGGGTCATTCAATGATGATGGAGGCCCCAGGGTCTGGGATCATTCAATGAAGGGAAGAAACCCCTGGGGTCAGGGTCATTTAATGATGGAGCAGAGGCTGGAAGTCAGGGGTCATTCAATGAGGGCAGAGAAGGGGGGCCAGAGATTTGCTGCTGAGCTGAAGGAGCTGAGACAGGATGTGGGTGGTGAATAAGTGCAGGGACAGTCTGAGCAGGGTGCCATTAACTGTTGCCTTCCTCCAGCTCTCGTGAGCTTTGAGACCAAGAACAAGTACGTGGTCAAGAACAGCCTGGGCCAGAAGATCTACAGTGCCAAGGAGAAGAGCAATTGCTGCACACGCAACTGCTGTGGCTCCCTGCGATATTTCCACATGAAGCTAATGGATAACAACGACAGAGAGGTCATCCACCTCGTCCGGCCCTTCAAGTGTGCCAGCTGCTGGTTCCCCTGCTGCCTCCAAGAGGTGGGTCAAAGCACTGGCGTCCACCTGGGCTTCCCAGGGTTACCCGTCCCCATTGGATAGGCTTTTGGAGCATGGACACTATGATTGGATGGATTCCAGAGATCAGGGCCAATTCATTGGATAGATTTAGGGGTGAGGATGCTGTGATTGGAAGGTTCCCAAAGGACAGAGTCCTATGATTGAACGAATTCCAGAGGCCAGGGCTCTTTGATTAGATAAGTCATTTCCAACTTAGGGTCTATGGACCCTTTGGTTAATGATAGGGGTCCATGGCAGGAGAAAAAGGTTGGGAACCTGTGGTTTAGATGGATTTAGGCATGAGCACCATTTAATTGGATGGATTCTGGAGGCAAGGACCATTTGATTGGTTGGATTTTGAAAGTCAAGGCCCTTTGATTGGATGAATTCTGGATGTCAGGGCTTTTAAATTGGATGTATTCCAGAGGCCAGGGCCAGTTGATGGAATGGATTTCGGAGAAAGGGACATTTGATTGGATAGATTCTGGAGATCAGGGCTGTTTTGATTGGACAAATACCAGAAAATGTGGAATGGTTAGATGGATTGCAGAATGGAGTGCATCAGAGAGTACTTCTTGGAACCTACCTGGAAACAAATTTAGTCATAAGTAATAGGGAAAAGGTAATAAATGATCTTACAGTTAAACACACAGCGTATGCCCTTTGGCCCATGCTGTTGTGCCATCCTTTGACCCACTCCACAATCAATCTAACACTTCCCTCCTGCACAGCCCATAACCCTCCATTTTTCTTTCATCCGTGTGCTGATCTAGAGTCTCTTAAATGTCCCTGTTGTATCTGCCTCAACAACCATACATGGTCGTGCATTAAAGGCACTCACCGTTCTCTGTGTAAAATAAAGCTTTATCTCTGACATTCCCCCCAACATCCCTCCACTCACTTTAATGGCATGTCTTGTAGTATTAGCCATTTCCGCCCCGGGATAAAGGCGCTGGCTGTCCACTCTATCTGTGCCTGTTACAGTTTGCAAACCCTTCAGTAGTTGCATAGACACCTGAAGAGCAGACTATCTGTTGGATGGAAGCGACCAACAACTCTGATAGAGGCAGATGCCAAGTTTTTAAACTCACCAGTGGAAGGTGGTGCTTTAGCACTGCTGGCCCACCACCTCGAGGGAGTGTTGATCATAAGCAGGCCGAAACTCCTGAAGACAGGTGGCAGATCAACTGATGATCCCACTGGTGATAGCACAGGACAGTTAACATCTTAGTCCAAGTGTATTTTAAAATCATTCAATTCTTTCGTTCGTTCATTACATGCCATGTCGTATGATGTGGGCGATCATGGTCTTTCCATAACCATGACTGTTCTTGGCACAGCTTTCTACAGAAATGGTTTGCCATTGCTTTTCTCTGGGCAGTGTCTTTACAAGACGGGTGATCCCAGCCATTTTCCATACTCTTCAGAGATTGTCTACCAGATGTCAGTGGTCACATAACCAGGACTTGTGATCTGCACCATCTTCTCATACGACCATCCACCACCTGCTCGCATGGCTTCACGTGACCCAGATCAGAAGAGTTGGGGGGCACCCCTTGCCCAAGGGTGACCTGCAGGCTAGTGGAGGGAAGGAGCACCTTTGGTAGAGACACATCTCCATGCCACCAGTCATATAATTTTATACATCTTTGTCGCCTTGCTCCAAAGAGAAAAGTCCTAGCTCGTACAACCTTTCCTCGTAAAATAAGTTCTCTGATCCAGGCAGCATCCTCTGCACCCTCTCCAAAGCTTCTGTGTCCTTTCTCTAATGAGAAATAAACACAATATCCCAAACATGATTTAAACTTTCCTTTAATAACCTTCCACAAAGGCTGTCAGAGGCTGACCTCTCTACCTCTACCACTTCCCTGTAGAGCTGGGCTTGTTGCACATTTATACTGTGACTACATTTGGGACATGTGAGAAACCCTCAGCAGGTCAGGCAGCGTTTGCAGAAGGAGAAATGGTCCACTTGTTGGGTTTTTCAACACTTTGCCAAAGCTGGGAGGAGGAGCAACATCTTGTTTTCCTTCATCCCAATGGCACAAACATTGATTTCTCGAACTTTCAGTAATTGCCCCCCCAACACCCTCTCCTTCACCGTTCCTCTTTCCTATTTCCCTCTCACCTTATCTCCTTATCTGCCTATCACCTCCCTCTGGTGCTCCTCCCCCTTCCCTTTCCTCCATGGCCTTCTGTCCTCCCCTATCAGATTCCCCTTTCTCCAGCCCTTTATCTCTTTCACCAACCAATCAACTTCCCAGCTCTTTACTTCATCCCCTCCCTCTCTCCCAGTTTCACCTATCACCTACCACCTTGTTCTTTGACCTCCTCCCCCCATCACCTTCCTAATCTATCGCCTTCTCTCTTCCTTTCCAGTCCTGATGAAGAGTCTCGGCCCAAAACGTTGACTGTTTACTCTTTTCCATAGATGCTGCCTAACCTGCTGAGTTCCTCCAGCATTGTGTGGGTGTTGCCTGGGAAAGATAGAAGTGCATTTTCATTGGGGCAGAAGGTGAGGGGGATATCCCTGACCTTCACTGTTCCTCCATCACCTCCCCCACTGAAAATCAATGTATCTTCCTCTTCCGGTGGAATGCTGGTGATAGCACAAGTTGAAACGGAACTGTTTTCCAGCACGTTGATCTACTTGGCCTTTGTAAAGAGTTGTTGATGGTCTAATCTGTCTGACAGGCTGGACATACTCGTAAGCTAAAAGAAACTGAGTCACAGCACGAAATGGAAAATGCTGGAACTGAAACTGGTCATGACTGGTGAGCTTTCTTGGGTAGATGGGTGCGAGAGACAAAGGGGCCTGTTTTGCCTAGTGTTGTTCCGCTGACTGTTGTGGGCGTGCTACACCGGCACTGGAATGTGCTTGGGGCAGCCTGCATCCTTAGATTGTGTTGATTGTTAATGCAAACAACGCATTTTATGCATTGCACTGTACTGCTGCAACAAAAAATCCAATTTCATGACATACGTGAGTGACGATAAACCTGATTCTGAAATGGATCTCCATTGTGGACTGAGAGTGGGAAAGGGGCTGGGAGAAGGGGAATCATAGTTGGGAAAAGGGGAAGGGAGAGGGGAGGGAGCGGGAAGCACCAGAGAGACATTCTGTAACGATCAATAAACCAATTATTTGGAATCAAATGAACTTGCCTGGTGCCTGCACCTGCGCCACCCCCAACCCCGGCATTCCTTCTCTGCCACCTGTCCCACACCCCTCCCACGGTGCTCCACCCTCGTCATTCCCAACATCCTTTACTCCTGCCAGATTTACAAACTCACTGTGCACTCCACGCTGACAAATACAGTGCAAAAGTCCAGCTATATATATGTGCCTAAGACTTCTGCACAGTACTGTACCTGTGATAAACATATAAATGAATCTAATCAATTGATCTGTGTGAACAGTATGCAACACCAGCTGTTCACTGTATCTCAGCACATGTGACTGTTATAATCCATCACAATTCTCTCTCCACAGCTGCTGCCTGCCCTGCTGAATATTTTCAGTGTTCACTTTATCGATTTAAATTTTATTTTCTTGGACCAGTTCAGCTGAATTACACTTCCCCCACCCATGATCCCTCCCTGAGGTTTCTTCTCGCCTGCCCAAACAATACTCAGAGGAAAGTAGAGGCACCACATTCCTTCCAAGCGGCCTGTTGCTAGGTGGGGCCTAGTGAGTGACTCAGGCCCTCCTTTGTGTAGGGGCCGCTGGGTGCAGACTGAAGGGCGTGTGTTGGGTTGCCAGGGCTTAGGTCTTTGCAAGAGTCTCACAGCAGTGTGTTTGTAATTGTAGAATATCCCAAAGTTAGTATTTTTTTAAATAATGCTTTACATCGTGATATGACTCAGGCTGCAGATGTCTTTCCATCGAGACGTTACCTTGGGACTGATAGTTGGCCCAATACCAGGAGTATTCTTGCAGCTGACTCCTTGCAGAGGCTTGGCAGAAGAAGGAGAAAGTATTATTCTGACAGAATAGGGGGCATAGTGGGTAGAGCTGTTGCCTTGTAACCGGTAGACGAGGCAAAGTACGAATCAGTTTAGATTATGAGAACACTCAGTCCTCTTTTATTGTCATTTAGAAATGCATACACGCATTAAGAAATGATACAATGTTTCTCCAGAGTGATATCACAAAAAACAGGACAAACCAAAGACCACAAACCATGGGCACAGTAAAAAAAGTCTCAAAGTCCCGAGTCGATCGACTCCCGAGTCCCCGATAGCAGGCGGCAAAAGGGAGAAACTCCCTGCCATAAACCTCCAGGCACTGTCAACTTGCCGATGCCTTGGAAGCAGCCGACCACAGTCAACATTGAGTCCATCCATCTGAAAACTTCGAGCCTCTGACCAGCTCCTCCGATACAGCCTCCCGAGCATCATTCTCTGCCGAGTGCCTTCGACCTCGCCTCGGCCGCTGAAACACGCAAAGCCAAGGATTTCGGGGCCTTCTGCTCCGGAGATTCCGGTTACCCACAGTAGCAGCAGCAGCAAAGCGGGCATTTCAGAAGATTTCCAGATGTTCCTCCATGCTCGCATGTCTGTCTCCATCAAATCAGAATTGTGCACGGTCCCCTACTTGACAGATAACAGATATCATTCACTGGAGAGGCCGCGTGCACTGCCGTTGCGCCATCATCTTCCCCGTGTGCGCTGCCGTCGTGCCACCATCTTCCACGTGTGCACTGCCGTCGCGCCACCATCTTCCCTGCGCGCACTGCCGTCGCGCCATCATCTTCCCCGTGTGCGCTGCCGTTGCGCCATCATCTTCTCCTTCGTCTTGATGTTGATGTTGATCTTACACAGGGACTGATATCATAAGACACAGGAGCAGAATTAGGCAATTCGGCCCATTAAGATTGCCCCACTATTAAATCACGGCTGGGTTACTTTTCTTTTCCACCCCATTCTCCTGCCGTCTTTCTGTAACTTTTACACCCTGGCTAATCAAGGACCTATCAACCTCCGCTTTAAATATCCCTAGTGCCTGGCCTCCACAGTCACCGTGGCAATGAATTCATCATCCTCTGCGTAAAGAAATTCCTCCTCATCTCCATTCTAAAGGGATATCCTTCTATTCTGAAGCTGTGCCCTCTGGTCCTAGACCCCCCCCATTTTAGTAAACATCCTCTCCACATCTACTCTATCAAGTCCTTTCACCATTCAATGATATTTCTTCCCCACCATTCTTCTAAACTCCAGCGAGTACAGGCCCAGAGTTATCAAATGCTCTTCTTATGTCAATCCTTTCATTTCTGGAATCATTCACATGAACATCCTCTGAACCCCCTCCAATATCAGCGCATCTTTTCTTAAATAAGAGGATTAAAAACTGCTCACAATACTCTTAAGTACGTTTTGACCAGTGCTTTATAAAGCCTCAGCATTACATCCTTGCTCTTGTATTCTAGTCCTCTCAAAGTGAATGCTAACATTGTATTTACTTTCTCTACCACCGACCCAACCAACTGGTGCTCCGCAGGGTTGGTGTTGGGACTGCTTCTTTTTATGCTGTATGTCAATGATTTAGATGATGGAGTAGATGGCTTTGTTGCTAAGTTTGCAGGTGATATGAAGTTTGGTGGAGGGGCAGGTAGTATTGAGGAAACAGGTAGGCTGCAGAAGAATTTGGACAGATTAGGAGAATGGGCAAGAGAGTGGCAACTGAAATACAATGTTGGAAAATGCATGGTTGTGCACTTTAGTAGTAGAAATAAATATGCAGACTATTTTCTAAACGGGAAGAAAATCCAAAAATCTGAGGTGCAAGGGGACTTGGGAGCCTTATGCAGAACACCCTACAGGTTAACTTGCAGATAGAGTCACTGGTGAGGAAGGCAAATGCAATGTTTGCATTCATTTCAAGAGGTCTAGAATACAAGAGCAGGAATGTGAAGCTGAGGCTTTATAAGGCACTGGTGAGGCCTCACCTTGAGTATTGTGAACAGTTTTGGGCCCCTCATCTTAGAAAAGGTGTGCTGGCATTGGAGAGGGTCCAGAGGAGGTTCACAAGGATGATTCCAATAGTGAAAGGTTTATCATACGAGGAACATTTGATAGCTGTGGGTCTGTACCCATCGGAATTCAGAAGGATGAGGGGGGATCTCATTGAAACCTTTCGAATGTTGAAAGGCCTCGATAGAGTAGACGTGGAAAGGATGTTCCCCATGGTGGGGGAGTATAGGACAAGAGGGCACAGCCTCAAGGTAGAGGGGCGTCCATTTTAAACAGATGCGGAATAATTTCTTTAGCTGGAGGGTGGTAATTTGTGGAGTTCATATGGAAGCCAGGTCATTGGGTGTATTTAAGGCAAAGCTTGATAGGTTCTTGATTAGATGCAGCATCAAAGGTTATGGGGAGAAGGCCGGGGAGTGGGGCTGAGGAGGGATAAAAAAGGATCAGCCATGATTAAATGGTAGAGCAGACTCAATGGGACAAATGGCCTAATTCTGCTCCTTTTTCTTATGGTCTTATGGTCTAACCTTTAGGAAATCTTGCACGAGCTCTCCCAAGTCCCTTGGCATTTCTTAGTTTTGAAATTTTTCCCCATTTAGAAAATAATCTACGCTTTTATTCCTTCTACCAAAGTGCACTTCCCTACACTGTATTTCATCTGCCCATTCTCCTAATCTGTCTAAGTCTCCCAACTTCCTCAACACTACCTGCCCCTCCATCAATCTTTGTATCATCGGCAAACTTGGCCACAAATCCATCAATTCTGTTATCTGAGTCATTGACATATAACGTGAAAAGTAGCGGGTCCCAACACCCACCCCTGAGAGGACCGCTAGTTGCTGGTTCGAACCGGTTGATAGATTAATTGGTCAGGCAGTTAGGTTTGGAAGCGAAGGTCTGAGTAGTAGGGCAGTGGATAGAGTTGATGCCTCATAGGTCCAGGGACCCAGGCTGACTTCTGGTGCTGTGTGTGTGTGTGTGTGTGTGTGTGACTCCATGGGCTTCCCTCAGCTACAACAGTTTCTTCCCACATCTCAGTGCTGTTGATGGTAGGTATTGTGGCCATGAAATTGAGGTAGACTTTGTACAGAGGAAGGCAGTCAGACGTGAGATGATTCAAAAGATAGAAACTTTAAACAGAGCATTGCAAGCCCCAGATGGCTTAACATCGTGCCAACAGGCTATTGAATTGAAGAAGTCCACTGCTCGGGCATGGTGTTGGGATAATTCAACTATGGGGGCATCAAGACATTGCCCTTTTCCTCCAACAGTTCAAAGACATACTAGTTGGTAGATTAATTGGTCATTGTAAATTGCAGCTCAAAGGGCCGGAAGGGCTTATTCTGCATTGTGAAAAGATTTGTTTTGGCGTACTTCCATCCACAGTAACGTAGTGGTCAGCACAACGCTGTACAGTACCAGCAACCCAGGTTCAATTCCCGCCGCTGACTGTGAGGAGTTTGTACGTTCTCCCCGTGACCGTGTGGGTTTCCTCCTGGTGCTCCGGTTTCCTCCCACAGTCCAAAGATGTATTGGATGTTTGGTTAATTGATCATTGTAAATTGTCCCGTGATTAGGCTATGGTTAAATTGGGGGCGGGGGGGAATTGCTGGATGGTGGGGCTGGAAGGGCCTATTCTGCACTGTATCTCAGTAAATGAATAACAAAGATGGATTTGCAGGCAGGGGTCAGATTGGTAACTGGTTTGTATTTGTCACACAATCCAGGACACGATGAAAAGATGTATTTGCGTGCTTCCATACCTCAGTACATTGAGGTGGTAGAATAGCAAACTGAATGCAGAATATCGTGCTGCAATGACGGGGAAAGTTCAGGCAGATAATAGGGTTCCATGGCCACCATGAGGTAGATTGAGAGACTGAGAGTTCATCTCCAGTGTACAAGAGGTCTTATAACAGTGGGTAGAAGCTGTCCTTGAGCCTGATGGTACGTGTTTTCAGGCTTTTGTATCTTCTGCCCCATGGGAGAGGGGAGAAGAGAGAATGATTATAGTGGAAGATTATTTTGGCTGCTTTTCTGAGGCAGCAGGAAGTGTAGGTGGAGTCCGTGATGGACAGGCTGGTTTCTGTGACGTGCTAAGCCGTGTCCACAACTCTCCGCAGTTTCTTGGCTCACGGGCGAGGCATAGAGACGTAGAGTTATAGCAGAGCACAGCACAGTGTCTGGCCCTTCGGCCCATCTAGTCTGTACTGAACTGTTTAAAGTGCCCACTCCCATCGACCTGCACCAGGACCATAGCCCTCCATACCCTGCCCATCCGGTACCTATCCAAACTTCTCTTAAACATTGAAATCGAGCTCGCACGCACCACTTGCGCTGGCAGCTTGTTCCACACTCTCACCACCCTCTGAGTGAAGAAGTTTCCCCTCACATTCACCTTTCACCCTTAACCTATGATCTCCAGTTGTAGTCCCACCGAACCTCAGTGAAAAAAGCAGTTGCCTTGCCAAGCTGTGGTACATCTGGTTAGGATGCTTTCTATGGTGTATTGGTAAACCAAACTCCAGGCACTCAGAACATCCATTTCTGCCTCTTTCTGCCCACAGCTGGAGGTCCAGTCGCCCCCAGGGACCACCATCGGTTATGTGAAGCAAACCTGGCACCCGTTCCTGCCCAAATTCTCCATCCAGAATGTGGAGAGGGCGACGGTCCTACGAGTGGTTGGTCCCTGCTTCACCTGTAACTGCTGTGGGGACGTCGCCTTCGAGGTGAGACGTGGGGGTGGAGGAAGGAGGAGGGGAGAGGGACAGTCCGGGGTCGGGTTGTGGGGCAGGTCAAGGGTCAGAGGGTGAGGACTATGGTCCAATGGAAGTTGAGGTACAACATAAGGGACAAAAGTGGATGAGATGAGTTGATAGATGTGTATAAGATGACAAGAGACAAAGATAGGATGGACAGCCAGCACCTTTTTCTGCAAGTCGTAAATGGCTAATGACAGATGACATCCTTTTAAGGCAGAGGTTCTCAACTTTTTTGTTAAGGCCATGGACCCTGCTATAGTGTGAACAAAGTCACTGGGAAGATGCAGCTGGTAGATATGGAGTAGTCTTTTATTCGACAAAGGGAGACACAGCAAGCATCAGTGAGGTGTGGGGATGTGTCAGAGGGTGTGAGTGTGAGGGGTGTGTCAGAGGGTGTTAGTGTGAGAGGTGTGGGTGTGTCAGAGCGTGTTAGTGTGAGGGGTGTGGGGGTGTGTCAGAGGGTGTTAGTGTGAGGGGTGTGGGTGTGTCAGAGGGTGTTAGTATGAAGGGTGTGGGGATGTGTCAGAGCATGTTAGTGTGAGGGGTGTGGGTGTGTCAGAGGGTGTTAGTGTGAGGGGTGTGGGTGTGTCAGAGGATGTTAGTGTGAGGGGTGTGGGGGTGTGTCAGAGGGTGTTAGTGTGAGGGGTGTGGGGATGTGTCAGAGGGTGTTAGTGTGAGGGGTGTGGGGGTGTGTCAGAGGGTGTTAATGTGAGTGGTGTGGGTGTGTCAGAGGGTGTCAGTGTGTGGTGTGAGTGTGTCAGAGGTTGTCAGTGTAAGGGGTGTGGGGGTGTGTCAGAGGGTGTTAGTGTGAGTGGTGTGGGGGTGTGTCAGAGGTTGTTAGTGTGAGGGGTGTGGGGTGTGTCAGAGGATGTTAGTGTGAGGGGTGTGGGTGTGTCAGAGCATGTTAGTGTGAGGGGTGTGGGGTGTGTCAGAGGGTGTTAGTGTGAGGAGTGTGGGTGTGTCAGAGGGTGTTAGTGTGAGGGGTGTGGGGATGTGTCAGAGGGTGTTAGCGTGAGGGGTGTGGGTGTGTCAGAGGGTGTTAATGTGAGTGGTGTGGGTGTGTCAGAGGGTGTTAATGTGAGTGGTGTGGGTGTGTCAGGGGGTGTGAGTGTGAGGGGTGTGGGTGTGTCAGAGGGTGTTAATGTGAGGGGTGTGGGTGTGTCAGAGGGTGTCAGTGTGTGGTGTGAGTGTGTCAGAGGTTGTCAGTGTGAGGGGTGTGGGGGTGTGTCAGAGGGTGTTAGTGTGAGTGGTGTGGGGGTGTGTCAGAGGTTGTTAGTGTGAGGGGTGTGGGGGTGTGTCAGAGGATGTTAGTGTGAGGGGTGTGGGTGTGTCAGAGGATGTTAGTGTGAGGGGTGTGGGTGTGTCAGAGCATGTTAGTGTGAGGGGTGTGTGGGTGTATCAGAGGGTGTTAGTGTGAGGGGTGTGGGTGTGTCAGAGGGTGTTAGTGTGAGGGGTGCGGGGATGTGTCAGAGGGTGTTAGCGTGAGGGGTGTGGGTGTGTCAGAGGGTGTTAATGTGAGTGGTGTGGGTGTGTCAGAGGGTGTTAATGTGAGTGGTGTGGGTGTGTCAGGGGGTGTGAGTGTGAGGGGTGTGGGTGTGTCAGAGGGTGTTAATGTGAGTGGTGTGGGTGTGTCAGAGGGTGTCAGTGTGTGGTGTGAGTGTGTCAGAGGTTGTCAGTGTGAGGGGTGTGGGGGTGTGTCAGAGGGTGTTAGTGTGAGTGGTGTGGGGGTGTGTCAGAGGTTGTTAGTGTGAGGGGTGTGGGGGTGTGTCAGAGGATGTTAGTGTGAGGGGTGTGGGTGTGTCAGAGGATGTTAGTGTGAGGGGTGTGGGTGTGTCAGAGCATGTTAGTGTGAGGGGTGTGGGGGTGTGTCAGAGGGTGTTAATGTGAGTGGTGTGGGTGTGTCAGAGGGTGTTAATGTGAGTGGTGTGGGTGTGTCAGGGGGTGTGAGTGTGAGTGGTGTGGGTGTGTCAGGGTGTTAATGTGAGTGGTGTGGGTGTGTCAGAGGGTGTTAATGTGAGTGGTGTGGGTGTGTCAGGGGGTGTGAGTGTGAGTGGTGTGGGTGTGTCAGAGGGTGTTAATGTGAGTGGTGTGGGTGTGTCAGAGGGTGTCAGTGTGTGGTGTGAGTGTGTCAGAGGTTGTCAGTGTGAGGGGTGTGGGGGTGTGTCAGAGGGTGTTAGTGTGAGTGGTGTGGGGGTGTGTCAGAGGTTGTTAGTGTGAGGGGTGTGGGGGTGTGTCAGAGGATGTTAGTGTGAGGGGTGTGGGTGTGTCAGAGGGTGTCAGGGGATGTGTCAGAGGGTGTTAGTGTGAGGGGTGTGGGTGTGTCAGAGCGTGTTAGTCTGAGGGGTGTGGGGAGGATGTTAGTGTGAGGGGTGTGGGTGTGTCACAGGGTGTTAGTGTGAGGGGTGTGGGGATGTGTCAGAGGGTGTTAGTGTGAGGGGTGTGGGGATGTGTCAGAGGGTGTTAGTGTGAGGGGTGTGGGTGTGTCAGAGCGTGTTAGTGTGAGGGATGTGTGGGTGTGTCAGGGGGTGTGAGTGTGAGGGGTGTGGGTGTGTCAGAGGGTGTCAGTGTGTGGTGTGAGTGTGTCAGAGGTGTCAGTGTGAGGGGTGTGGGGGTGTGTCAGAGGGTGTTAGTGTGAGGGGTGTGGGGGTGTGTCAGAGGGTGTTAGTGTGAGGGGTGTGGGGGTGTGTCAGAGGATGTTAGTGTGAGGGGTGTGGGTGTGTCAGAGGATGTTAGTGTGGGGGTGTGTCAGAGGATGTTAGTGTGAGGGGTGTGGGTGTGTCAGAGGGTGTTAGTGTGAGGGGTGTGGGGATGTGTCAGAAGGTGTTAGTGTGAGGGGTGTGGGTGTGTCAGAGGGTGTTAGTATGAAGGGTGTGGGGATGTATCAGAGCATGTTAGTGTGAGGGGTTTGGGTGTGTCAGAGGTTGTTAGTGTGAGGGGTGTGGGTGTGTCAGAGGGTGTTAGTATGAAGGGTGTGGGGATATGTCAGAGCATGTTAGTGTGAGGGGTGTGGGTGTGTCAGAGCATGTTAGTGTGAGGGGTGTGGGGGTGTGTCAGAGGGTGTTAGTGTGAGGGGTGTGGGGGTGTGTCAGAGGGTGTTAGTGTGAGGGGTGTGGGTGTGTCAGAGGGTGTTAGTATGAAGGATGTGGGGATGTATCAGAGCGTTAGTGTGAGGGGTTTGGGTGTGTCAGAGGTTGTCAGTGTGAGGGGTGTGGGGATGTGTCAGAGGGTGTTAGTGTGAGTGGTGTGGGTGTGTCAGAGGGTGTTAATGTGAGTGGTGTGGGGTGTGTCAGGGGGTGTGGGTGTGTCAGGGGGTGTGAGTGTGAGGGGTGTGGGTGTGTCAGAGGGTGTCAGTGTGTGGTGTGAGTGTGTCAGAGGTGTCAGTGTGAGTGGTGTGGGTGTGTCAGAGGGTGTTAATGTGAGTGGTGTGGGGTGTGTCAGGGGGTGTGGGTGTGTCAGGGGGTGTGAGTGTGAGGGGTGTGGGTGTGTCAGAGGGTGTCAGTGTGTGGTGTGAGTGTGTCAGAGGTGTCAGTGTGAGGGGTGTGGGTGTGTGTCAGAGGATGTTAGTGTGAGGGGTGTGGGTGTGTCAGAGGATGTTAGTGTGGGGGTGTGTCAGAGGGTGTTAGTGTGAGGGGTGTGGGGGTGTGTCAGAGGGTGTTAGTGTGAGGGGTGTGGGTGTGTGTCAGAGGATGTTAGTGTGAGGGGTGTGGGTGTGTCAGAGGATGTTAGTGTGGGGGTGTGTCAGAGGATGTTAGTGTGAGGGGTGTGGGTGTGTCAGAGGGTGTTAGTGTGAGGGGTGTGGGGATGTGTCAGAGGGTGTTAGTGTGAGGGGTGTGGGTGTGTCAGAGCGTGTTAGTGTGAGGGGTGTGTGGGTGTGTCAGGGGGTGTGAGTGTGAGGGGTGTGGGTGTGTCAGAGGGTGTCAGTGTGTGGTGTGAGTGTGTCAGAGGTGTCAGTGTGAGGGGTGTGGGGGTGTGTCAGAGGGTGTTAGTGTGAGTGGTGTGGGGGTGTGTCAGAGGTTGTTAGTGTGAGGGGTGTGGGGGTGTGTCAGAGGATGTTAGTGTGAGGGGTGTGGGTGTGTCAGAGGATGTTAGTGTGAGGGGTGTGGGTGTGTCAGAGCATGTTAGTGTGAGGGGTGTGGGGGTGTGTCAGAGGGTGTTAATGTGAGTGGTGTGGGTGTGTCAGAGGGTGTTAATGTGAGTGGTGTGGGTGTGTCAGGGGGTGTGAGTGTGAGTGGTGTGGGTGTGTCAGAGGGTGTTAATGTGAGTGGTGTGGGTGTGTCAGAGGGTGTTAATGTGAGTGGTGTGGGTGTGTCAGGGGGTGTGAGTGTGAGTGGTGTGGGTGTGTCAGAGGGTGTTAATGTGAGTGGTGTGGGTGTGTCAGAGGGTGTCAGTGTGTGGTGTGAGTGTGTCAGAGGTTGTCAGTGTGAGGGGTGTGGGGGTGTGTCAGAGGGTGTTAGTGTGAGTGGTGTGGGGGTGTGTCAGAGGTTGTTAGTGTGAGGGGTGTGGGGGTGTGTCAGAGGATGTTAGTGTGAGGGGTGTGGGTGTGTCAGAGGGTGTCAGGGGATGTGTCAGAGGGTGTTAGTGTGAGGGGTGTGGGTGTGTCAGAGCGTGTTAGTCTGAGGGGTGTGGGGAGGATGTTAGTGTGAGGGGTGTGGGTGTGTCAGAGGGTGTTAGTGTGAGGGGTGTGGGTGTGTCAGAGGATGTTAGTGTGAGGGGTGTGGGTGTGTCAGAGCATGTTAGTGTGAGGGGTGTGGGGGTGTGTCAGAGGGTGTTAATGTGAGTGGTGTGGGTGTGTCAGAGGGTGTTAATGTGAGTGGTGTGGGTGTGTCAGGGGGTGTGAGTGTGAGTGGTGTGGGTGTGTCAGAGGGTGTTAATGTGAGTGGTGTGGGTGTGTCAGGGGGTGTGAGTGTGAGTGGTGTGGGTGTGTCAGAGGGTGTTAATGTGAGTGGTGTGGGTGTGTCAGAGGGTGTCAGTGTGTGGTGTGAGTGTGTCAGAGGTTGTCAGTGTGAGGGGTGTGGGGGTGTGTCAGAGGGTGTTAGTGTGAGTGGTGTGGGGGTGTGTCAGAGGTTGTTAGTGTGAGGGGTGTGGGGGTGTGTCAGAGGATGTTAGTGTGAGGGGTGTGGGTGTGTCAGAGGGTGTCAGGGGATGTGTCAGAGGGTGTTAGTGTGAGGGGTGTGGGTGTGTCAGAGCGTGTTAGTCTGAGGGGTGTGGGGAGGATGTTAGTGTGAGGGGTGTGGGTGTGTCAGAGGGTGTTAGTGTGAGGGGTGTGGGGATGTGTCAGAGGGTGTTAGTGTGAGGGGTGTGGGTGTGTCAGAGCGTGTTAGTGTGAGGGATGTGTGGGTGTGTCAGGGGGTGTGAGTGTGAGGGGTGTGGGTGTGTCAGAGGGTGTCAGTGTGTGGTGTGAGTGTGTCAGAGGTGTCAGTGTGAGGGGTGTGGGGGTGTGTCAGAGGGTGTTAGTGTGAGGGGTGTGGGGGTGTGTCAGAGGGTGTTAGTGTGAGGGGTGTGGGGGTGTGTCAGAGGATGTTAGTGTGAGGGGTGTGGGTGTGTCAGAGGATGTTAGTGTGGGGGTGTGTCAGAGGATGTTAGTGTGAGGGGTGTGGGTGTGTCAGAGGGTGTTAGTGTGAGGGGTGTGGGGATGTGTCAGAAGGTGTTAGTGTGAGGGGTGTGGGTGTGTCAGAGGGTGTTAGTATGAAGGGTGTGGGGATGTATCAGAGCATGTTAGTGTGAGGGGTTTGGGTGTGTCAGAGGTTGTTAGTGTGAGGGGTGTGGGTGTGTCAGAGGGTGTTAGTATGAAGGGTGTGGGGATATGTCAGAGCATGTTAGTGTGAGGGGTTTGGGTGTGTCAGAGGTTGTTAGTGTGAGGGGTGTGGGTGTGTCAGAGGGTGTTAGTATGAAGGGTGTGGGGATATGTCAGAGCATGTTAGTGTGAGGGGTGTGGGTGTGTCAGAGCATGTTAGTGTGAGGGGTGTGGGGGTGTGTCAGAGGGTGTTAGTGTGAGGGGTGTGGGGGTGTGTCAGAGGGTGTTAGTGTGAGGGGTGTGGGTGTGTCAGAGGGTGTTAGTATGAAGGATGTGGGGATGTATCAGAGCGTTAGTGTGAGGGGTTTGGGTGTGTCAGAGGTTGTCAGTGTGAGGGGTGTGGGGATGTGTCAGAGGGTGTTAGTGTGAGTGGTGTGGGTGTGTCAGAGGGTGTTAATGTGAGTGGTGTGGGGTGTGTCAGGGGGTGTGGGTGTGTCAGGGGGTGTGAGTGTGAGGGGTGTGGGTGTGTCAGAGGGTGTCAGTGTGTGGTGTGAGTGTGTCAGAGGTGTCAGTGTGAGTGGTGTGGGTGTGTCAGAGGGTGTTAATGTGAGTGGTGTGGGGTGTGTCAGGGGGTGTGGGTGTGTCAGGGGGTGTGAGTGTGAGGGGTGTGGGTGTGTCAGAGGGTGTCAGTGTGTGGTGTGAGTGTGTCAGAGGTGTCAGTGTGAGGGGTGTGGGTGTGTGTCAGAGGATGTTAGTGTGAGGGGTGTGGGTGTGTCAGAGGATGTTAGTGTGGGGGTGTGTCAGAGGGTGTTAGTGTGAGGGGTGTGGGGGTGTGTCAGAGGGTGTTAGTGTGAGGGGTGTGGGTGTGTGTCAGAGGATGTTAGTGTGAGGGGTGTGGGTGTGTCAGAGGATGTTAGTGTGGGGGTGTGTCAGAGGATGTTAGTGTGAGGGGTGTGGGTGTGTCAGAGGGTGTTAGTGTGAGGGGTGTGGGGATGTGTCAGAGGGTGTTAGTGTGAGGGGTGTGGGTGTGTCAGAGCGTGTTAGTGTGAGGGGTGTGTGGGTGTGTCAGGGGGTGTGAGTGTGAGGGGTGTGGGTGTGTCAGAGGGTGTCAGTGTGTGGTGTGAGTGTGTCAGAGGTGTCAGTGTGAGGGGTGTGGGGGTGTGTCAGAGGGTGTTAGTGTGAGTGGTGTGGGGGTGTGTCAGAGGTTGTTAGTGTGAGGGGTGTGGGGGTGTGTCAGAGGATGTTAGTGTGAGGGGTGTGGGTGTGTCAGAGGATGTTAGTGTGAGGGGTGTGGGTGTGTCAGAGCATGTTAGTGTGAGGGGTGTGGGGGTGTGTCAGAGGGTGTTAATGTGAGTGGTGTGGGTGTGTCAGAGGGTGTTAATGTGAGTGGTGTGGGTGTGTCAGGGGGTGTGAGTGTGAGTGGTGTGGGTGTGTCAGAGGGTGTTAATGTGAGTGGTGTGGGTGTGTCAGAGGGTGTTAATGTGAGTGGTGTGGGTGTGTCAGGGGGTGTGAGTGTGAGTGGTGTGGGTGTGTCAGAGGGTGTTAATGTGAGTGGTGTGGGTGTGTCAGAGGGTGTCAGTGTGTGGTGTGAGTGTGTCAGAGGTTGTCAGTGTGAGGGGTGTGGGGGTGTGTCAGAGGGTGTTAGTGTGAGTGGTGTGGGGGTGTGTCAGAGGTTGTTAGTGTGAGGGGTGTGGGGGTGTGTCAGAGGATGTTAGTGTGAGGGGTGTGGGTGTGTCAGAGGGTGTCAGGGGATGTGTCAGAGGGTGTTAGTGTGAGGGGTGTGGGTGTGTCAGAGCGTGTTAGTCTGAGGGGTGTGGGGAGGATGTTAGTGTGAGGGGTGTGGGTGTGTCAGAGGGTGTTAGTGTGAGGGGTGTGGGTGTGTCAGAGGATGTTAGTGTGAGGGGTGTGGGTGTGTCAGAGCATGTTAGTGTGAGGGGTGTGGGGGTGTGTCAGAGGGTGTTAATGTGAGTGGTGTGGGTGTGTCAGAGGGTGTTAATGTGAGTGGTGTGGGTGTGTCAGGGGGTGTGAGTGTGAGTGGTGTGGGTGTGTCAGAGGGTGTTAATGTGAGTGGTGTGGGTGTGTCAGGGGGTGTGAGTGTGAGTGGTGTGGGTGTGTCAGAGGGTGTTAATGTGAGTGGTGTGGGTGTGTCAGAGGGTGTCAGTGTGTGGTGTGAGTGTGTCAGAGGTTGTCAGTGTGAGGGGTGTGGGGGTGTGTCAGAGGGTGTTAGTGTGAGTGGTGTGGGGGTGTGTCAGAGGTTGTTAGTGTGAGGGGTGTGGGGGTGTGTCAGAGGATGTTAGTGTGAGGGGTGTGGGTGTGTCAGAGGGTGTCAGGGGATGTGTCAGAGGGTGTTAGTGTGAGGGGTGTGGGTGTGTCAGAGCGTGTTAGTCTGAGGGGTGTGGGGAGGATGTTAGTGTGAGGGGTGTGGGTGTGTCAGAGGGTGTTAGTGTGAGGGGTGTGGGGATGTGTCAGAGGGTGTTAGTGTGAGGGGTGTGGGTGTGTCAGAGCGTGTTAGTGTGAGGGATGTGTGGGTGTGTCAGGGGGTGTGAGTGTGAGGGGTGTGGGTGTGTCAGAGGGTGTCAGTGTGTGGTGTGAGTGTGTCAGAGGTGTCAGTGTGAGGGGTGTGGGGGTGTGTCAGAGGGTGTTAGTGTGAGGGGTGTGGGGGTGTGTCAGAGGGTGTTAGTGTGAGGGGTGTGGGGGTGTGTCAGAGGATGTTAGTGTGAGGGGTGTGGGTGTGTCAGAGGATGTTAGTGTGGGGGTGTGTCAGAGGATGTTAGTGTGAGGGGTGTGGGTGTGTCAGAGGGTGTTAGTGTGAGGGGTGTGGGGATGTGTCAGAAGGTGTTAGTGTGAGGGGTGTGGGTGTGTCAGAGGGTGTTAGTATGAAGGGTGTGGGGATGTATCAGAGCATGTTAGTGTGAGGGGTTTGGGTGTGTCAGAGGTTGTTAGTGTGAGGGGTGTGGGTGTGTCAGAGGGTGTTAGTATGAAGGGTGTGGGGATATGTCAGAGCATGTTAGTGTGAGGGGTGTGGGTGTGTCAGAGCATGTTAGTGTGAGGGGTGTGGGGGTGTGTCAGAGGGTGTTAGTGTGAGGGGTGTGGGGGTGTGTCAGAGGGTGTTAGTGTGAGGGGTGTGGGTGTGTCAGAGGGTGTTAGTATGAAGGATGTGGGGATGTATCAGAGCGTTAGTGTGAGGGGTTTGGGTGTGTCAGAGGTTGTCAGTGTGAGGGGTGTGGGGATGTGTCAGAGGGTGTTAGTGTGAGTGGTGTGGGTGTGTCAGAGGGTGTTAATGTGAGTGGTGTGGGGTGTGTCAGGGGGTGTGGGTGTGTCAGGGGGTGTGAGTGTGAGGGGTGTGGGTGTGTCAGAGGGTGTCAGTGTGTGGTGTGAGTGTGTCAGAGGTGTCAGTGTGAGTGGTGTGGGTGTGTCAGAGGGTGTTAATGTGAGTGGTGTGGGGTGTGTCAGGGGGTGTGGGTGTGTCAGGGGGTGTGAGTGTGAGGGGTGTGGGTGTGTCAGAGGGTGTCAGTGTGTGGTGTGAGTGTGTCAGAGGTGTCAGTGTGAGGGGTGTGGGTGTGTGTCAGAGGATGTTAGTGTGAGGGGTGTGGGTGTGTCAGAGGATGTTAGTGTGGGGGTGTGTCAGAGGGTGTTAGTGTGAGGGGTGTGGGGGTGTGTCAGAGGGTGTTAGTGTGAGGGGTGTGGGTGTGTGTCAGAGGATGTTAGTGTGAGGGGTGTGGGTGTGTCAGAGGATGTTAGTGTGGGGGTGTGTCAGAGGATGTTAGTGTGAGGGGTGTGGGTGTGTCAGAGGGTGTTAGTGTGAGGGGTGTGGGGATGTGTCAGAGGGTGTTAGTGTGAGGGGTGTGGGTGTGTCAGAGCGTGTTAGTGTGAGGGGTGTGTGGGTGTGTCCGGGGGTGTGAGTGTGAGGGGTGTGGGTGTGTCAGAGGGTGTCAGTGTGTGGTGTGAGTGTGTCAGAGGTGTCAGTGTGAGGGGTGTGGGGGTGTGTCAGAGGGTGTTAGTGTGAGGGGTGTGGGGGTGTGTCAGAGGGTGTTAGTGTGAGGGGTGTGGGGGTGTGTCAGAGGATGTTAGTGTGAGGGGTGTGGGTGTGTCAGAGGATGTTAGTGTGGGGGTGTGTCAGAGGATGTTAGTGTGAGGGGTGTGGGTGTGTCAGAGGGTGTTAGTGTGAGGGGTGTGGGGATGTGTCAGAGGGTGTTAGTGTGAGGGGTGTGGGTGTGTCAGAGGGTGTTAGTATGAAGGGTGTGGGGATGTATCAGAGCATGTTAGTGTGAGGGGTTTGGGTGTGTCAGAGGTTGTCAGTGTGAGGGGTGTGGGGATGTGTCAGAGGGTGTTAGCGTGAGGGGTGTGGGTGTGTCAGAGGGTGTTAGTATGAAGGGTGTGGGGATATGTCAGAGCATGTTAGTGTGAGGGGTGTGGGTGTGTCAGAGGGTGTTAGTGTGAGTGGTGTGGGTGTGTCAGAGGATGTTAGTGTGAGGGGTGTGGGGATGTGTCAGAGGTTGTCAGTGTGAGGGGTGTGGGGATGTGTCAGAGGGTGTTAGTGTGAGGGGTGTGGGTGTGTCAGAGGGTGTTAATGTGAGTGGTGTGGGTGTGTCAGAGGGTGTTAATGTGAGTGGTGTGGGGTGTGTCAGGGGGTGTGGGTGTGTCAGAGGGTGTCAGTGTGAGGGGTGTGGGTGTGTCAGAGGGTGTTAGTATGAAGGGTGTGGGGATGTGTCAGAGCATGTTAGTGTGAGGGGTGTGGGTGTGTCAGAGCGTGTTAGTGTGAGGGGTGTGGGGGTGTGTCAGAGGGTGTTAGTGTGAGGGGTGTGGGTGTGTCAGAGGGTGTTAGTGTGAGGGGTGTGGGTGTGTCAGAGGGCAGTAGTGTGAGGGGTGTGGGTGTGTCAGAGGGTGTTGGGGTGTGGGTGTGTCAGAGGGTGTTAGTGTGTGGGGTGTAGGTGTGTCAGAGGGTGTCAGTGTGAGGGGTGTGGGTGTGTCAGGGTGTTAGTGTGAGGGGTGTGTGGATGTGTCAGAGGGTGTTGGAATGAGGGGTGTGGGAGCGTCAGAGGGTGTTAGTGTGAGGGGTGTGGATGTGTCAGGGTGTTAGTATGAGGGGTGTGGGTGTGTCAGAGGGTTTTAGTGTGAGGGGTGTGGGTGTGTAAGAGGGTGTTAGTGTGAGGGGTGTGGATGTGTCAGGGTGTTAGTATGAGGGGTGTGGGTGTGTCAGAGGGTTTTAGTGTGAGGGGTGTGGGTGTGTAAGAGGGTGTTAGTGTGAGGGATGTGGGTGTGTCAGAGGTGTGGGTGTGTCAGAGGGTGTGAGGGCTGTGGGTGTGTCAGGTGTGGGTGTGTCAGAGGGCGTGAGGGGTGTGGGTGTGTCAGGGGGTGTGAGTGTGAGTGGTGTGGGGTGTGGGGATGTGTCAGTGGTGTGGGTGTGTCAGAGGGTGTGAGTGTGAGGGGTGTGGGTGTGTCAGAGGGTGTCAGTGTGTGGTGTGAGTGTGTCAGAGGTTGTCAGTGTGAGGGGTGTGGGTTGTGTCAGAGGGTGTCAGTGTGAGGGGTGTGGGTGTGTCAGAGGGTGTCAGTGTGAGAGGTGTGGGTTGTGTCAGAGGGTGTGTGTGAGGGGTGTGGGTTGTTTCAGAGGGTGTGAGTGTGAGTGTGGGGTGTGTCAGGGGGTGTGGGTGTGTCAGAGGGTGTCAGTGTGAGGGGTGTGGGTGTGTCAGAGGGTGTTAGTATGAAGGGTGTGGGGATGTGTCAGAGCATGTTAGTGTGAGGGGTGTGGGTGTGTCAGAGCGTGTTAGTGTGAGGGGTGTGGGGGTGTGTCAGAGGGTGTTAGTGTGAGGGGTGTGGGTGTGTCAGAGGGTGTTAGTGTGAGGGGTGTGGGTGTGTCAGAGGGCAGTAGCGTGAGGGGTGTGGGTGTGTCAGAGGGTGTTGGGGTGTGGGTGTGTCAGAGGGTGTTAGTGTGTGGGGTGTAGGTGTGTCAGAGGGTGTCAGTGTGAGGGGTGTGGGTGTGTCAGGGTGTTAGTGTGAGGGGTGTGTGGATGTGTCAGAGGGTGTTGGAATGAGGGGTGTGGGAGCGTCAGAGGGTGTTAGTGTGAGGGGTGTGGATGTGTCAGGGTGTTAGTATGAGGGGTGTGGGTGTGTCAGAGGGTTTTAGTGTGAGGGGTGTGGGTGTGTAAGAGGGTGTTAGTGTGAGGGGTGTGGATGTGTCAGGGTGTTAGTATGAGGGGTGTGGGTGTGTAAGAGGGTGTTAGTGTGAGGGATGTGGGTGTGTCAGAGGTGTGGGTGTGTCAGAGGGTGTGAGGGCTGTGGGTGTGTCAGGTGTGGGTGTGTCAGAGGGCGTGAGGGGTGTGGGTGTGTCAGGGGGTGTGAGTGTGAGTGGTGTGGGGTGTGGGGATGTGTCAGTGGTGTGGGTGTGTCAGAGGTTGTCAGTGTGAGGGGTGTGGGTTGTGTCAGAGGGTGTCAGTGTGAGGGGTGTGGGTGTGTCAGAGGGTGTCAGTGTGAGAGGTGTGGGTTGTGTCAGAGGGTGTGTGTGAGGGGTGTGGGTTGTTTCAGAGGGTGTGAGTGTGAGTGTGGGGTGTGTCAGGGGGTGTGGGTGTGTCAGAGGGTGAGAGTGTGAGGGGTGTGGGTGTGTCAGAGGGTGTCAGTGTGAGAGGTGTGGGGTGTGTCAGAGGGTGCTAGTGTGAGTGGTGGGTGTGGGAATGTGTCGGAGGGTGTCAGTGTGAGGGATGTGGGGTGTGGGTGTGTCAGGGGGTGTGAGTGTGTGGTGTGGGTGTGTCAGAGGGTGTTAGTGTGAGTGGTGTGGGTGTGTCGGGGGTGGGAGTGGTGTGGGATGTGGGTGTGTCAGAGGGTGTGAGTGTGTGGTGTGGGTGTGAGTGTGAGTGGTGTGGGTGTGTCAGAGGGTGTTAGTGTGAGGGAGAGTTACACTCCACTGTTCACCTGTGTACAGGTAAAGCCTCCCAATGAATCTCGGAACATTGGCCGGATCAGTAAGCAGTGGAGTGGCATATTGAAGGAGGCTCTGACGGACACGGATAATTTCGGCGTGCAGTTCCCCATGGACCTGGACGTGAAGATGAAGGCCACGCTCCTGGGAGCCTGCTTCCTCATCGTACGTATTGGTGCATGTCGGGGTGTAGACCCTGTCACATCCTGTGTACCAGCCTGAAATAGTGTTCCCTTCTCCCTGGTGCCGTGCGTCACTCAAACCCTGACATTGTACGTACAGATCTCACAGTCAGCGTCCCTCTGCAGCCTTCCTATCAAAGGTAGATACAGATCTGTCTGTCCCTGAAACAGTCCGCGTGTCTGAAGTACACACACACACACACACACACACACTCTCTTCCATGGTTGTGTGGCAAATCCTTTTTCTGGGACGGTGGATTTGGGATTATGTGGGTGAACCAGGCACCTCTAAGTGTCACGGAGACACACAACACCAGGCACTCCACACACAAGGGTAACCCTTTCAATCCCACAATCATTTTCATGAACCTCCTTTGAACCCTGTCCAGTGTCAGCAGATCCTTTCTTAGATAAGGGGCCAAAAACTGCTCACAATACTCAAAGTGACCATTCACCAATGCTTTATAAAGCCTCAACATTTCATCCTTGCTTTTTAGAATTTATATAATTAATTAAACACATTTATTTATTTCTTGATAATTTATAATTGTAATAAACTTTATAACATTAATTTGGTGATTGAATTAGTTAAAATACAATCTAAGAACAGGGAACAGTACAGCACAAGGAAATACAGTGGATTCCAGTTAATTGGGACACATCACGACTAGTATATTTTGGCCCAATTAAGAGGTTGCACCAATTAGCTGAAGTTTCATGGAAATAGTTCAAAATGTATAAAAAGACACTTAATTGAGTAACAAATTCTGTATTTAAATGAAATGCAGAACAAATTAGAACACTACCAAGATTACTGCAGTACAATAAAACTATAGTTTGTAATAGTTATCGATAGAGAAATTCATCCAGTGTACACTGCTGTGTTCTTTTGATTGACAGTAAATGAACAAAATCAGCACTGCCAGCTAGTGCAGATAATGGACTGCTTTCGATGATTGCATCCTTCAAATCTTCATTTTCATTGAAACATTCAGGATGATTGCCGATACCTTCAAGTTCTTCACAGTTGCTAACTTGTTGAAATTATTAAAGTTGTTTCAATGAGATCCCCCCCCACCCTCATTATCTAAACTCCACTGAATACAGGCCCAGAGCTATCATATATTCCCCAAACGTTAATCCTTTCATGAGTCAATACCATCAGGAAGGAGGTACAGGAGCCTTAGGTCCCAAACCACCAGGTTCAGGAACAGTTATTACTGCTCAACCTTCAGGCTGGATAACTTCACTCACCCCAACTCTGAACTGATTTCACAACCTACCGACTCACTTCCAAGGACTCTACAAGTCACATTCTCAGTATTATTTTATTTTTATCTGCAGAGTTCGCCTTCTCAAGGTAGTATATGGTGACAAACAGCACTGTGCAAAAGTTTTCGGCACATATATGTAGCCTATATATAGTAACTTTATTTATTGCATCGTTCTGCTGCTGCCAAAAAAAACACAAATTTCATGACATATATGAGTGATGATAAACCTGATTCTGATATGGGTCGCTATTGTGACTGAGAGTGGGAAGCGGGCAGGGAGAGGAGAATCATAGTTAGGAAAAGGGGAAGGGAGAGGGGAGGGAGCTGGAAGCACCAAAGAAACACTCTGTAATGATCAATAAACCAATTGTTTGGAATCAAATGACCTGGCTTGGTGTCTCTGAGCTGGGCGTGGCTGCACCCACACCACACCCTGCCCATAGACCATAAGACACAGGAGCAGAATTAGGCCATTCAGCCCATCAAGTCTGCTCTGCCATTCCATCATGATTCCAATCCCTCTCAACCCCATATACCTGCCTTCTCGCCATATCCTTTAATGCCCTGACCAATCTATCAATTTTCGCTTTAAATATATCTGCGGTCTTGGCCTCCACAGCCATCTGTGATAGAACATTCCACAGATTCACTATGCTTTGGCTAAAAAAATTCCTCCTTACCTCTGTTCTAAAGGGTCGCCCCTAGTTCTGATACCCCCACCATAGGAAACATCCTCTCCACATCCACGCTATCTAGTCTTTTCAACATCCAATAGGAGATCCCTCTGCATTCTTCTAAATTCCAGTGAGTACAGGGCCAAAGCTGGCAAACACTCCTCAGATGATATCCTCTTCATTCCCAGAATTATCCTCGTGAACCTCCTCCAGACTCTCTCCAATGACAACACATCCTTTCTGAGATATGGGGCCCAAAACTGACAATACTCCAAGTGCCACCTGACTAGTGTCTTTTAAAGCCTATGTTTTTATATTCTATTTCCCCTTAAAATAAATGCCAACATTGCATTTGCCTTCTTTACCACAGACTCAACCTGTAAATTAACCTTCTGGGAGTCTTACACAAGGACTCCTAGGTCTGTTTGCACCTCTGATGTTTGAATTTTCTCCACATTTAGATAATAGTCCGCACTTTTGTTCCTTTTACCAAAATGCATTATCATAAATCTACCAACACTGTTTTCCATCTGCCACTTTTTGGCCCATTCTTCCAATTTGTCCAAGTCCTTCTGCAATTACATGGCTTCCTCAGCACTATCTACCCCTCCATTTATCTTTGTATCATCTGTAAACTTTGCCACAAAGCCATCAATTCCATTATCTAAATCATTGACAAACTATATGAAAAGTAGTGGTCCCAATACAGACCCCTGAGGAACTCCACTAGTCACCAGCAGCCAACCAGAAAACATCCCCTTTATTCCCCCTTTCTGCCTCCTGCCTGTCAGCCATTCCTCTATCTACGCCAGTATCTTTCCTGTAATGCCGTGGGATTTTATCTTGTTAAGAAGCCTCATGTGTGGCATCTTATCAGATGTCTTTTGAAAATCCAAGTAAATGACATCCACTGCCTCACCTTTGTCCACCCTGCTTGTTACTTCCCCAAAGAACTCTAACAGATTTGTCAGGCAAGATTTCCCTTTACAGAAACCATGCTGACTTTGACTTATTTTATCATTAGTCTCCAAGTACCTCAAACCCTCATCCTTAATAATGGACTCCAACGTTTTCCCAACCACTGAGGTTAGGCTAACTTTCCTTTCTTTTGGTTCCTCCCTTCTTAAAGAGTGGAGTGACAGTTACAATTTTCCAGACCATAAGATATAGGAGCAGAATTAGGTCATCTGGCCCATCAAGTCTGCTCCGCCATTCAATCATGGCCAATCCTCTTCTTTATCTCCTCCACAACCCCAGCTCCCGGCCTTCTCCCGGTAACCTTTGATGCCGTGTCCAATCAAGAACCTATCAATCTCTGCCTTAAATACATCCAACGACCTGGCCTCCACAGCTGCATGTGGCAACAAATTCCACAAATTCACCATCCTTTGACTAAAGAAATTTCTCCATATCTCTGTTTTGAAAGGATGCCCCTCTATCCTGAGGCTATGCCCTCATGTCCTAGACTCCCCCACTATGGGAAACATCCTTTCCACATCTACTCTGTCTAGGCCTTTCAACATTCGAAAGGTTTCAATGAGATCCCCCCTCATCTTTCTGAGTTCCAACGAGTACAGACCCAGAGCCATCAAACATTCCTCGTATGGTAACCCTTTCATTCATGGAATCATCCTTGTGAACCTCCTCTGGACCCTCTCCAATGCCAGCACATCTTTTCTAAGATGAGGGGCCCAAAACTATTCACAACACTCAAGATGAGGTCTCACCAGTGCCTTATAAAGCCTCAACATCACATCCCTGCTCTTGTATTCTAGACCTCTTGAAATGAATGCTAACATGCCATTTTCCTTCCTCACCATTGACTCTACCTGCAAGTTAACCCTTAGTGAGTTCTGCACAAGGCTTCCAAGTCCCTTTGCATCTCAGATTTTTGGATTTTCTCCCCGTTTAGAAAAGAGTCCACACATTTCTTTCTACTACCAAAGGGAATGTCCATGCATTTTCCAACATTGAATTTCATTTGCCACTTTCTTGCCCATTCCCCTAATGTCACAAGTGTGGAGCAAGGGTGGACCCAAATGCAGACACAAACACGTTTTGTAGGGTTAACTAAATAGGGTTTATCAAGAAAGCAAGGGGAATCGGGAAGAAACGACGCCAGACATGGATACAGGCCCTGGATGAGACAAGGACACCGGGCCTGGGCTAGGACTAAGACGAGGAAAGCGGGACCAGGACAAGGAACTTGGAACTAGACGCCTGGGCTAGGGCTCCAAGCCAGAGACTGGACAGGGACCCAGAACCTGGGTCTTAACTTGGGCTCGAACCCTGGATCTAGGCGAAGACAAGACGTGGCTACAGGACTGGACATGGAACTCCTGCACAGGACGAGGCACATGGACAGGGCGAGAATGCAAAGCCTTGACTCGGATTTGGACTTGGACTTGTACCTGGAACATGGAACTCGGGACCCAGACATGGACTTGATACTTGAACCTCGGAGCTTGGACTTGAACCACGAAACTTGGACTTGGACACGAAGAGACAGTTCCCAACTCAGGGTAGTGGCAAACAGCCAGACCTACCCTGCTGAGGCGAGGACACGGAGAGACAGTTCCCAACTCTAGGTAGCGGCAGATGGCCGGGCCTACCCTGTGGAGGCGAGGACAAGAAACACTGAGCCAGGGCTTCTCCTTGGACACAGGACAGAGTTGGGACTCTTTTTGACACAGGGTTAAGACCCTTCTGGGGCACAGGGCCGGGACCCCTTTTCGACACAGGACATGGAGACGGAGACCACACAATGATAGACAGTTCTTTATCTGGACACAAGTTTGCTCCAAGCAGCGGTGAGCTCTTGACTCACCCGGGCAGGTTAACTTTGACGGACCTGCTCTGGCAAGGGAAGGTGGCTTGCTGGCACTTGCTTCGGGAGGAGACTAGGCTTGGTCCAACAAGAAACTTAGTTGGCTCCGGCAAGATGACTTGGCTCCCACTAGCTTCGGTGACTTTGTTAACACTCTTGCGCCGAACGGCTGAAAGCTGGAGACTTATAAACTGCCAGTTCAGTCAAGAGTAAATTGCCTTTAATCAGCAAGCCCGAGGGACACAGGAAAACAGGGAACCAAAGGGAAACAAGGAGTCAACAGTCCCGATTGTAACACAAACAAAGTAAATTTAAAGGGAACTGGATCTGGACCATGACAGGAGCAGATGTGATGGGCAAAATGGCCTCGTTGTGCTGCTCTGTTTGTATCTTATGGTGTTAAACAGATGCCACAGAGTTGAGTCGAGTCAAGTCACTTTTTATTGTCATTTCGACCATAACTTCTGGTACAGTACACAGTAAAAATGAGACAGCGTTTTTCAGGACCATGGTGCTACATGAAACATGACAAAAACTACACTGAACAACGTAATACAACACAAAAACTACACTAGACTACAGACCTACCTAAGTCCAGGGCCTAAGTCCTCGTCCATTACGCTTATTCCCGCTTCCGCTTTGCTCTCTCCTTGATTTCTCTCTGTTCTATCCTTGCGTCATGGCTTTCCTTGTAATCATTAGTTAACCCTACAAAACGTGTTTGTGTCCTGCATTTGGGTCCACCCTTGCTCCACATTTGTGACACAAGCAAAGGAAATTTAAAGGGAACCCGATCCGGACCATGACACCAAATCTGTCCAAGTCCTTCTGCACCGTACCTGTTTCCTCAACACTACCTGGCCCTCCACTAATCTTTGTATCATCTGTAAATTTGGCAACAAAGCCATCTATCCCATCATCTAAATCATTGACATACAGCTTAAGAAGAAGTGGTCCCAACACCAACCCCTGCGGAACACCACTAGTCACAAGCAGCCAACCAGAAAAGGATCCTTTTATTCCTACTTGCTGCCTCCTACCAATCAGCCAATGTTCATGACATTTCTCGCGCTCTTAAACTTTTCAATGATTTTATGTTCCCTGGCCCCCACCGCTTTATTTTCACCATGGATGTCCAGTCCCTATATACTTCCATCCCCCATCAGGAAGGTCTCAAAGCTCTCCGCTTCTTTTTGGATTCCAGACCTAATCAGTTCCCGCCTACAACCACTCTGCTCCGTCTAGTGGAATTAGTCCTTACTCTTAATAATTTCTCCTTTGGCTCCTCCCACTTCCTCCAAACTAAAGGTGTAGCCATGGGCACCCGTATGGGTCCTAGCTGTGCCTGCCTTTTTGTTGGGTTTGTGGAACAATCTATGTTCCAAACCTATTCTGGTATCTGTCCCCCACTTTTCCTTCGCTACATCGACGACTGCATTGGCGCTGCTTCCTGCACGCATGCTGAACTCGTTGACTTTATTAACTTTGCCTCCAACTTTCACCCTGCCCTCAAGTTTACCTGGTCCATTTCCAAAACCTCCCTCCCCTTTCCAGATCTTTCTGTCTCTATCTCTGGAGACAGCTTATCCACTGATGTCTACTATAAGCCTACTGACTCTCACAGCTATCTGGACTACTCCTCTTCTCACCCTTACTCTTGCAAAAATACCATCCCCTTCTCGCAATTCCTCCATCTCCGCCGCATCTGCTCTCAGGATGAAGCTTTTCATTCCAGGATGAAGGAGATGTCCTCCTTTTTTAAAGAAAGGGGCTTCCCTTCCTCCACCATCAACTCTGCTCTCAAACACATCTCCCCCATTTCACGCACATCTGCTCTCACCCCATCCTCCTGCCACCCCATTAGGAATAGGGTTCTCCGGTCCTCACCTACCACTCCACCAGCCTCCGGGTCCAACATATTATTCTCTGTAACTTCCGCCACCTCCAACAGGATCCCACCACTAAGCACATCTTTCCCTCCCCCCCCCCCACTTTCCACAGGGATCGCTCCCTACGTCCATTCGTCCCCCCATCCCTTCCCACTGATCTCCCTCCTGGCACTTATCCGTGTAAGCGGAACAAGTGCTACACATGCCCTTACACTTCATCCTTCACCACCATTCAGGGCCCCAGACAATCCTTCCAGGTGAGGCGACACTTCACCTGTGAGTCGGCTGGGGTGATATACTGCGTCCGGTGCTCCCGATGTGGCCTTCTATATATTGGCGAGACCTGACGCAGACTGGGAGATCATTTTGCTGAATACCTATACTCTGTCCGCCAGAGAAAGCAGGATCTCCCAGTGGCCACACATTTTAATTCCACATCCCATTCCCATTCTGACATGTCTATCCACGGCCTCCTCTACTGTAAAGATGAAGCCACACTCAGGTTGGAGGAACAACACCTTATATTCCGTCTGGGTAGCCTCCAACCTGATGGCATTAACATTGACTTCTCTAACTTCCACTAATTCCCCACCTCCTCCTCATACCCCATCCGTTACTTATTTATATGCACACATTCTTTCTCTCTCTCCTTTTTCTCCCTCTGTCCCTCTGACTATACCCCTTGCCCATCCTCTGGGTTTCCCCCTGCCTTTTCCTTCTCCCTGGGCCTCCTCTCCCATGATCCTCTCATATCCCCTTTGCCAATCACCTGTCCAGCTCTTGGCTCCATCCCTCCCCCTCCTGTCTTCTCCTATCATTTTGGATCTCCCCCTCCCCCTCCCATTTTTAAATCTCTTACTAGCTCTTCCTTCAGTTAGTCCTGACGAAGGGTCTCGGCCTGAAACGTCGACTGTACCTCTTCCTAGAGATGCTGCCTGGCCTGCTGCGTTCACCAGCAACTTTGATGTGTGTTGCTTGAATTTCCAGCATCTGCAGATTTCCTCGTGTTTGTGGTTCTAACCACGTTAGTAACTTTCCTGTAATACCATGAGCTCTTAAATTGGTAAGCAGTCTCATGTGTGGCACCTTGTCAAAGGCCTTCTGAAAGTCCAAATATACAACATCCACTACATCCCCTTTATCTATCCTACCTGTAATTTCCTCAAAGATTTCCAACAGGTTCATCAGGCAGGATTTTCACCCTGGGACCATGGCAGAATCAAGTGATTCTTGAAAGACCATAACCAACACATCTGCTATCTCTTCAGCAACCTCTTTCAGAAATCTGGGATGTAGTCCATCTAATCCGGGTGGCTTATCCACCTTAAGACCTTTGAGTTTGCCTAGCACTTTTACTTTTGTAATAGCAATGGCACTCACTCTCGCTCCCTGACACCCACAGACCTTTGGCATACAGCTTGTGTCTTCCACAGTAAAGGCTGAAGCAAAGTACTTATTAAGTTCATCTGCCACTTCTTTGCCCCCCGTTATTACCTCAACAGCAAATTTTCCAGTGGTCCAATATCAACTCACACCTCCCTTTTACTCTTTATATAACTGAAAAAGAAAGCTTAGTATCTTGTTTTATATTATTGGCTAGCTTGCCCTCATATTTCATCTTTTCCCTTCTTATTTGCCTTTTGTTGGATTTTAAAAACTTCCCACTCACTTTTAATAAATTATATGCCTTTTTGTTGACTTTTATGCAGTCCTTAACTTCTTTTGTCAGGCATGGTTGCCTACACCTGCCATATGAAAACTTCTGTGGGACATATCTCTCCCGCGCCGTATGAACTATTCCCAGAAACTTCAGCCATCTCTGCTCTGTCATCATCCCTGCCAGTATCATCCTCTAATCATCTTGGGCAAGTTCCTCTCTCATGCCTCTGTAATTCCCTTTATTCCATTGTGATACTGATACACGTGACTTAAACTTCTCCTTCTCAAGTTGCAGTATGGATTCAGTCATGATCACTGCCTCCTCAGGGTTCCTTTATGTTAAGCTGACTAATAAACTCTGAGTTGATACACAGCACCCAGTCGAAGACAGCCTTTCCCTGAGGAGGCTCAAGCACAAGCTGCTCTAAAAAGCCATCTTGTAGGCACTCACCCAATTCCCTCTCTTGCGCTCCAACACCAACCTGATTTTCCCAATCCCCTTGCATAATGAACTCCTTCATTATAATTAGATTAGATTATGAGGACTCTTTTACTGTCATTTAATAATGCATGCGTTAAGAAATGATACAATGTTTCTCCAGACATTGTATTGTGATATTACATTTATTACATGCCCTTTCCAGCACCTTTTGCAATCTCAACCCAACATCCTGACTACTACCTGGAGGCCTATGTATGATTTCCATAATAGTTTCTTACCCTTGCAGTTTCTTAACTCCACCCACAAAGATTCGATATTCTCTGACCCTATGTCACCTCTTTCTAAAGACGTAATTCCATCTCTTACCAACAGAGCCACACCACCACCTGCACCTTCCTGCCTGTCCTTTGCATACAATGTTTATCCTTTGATGTTAAGCTCCCAACTACAGCCTTCTTTCAGCCTCAACTCAGTGAGGCCTACAACGACAGACTGACCAATCTGAATTGTGCCACAATTTCATCCACTTTATTCTGAAAGTTATGCGCATTTGAATACATATCAAGCTCTTGTAAGGTGCGTTCTCATCTGCTGCAGAGTAACCAGGCATCTCTTTCCTTTCTCCTGCAGGATTTCATGTTCTTTGAGCGAGGACAGAGCAGCGAACAGCGGACCGGAGTGTTTCAGTAAGCTCCGGCCTGCCGTGTGGACCCACACAGAAGGCCGAGAGGAGTGTGTCCTTCTGCAGAGATCCTCACTTGGACTGGAGGCGATGGAAGACAGCATGCCGTCACCAGCCTACAGTTCAGAACAGTTTACACAAAAGCCAGGCGCGATCCCGTTGTGGGCTGGGATTGTTCTTGTCTTTCAGAGGGAGGGTAGCGGGAGAGCGCTGCGGGGTATCTAACCATTCAGCTGCTGATATGGAACTGGCTTAGCCAAGGCCACCTCCCTCAGCCACTCTGGTTACTGCCACTGCCCCCCTCGTGACCGCCTCCCACCCCCAAATATTAATTGCTAAACCTCCATGTGTGATTGTCATTCCCAGAGGAGGACCCTTCTCCCCATCAGATCCCAAGGGGCAGAACTGGAGATGCTTCCACCAGTGGGAGAGGCTCGAACGAGGGGACAGTGTTACAGGAATAAGACCATAAGATATAGGGTCAGAATTAGGCCATTTGGCCCATCGAGTCTGCTCCACCGTTTCATCATGGCTGATCCAATTTCCCTCTTAGCCCCAATCTCCTGCCTTCTCCCCACATCGCTTCATGCTCTAACCAATCAAGAATTTACCAACCTCTGCCTTAAATATACATAAAAACTCAGCCTCCACAGCTGCCTGGAGGAGGCTGTCATCATTTTATACTGAGGTTCTGAACCCTGCTGGCAGGGGGGTGGGGAATGACCAAATAATCAGGGGATCGAAGCAGTGGGGTTCTGGGGCCAAGGGAGAGACGTGGACTGGGCACGGTACAGCAGCAACAATATTGCTGTGTGTCAGGGCAGGTTAGAAGGACTGAGTGGTCTGCTGCAATGTTCCCGCGCTCCCTCCCCTCCTCTGCGGACTGGTAGGGACCGCACTAACCTTCGGCCTGAAGTTTACGATCACCCACTCCGCAGGCGGTGATGCAGGACTCGAGGGTGCAGGGCCAAGTACAGGAAGGGAGGGTGGGGAAATGATAAGGCCCACGCCACACACTCCTCACCCCCCATCCACCATGCTCAGCTGGGCTGGGGGCCAGGACCACCAGATACGAGGGCCAGAACTGGTTCAGCTGCTCGACTGGAGATGGAGGTGCCCAGCACTGCCTGCTCAGAGGCTGGAGCGATGAGGAGGGTAAGCATAGCACGGTGTGTCTTGCTGAGGTCAGTGTAAGGGTTAATCGCTGTACAGTTAGATTGTCAGAAAGGGTTAATCACATTACTGTACAATTAGTTTATTGGCAGTGTAAGGGTTAATTACTGTACAGTTTATTGGACAGTGTAAGGGTTGATCCCTCTAGATTACTGTGCAGTGTAAGGGTTAATCACTGTCACTATACAGTCAGTTCATTGGGCACTAGAAGGGTCAATTGAGCAGTTGGACAGTGTGTGGGTTAATTTCTGTACGGTCTCTATCTGGCAGTGTGAGGGTTAATTACTGTATAGTTTATTGGGCAGTGTGGGGGGGTGAGTCACTGTACAGTCCATCTGGCAGTGTGAGGATTACTGTACGGTTTATTGAGCAGTGTGAGGGTTAATTGCAGTACGGTTTATTGGGCAGTGTAAGGGTTAATCACTGTCACTGCACAGTCAGTTCATTGGGCACTATAAGGGTCAATTACTGTACGGTTTATTGGTCAGTGTGAGGGTGAGTCACTGTCACTGTATGGTTTCTATCTGGCAGTGCGAGGGTTACTCACACACAGTCGCTATTTGTTCAGTAGCGTGGGCAGTGTAGGGTTGAATTCCCACAGGCAGTGAACCAGCACCACCACGCTCTTTGAAGCTCCACATTAAAGCAGCTGTTTTGCAACGCAGGGCCCTGGTTCACCCTCTCCTGAAGGGTGGGGGGAGGAGGGGGCGGCCTTTGTCCTGCTGAGAGTTAAAATCCGAAGTTAGAGCCTCTCACTCCTCAGTCCAGTTCCAGTGAGTGGTGGGCGCAGAGGACATCACGGTGCACAGAACTGGAGTGGAAACAGACTCACCCATCCCGATCTCCCAGTGAGCAGGGAGCCTCACAAGTGGTTCAAGCAGTGGGCCTTCCCTCTGTGCGTGAGGAGACATGAACAATCTCCACCCTTAACCCTTGAGCTCCATCCCAAGGGTGAATCCTGACATAGCATCTGCCGCCATTGCCTCAGAGACTCCAGTTTGATCCTAACCCCCACTACGGGGTGGGTGGGTGTGTGTGTGTGTGTGTGTGTGTGTGTGTGTGTGTGTGTGTGTGTGTGTGTGTGTGTGTGTGTGTGTGTGTGTGTGTGTGTGTGTGTGTGTGTGTGTGTGTGTTCTCTCTGTGACCCCCGCATGTGCCCTTTTCTTCCCTCATCCCAACAACGTGCGGGGTGGAGAGTGTTGGGTTAATTGTCCCCCTAGGTGTAAGTGGGAGGTAGAATCCGAGGGGAACTTAACAGGGATGCAGGGAGACTGGTTACAGAGAAATCAGTGTTGAATCTGATTGATAAGGGCCAGCACAGACTCAATGGGCCAAATGTCCTCCTTTTATGGTATAAGAGCCAAATTAAATGAAGCATGAAATCCCTCAATCCACCACCGTTTACTGTATAATCACCAATTATGGTGATTTTTCTCTACTTTCTGAGTGAACATTTTTTGACATTTTTCATTTGTGTCTTCACTCCACCCCACCCACCTCTTTTCCCCACCCTGCAGTCTGTCGTCAGTATACTGGTCACCCTGCACATAGCACGCTGGTTAAGGCTCAAGCCTGCAGCTCTCCAACACTGACCTATTCTAGCTGTGTGGTTTAAACCTGGATGGAGAACTTGGTGGGGGAAGGAGAGGGGCGAAGGAGGAGTCGGAGGGGAAGTGAGAGGGAGAGTTTGGGAGAGGATGGGGGGCAGGGTAAGAATGTGGCAGGAGGGAAATCGATGAGCAGAGGAGCAGAATGCAGCAAGGGGCTTGGCCTCTGTCCCCAGCCAATAGACCATGAACAATAGACCTGCTGCCTGACCTGCTGAGTTCCTCCAGCAATTTGTGTGTTGCTCTGGATTTCCAGCATCTGCAGAACCTCTAGTGTGTACTTTCAGACTATGGGCAGGAGGGGAGATGACGAGCACTCACTATCACACCCTGTCCAAGTGAACCTCCCATCTTCTGATACAGATCCCTCTGCACATTCCCAATCAGACTTTCCCCTGGCCCTTACTGTCCACATTTTCAAAATAAGGCTGATTCCGTTGAGTGGAGCAGTGGCCATCGCCGTGGGTCAAGGGGAACGTCTAAGCCCCATGTTCCAAATTTCCGAGCTCTGTTTGAATGGAGGTCTGAGCATCTCCACCGGACCACGACACGCCGTTGACACTCGACTCCAGATAAGGCGTGATATTGGGGTTCCAAGCAGCTCACAGTTATTGATCGAACCCCCTCGCTGGAAGTGGGCATGGACTCTGATTGGTTGTGTCCAGCCTCCCCGCTCACGATATTGGATGTTCAGCATGTCCACGCACTTTCCTGCTGCCCGTGGGAATGCCACCATTATCCTCATTGCATCATTCTTGACATTTAAATCATTGGATAATAAACAATTTATCATTGAATGATTCTCGACATTTATTTCCTCCAAGGTTTTTCTAACTAATAGCACTACAGAAAATTCATAGTGACATAGAATGTGGAACAGGTCCAGCAGCCTAACTGTTTCATGCAAGATGCCTCATCCAAGCCAGTCCCAGTAGGCCCTTCCCCTCCTTCCCTATCCATGTACCTGTCCAAATATCTTTTAAATGTTGTCTACCATGACTTCTGGCATGTACTGACCACACTCGCTGTGAAGTCTTTAAATCCTTCCCTTCTCTTTAAACCTCTGTATCCTCTAATTCTTGATTCCCATAATCCATGGGAAAAGGATGGTGACCATCTGTCTGTGCTATCCATAACCTTATTCCGTAAAGTCAACCCTCGGCCTCCTGCACTCCAGGGAAAACAGTCCCAGCCTATTCAGTCTCCCCTTATAAGCCTTCTAGTCCTGGTGACATCTTCAAGAAACTCTTCTGCACCCTCCCTACCTTAATCAATTCCTTCCTGTGCACACAGAACTCCGGATTCGATTCTGAGTCACTCCTCACGGAGTTATACAGCAGGGGAACAGGCCCTCTGGCCCAACTGGTCCCTGCTGACGAAAATGCCTATCTAGGCCAGTCCCAGTTGCACAATGCCTCACTCAACCATTCCAATCCATGTACCTGCCCAAGCGTCTTTTAAACATGGTCAACCTCAACCACGTCCTCTGGCTGGTTGATCCATTCACTGGGTGAAAAAGTTGCTCCTCAGTATCTCTCCCCTCTCACATTAAACTAGTGCCCTCTAGTTCTTCATTCCCCAACCTTGGTGATCCTGTCTATACCCCTCATGGCTTTGTACATCTCTGTAAGGTGGCAGGGTAGAGATACATCTCTACCAAAGGAGATGCAAGGTGTTCCTTCCCTCCACTGGCCTGTAGATCACCCTTGGGGAAGGTGTAGCACCTGCTTAACCCTCCCCCACGGATCAGGGTCACATGAAGCCATGGGAGCAGGTGGAGGATGGTCGTACGAGCAGCCGGTACAAATCACAAATCCTGGTTGTGTGACCACTGACACCAGGCAGACAATCCCTGCAGAGTATTGATAATGGCTGGGGTCACTTGTCTTGTAAAGACACTGCCCAGGAGAAGGCAATGGCAAACCACTTCTGTAGAAAAATTTGCCAGCTACAATCATGGTTATGGAGAGACCATTATGATTGGACACAGATTCATAAACTCATCCACACATCATTGGACACAAAGACATGCTCACACAACCTGCCATACGCAATGCTTTGCACTTTAATGCATGCATCCACACTCTCTCTGTCACACACACACACACACACACAGGCAAAGACCCAGACACACAGACTGTGTGCCAGTGAGTGGGGAGAGTGTCAATCATCACCTGCTGATCCAGACACTGAACAGTCAGACCACAGAGAGTTGAAAAGTTACCGGACAAACAGGCAGGATTGCTTTTCTCTGATTCTGTCTGATGGGGCGGGGGGGCTACACCTCAAGGAAGGAGAGGGTACTCACCAGTTGCTGGGACCTAAAGGGTTAAACTGCAGACCCAAGCTGGGTTGATGTCTCACATGAACAGATTCCCCTCAATGTTGTACTGTAGACACACACCATCGTCTTCGGCGGTTGGGGAAATAATGGTGGCCTTGCTGGTGAAGTCCACGTCAAGGAATCCAGCCAAGTGATGGAAAGGGTTTCTTCTCCTAAAACCTCCTTAGAACAACATCAGCCTTTGAGCTGTCTGTCCACGCCTTCAGCACCTTCCTTTCTCGTTGGTCAGTTCCAGATCAGAGGGGACAGATTTAAAAGGGACATCAGGAGCAGCTTCTGCACACAAAGGGTGGTGTGTGTGGATTGATCTACCAGAGGTGGCAGTTGAGGCAAGAACATTAGCAACTTTAAAAAAAACTAGATAGGTACATGGATAGGAGCGATCTAGAGGTCCATGGGTCAAATGCACGCAGGTGGGAGCAGTTCACTGGGAAGGAGAGTCAATATGGATAGGAGATATCTAGAGGTCCATGGACTGGTGGGGCCAGTTCACTGGACAGGAGAGTCAGCATGGACCAGAGTATGGATAGGAGAAGTCTAGAGGTCCGTGAGCAGGTAGGCCAGTTCACTGGCAACAGAGTCAGCCTTGACCAGTACATGGATAGATCTAGGCCATTGGTCCCCCACCACCGGGCCGCGAGGAAACGATATGATTTGGCGATATGAAATGATGAGTCAGCTGCACCTTTCCTCATTCCCTGTCACGCCCACTGTTGGAACTTGAACGCACGTGAGGTCATTACATAAGGAACCCCCTTCGAGTATCTCTGTCTCCCATCACCCCTTGATGGGACCATCTTGTTGCAGGAAAACAAGCCCAGGGCTCCCACTGATTCAGCGATATTGGTGTGTTGCAATGATTTTATATGTTCATATGAGGAAAATATGTGCTGTGTGTTTAATAGTCAAACGTTACTTAAAATGTTATGATGCTATTGACTTATACAAATGATTTATAATTGATTTATCACTGTTCATGCGAGGAAAATATGTGCTGTGTGTTTAATATTAAATTCATTAGATAAACCCTTTTAGAGATGAAATTGAGTGTATTAGCCACTTATAAGTGACTTATAGTTGACTTATCACCTATATTCCGGTCAGGATTAACACCCCATCCCCACCCCCGGTCGGCCGGTCCACAAGAATATTGTCAATATTAAACCGGTCCGTGGTGCAAAAAAGGTTGGGGACCCCTTATCTAGAGGGACATAGGCCAAGCATGGGCAGGTGGGGTTAGTTCACTGGGCAACAGAGTCAGCCTTGACCAGTACATGGATAGGAGAGATCTAGAAGTCCATGGGGCAAACATGGGCGGATGGGGCCAGTTCACTAGCCACAAGAGTTAGCGTGGACCAGAACATGGATAGAAGAGATCTATAGAGCTATGGCCAAATAGATCTACAAGACTACGGAAACACCCTCCTTAAATTTCTACCTATTTCTCCCTCTCTCCCTTCTTAAAAATACTCCTTATAATCTAACACTGTCCTGATGAAGGGTCTCAGCTGGAAATAGCGACGGTTAATCTCTCTCCATAGATGCTGTCTGACCTGCTGAGATCCTCCAGCATTTTGTGCGTTGTTCTGGATATCCAGCAGCTGCATTTCTCTTGTCTTTTTGTAGTGTCCAGGACTGCTTGGTACTGTCTATTCCAGCGACGACATAAGTTCAGGATTTGGTGATGTGAGGGAAAGGCTGTAGGTAGATTTACTTTGTTTAGTTTTTCTTTCTGTCATTCTAATTTCACATTTAGAGCAATGGGGATGCCAGGCAAGGTACTGGAGGGAGGAGAAGGTGGCGGTGCGACGCAGTGCGCGCGGCCATTCCAAATGATATCGTATGTGTTAACTGGGGGCCGTGCACAATCCTGATTTGAGGGAGACAACCGTGAGAAGCACGGAGGAACATCTGGAGAAACTTCTGAAATGCCTGCTTCACTGTCGCTGCTACTGTGCGATCGAGAATCTCCGGAGGGGAAGGCTCCAAATCCTGGCTTTGCCTATTGCCTGTTGCTGGGGCTGGGGTCGAGGCACTCGGTAGAGATGGTGCTCGGTGCTGGAGAGCTGGTCGGAGGCTCAGAGTTTTCAGACTGGCTCGGAGTCGGATTGTGGTCGGGTGCTTCCAGGATGCTGCATCTGCAAGTTTGCAGCGCTGGAGGTTCACCGTCTGCGTGAGATGATGGGACTTTCGAGAGACTTTGAGACTTTTTACCGTACCCATGGTCTGTTCTTTATCAAATTATGGTATTGCTTTGCACTGTTGTAACTATATGTTATAATTATGTGGTTTTTGTCAGTTTTTCAGTTGGTTTGTCATGTGTTTCTGTGATATCATTCTGGAAGAACATTGTATTATTTCTTAATGCATGCATTATTAAATGACAATAAAAGAGGACTGCATGTCCTCATAATCTAATCTAATCTAATCTAATTTTACGAGATGGGGGAGGACAGGGAGACCTCCAGTGTCATCCTCAAGAAGTACATCCAGCTGCAGCTTCTACCTCACTTTGCAGGACCTCTTCACCCTTCCTACCCACATCACTGGTGGAAGTGCTCACTTTCCCACTTAAGAATGCTGTAGACTCAATCTGAGATATCTGTATCATTGACCCTGATAAGGAATTGGAGCTGGAACTAGATGAACTCTGGATCATTGGGAGGCTGAGTGGTTGATAGGCAGGACATACAGAGAGGTAGTTACACCCCGGGTGCAGGACACAGGGAACTGGGTGGCTGTCATGGTCCACATTGGTACCAATGACACAGGTAGGACAGGTGAGGCCCTGCAAGGTGAGTTCAGGCAGCTAGGTACTAAGTTAAAGGACAGAACCTCCAGGGTTGTGATTTGCGCCATGTGCTAGTGAGGCCAGAAATAAGAAGATCATACAGTTTAACATGTGGCTAATGAGATGGCGCGTGGGTGGGGGGGTAGGGCTTCATTTTTTTGGATCATTGGGATCTCCTCCAGGAAAGGTAGGACCCGTACAGAAGGGATGGTTTGCAGCAGAACGGGAGGAGGGCCATTATCAGAGCGGGAAGGTTTGCTAGGGCTGCACAGGGGGTGGGTAGGTAAACGAGAGTTGCAGGGGGTTGGGAACCAAAGCGCCAGAGCAGATAGTGGAGTAAGAAATAAATGTTGTTAAGCCTACATACGAAATCAGGAATCTAAAAGTTGAGCATGGTGGGACTAATGTGCAGATTTTAATGCAAGGAGTATTGTAGGAAAGGCGGATGAGTTCAGGGCATGGATCAGCACGTGGAATTCTGACACTGACACTGTAGCCATTAGTGAGACTTGGCTGCAGGAGGGGCACGACTGGCAGCTCAATGTCCCAGGGTTCTGTTGTTTTAAACATCGTTGTGTAGGAGGGATTACTAGTCTGGGAAAATGTCACAGTAGTGCTTAGACAGGACAGACTAGAGAGCTCGTTTACTGAGGCGAGATGGGTGGAATTGAGGAATAAGAAAGGTAAGACCACATTAATGGTATTATATTATAGACCACCCAGTCCGAAGGATTTACAGGAGCAAATTTGTAGAGAAAGAGATGGCAGGCTGCTGCAAGAAATATCAGGTTTTTATTGTAGGTGATTCTAACTTTCCATATATTGACAGGGACTCCCATACTGTAAAGGGCTGGATGAAAATGTGTGCATTAGGGAAATAATCTACCAACCTCTACCTTAAATATACCCAATGACTTGGCCTCAACAGCCACCTATGGCAATGAATTCCACTGATTCACTACTCTGACTAAATAATTTCCTCCTCATCTCCATTCTGAATGCACGCCCCTCCATTCTGTGGCTGTGCCCTCTGGTCATAGACTCCCCCACTAAAGGGAACGTCCTATCCACATCCACTCTATTGATGCCTTTCAACATTCGATAGGTTTCAATAAGATGTCCACCACCAACAACAACCCCCCCCCCCGGCCATTCTTCTGAATTCCAGTGAGTACAGCCTCAGAGCCATCAAACACTGTTCATATGATAAGCCTTTCGATCCTGGGAGCATTTTCTTGCTCCTCTGAACCCTCTCCAATGTCAGCATGAATTAAGGTGAGAGGGGGTAAATTCAAAAGAGATGTGTGGAGTAAGTTTTGTTGTGCAGAGAGAGAAGTGGTTGCCTGGAGGGGTAGAAGCAGATACACTGGACTTGTGGGGTACAACACAGAACTGGCCCTTTGGGATATGCTTACCAGCATTCCCCAATTTTATCCCAGCCTCTTCACAGGACAATGTACAAACGTTCAAGGGCTCATTTTATTAACAAAGTGTGTCTCCAGAATACATCTCTGAAACGTGTCTTCTCCAGATGGCCATAGAATACGGAAAATCGGCAGTTGAAAGAAAGATGTTAATCCCCCTTCCTCCCCACTGCACGAAAAGAAAGAGAAGCAAAAACTCGCAATTCCCAAACACCTCCAACTCCTCCCTCACACAAAAACTAACAGATCACACATAACCCACAGCCCGCCAGTCTGCAACAAGAAAGAATGGGCGAGAACACGAGGAAACACACATTGAACTGACAGAGGCCAAACTGAACCACAGCGAATCTGAACTCAGTCCAATCCATAAATTTCAGAATTTTGGTAACATCCTCCAGAGCAAGGAGACCCAGCAGCCCCTCCGACGGCGGCAACTCGAACCAGCGGCCACTCCGATGGTGGCGGCTCGAACCAGCGGCCCCTCCGAGGGCAGAGACTCGAACCAGTGGTCAGTTGGTCACAATGACCATTAGCCTTCTAACCAGTACATCTTTGGACTGTGAGAGGAAAGCGGAGGGAGAACATAGAAACTCCTCACAGTCAGCATGGGAATTGAACCCGGGTCACTGGTACTGCAAACGCTGTCCTAGCCAAGACAAAGTGCTGATAAGTAGGCACATTGAATGGGAAGATATTGTGTAGGCAGACAGGATGAGTTCATTGGACATTTAATTACCAATTAGCTCGCCAAAGGCCCTGTGCCTGTCCTATACGGCTCTACGTTCTAAGCCAGAAATCCCACGGGCTGCCCTGGATTCAGACACCCTTGGAGGGCTGAGGTGCACCTTTCCCAAGTTTCTGCCCGTCACAATTTCCCTTCGGGGAAGTCCTGCTGTGTCGGGTGCACAGTTGCCAGTCTGACACGTGGTTGCTGGAAAACAGAGCAGTGGCACGACCCCAGAGGGTCTCCCGTCTCCAAAGTCTGTCCTCCAGCTGGGAGCTGAAACCAGTTTCCTCCTGTGTTCCTTGCGGGATTGTCATGATTTTAACTGCAATTCAGAAAAGAGAGCCTTCAGAAAATGTCCCGAAACACCAAAGAGTTTAGTTCTACTAAAGTTAGTTTGTTTAAAGGGTGACTACATTACATCAAACTCAAAGTTCAAAGGTCAAAGAAAATTTATTATCAAATTACGTATCTATCACCATACACAACCCTGAAATTCATTTTCTCACGGGCATTCGTAATAGAACAAAAAGTACAAAAGGCTCAATGAAAAACACACAAACACTTTGGGCAAATGCAAAAAGAAGCAGGAAATAAATATTGAGAGACAGACAGACAGACAGACACTGTAGTTAGACAGACAGCTAAATAAATAGATCAATCAATCAACATGTTAATAAATAAATCAGTCAGTTGGTCAGTAAATAAGTAAATGAATGGAACTGAGAACGTGAGTTACGATCACAAACTACGGTAACTAAGCTTCAGATTATAACGTTACCATCCAGATCCAGGAGCCATTCGGTCCCCTGCGGTATACAAAGTTCCCGGATCACCTCTGTGGTACCTGTGGGCATTGTGTGTTCTTTCTGCAGGGATACCCAGCATGCGCCCACCCCCAGGCGCCCCAGCCCTTTTTGTTTGATAGGTCAGTGTTTACTCAGAGGTTACAGCATCACATCATCACCATGCCGCAATATTCCACAATGCACGCTGCTTACAGTTAATTACATTTCTGGTCATCACCCTCCAGCAACGACTCCACTCATCCCAGACATCCTCTCTTCTCCCCTCTCCCTTCGGGCTGAAGGTACAAAAGCCTGAAAGTGCGTACCACCGGATCAGGGACAGCTTCTACCCTGCTGTTATCAGACTCTTGAACAGACATCTTGTATGATAAGATGGACTCTTGGCCTCACAACCCATCTCGTTACGATCTTGCGTTTTACCATTTACCTGCACTGCACTTTCTCCGTAGCTGTTACACTTTATTCTGCGTTGTTATCGTTTTTCCTTGTTCTACCTCAGTGCTCTGTGTGCTTTGATCTGGTTTGTATGGACAATCTACTAGAGCAGCTGTTCACTATCTTGCTGCAAGTAACCGTGATAAACCTATTCCAGTACAGGAGCATCTGATGTCTGACCCTGGCCAGAGACTGCGATGAAACAGTGTAGAGTTTCTCAGTCTGAACACCGCAGTTTCAGGAGTGGTCTGCACTGGGGGATCCCTCTACATGGGAACCCAGGGTGGAGGAGCTTACTGAGACCGGTGTCCTGTTTCTGTGTGGACTCCTCAACCACTTGTCCATTCTGCAACTGTGTCACACGTACAAACAGCATGAATTGTGTATGGTTCAGCCCCTATTTGCCCATCCTTGCCTTCTGACTCCGCCCTCCCAATATTTGGTCACTCAGTGTGGGGGACACATTGCCCGTCTCCCTTGCTCCTGGGCCTGGTCCAACTGGCCTCTCGAGGGTCTCCTTTCTGCCCAAGCCGACTGCCTGATCATCTGCCGGGAGCGTGTCCATGCCCGAATCATTTATTTGTTATGAGCCATGTTGTATCACGAGGGCGATCATGATTGTTCTTGGCACGTTCTTTGACAGAAGTGGTTTGCCATCGCCTTCTGAGCAGTGTCTTTACAAGACGGGTGACCCCAGCCATTATCAATACTCTTCAGAGATTGTCTGCCTGGCATCAGTGGTCACAAAACCAGGATTTGTGATATGCACCAGCTGCTCGTACGACCATCCACCATCTGCTCCCATGGCTTCATGTGACCCTGATCTTGGGGGGGGGGGGGGGGGGAGGCTAAGCAGGTGCTACACCTTGTCCAAGGGTGACCTACAGGCTAGCGGAGGGAAGGAGCACCTTACACCTCCTTTGATAGAGACGTATCTCCACCCTGCCACCCAATCATAGCCCATTCTCCTCAGATTTGGACACTCAGTGCAGAGGGAAGGGGTGGCCGCTACCTTGCCCCTGGGCCTGGCCCAATCGGTCACTTGCAGATCTCTGCCCTAGCCGACTGCCTGACCGTCTTCCGGGGGTGTGTTCAGCCCCCGTTATCACTGGAGAAAGAACAAGTGGTCTCCACATGAACCAGGGAGGCATTCCAGGAATGTAGGGCATCACAGGGATTGAATGCATTCTGAATCAGGATCGTGACATTGGAATCTGAAGTTTGGTTACTGTACTTTGTGGTAGTTTGATGCAGTAGCGATTGTAACAAACATGCTTTTGGAAATTATTTTTAAAATTTGCTGACAGAATTTCAGATGGTGACGAGAGGACATACAGGTATAAGATACATCAGCTAGTGGAGTGGTGTTGCAGCAACAAACGCGCTAAACATCAGCAAGACCAGGGAGCTGATAGTGTCCAGAAAGGACAAGACAAGTCCTCATAGAGGGATCAGAAGTGGAAAGAGTGAGAAAGGTCCAGAGGGTCAATATCTCTGAGGATCTATCCTGAGCCCAACATATCGATGCAGCTGCAAAGTAGGCACGACAGTGGCTCCATTTCATAAACATTTCGAGAAGATTTGGTACTGTATGTCTCTAAAAACACTCAAAAATAGAAGAGTCCAAATTGGGATGAATTGATCCCTCACGGGTTTGGGACTGACCCACCCACCCAAAGACCTGCCCTGATTTGGTGGTGGAGCGAGAAAATGGACTCAACTCAAAGGGCCAAAAGGCTGTCTGTGTCCCCAGCGCCCCCACCAATGATACTCACACTCCTCTTCAGCAGGAACTGGCTGGCATTCTCCAGGTTCCAGTTAAACTCATGGAGGATTTGCTGGCATTGCTCTCGAGTCATCTGACTCATGTTGTAGAGTTGTTGGACCTAATGGAGATCGAGGCAACATTGGAGTCAGTGGGTCAGATAAGCATACAAAATTCACCTCGTGACCATTGCCACAGAGCCTGGAGCTGGGCAATAGACAGAGTCACAGTCACAAAGCACAGAAGCAGAGCAACACCTCATACTCATTCCTAGTAATCTCCAAGTTGACCATATCAACATCAATTTATCTAAAGTAGCATAGCCAAAATTCTGGAGGAGCTCAGCAGGTCAGGCAGAGTCTATAGAATGGAATAAACAGGTGAGACCCTTCTTCAGGACTTCCTCAACTCCTGTGCCCTCTGTTTTCTTTGTCTCTCTTCCCTTCATTTTTCATCATTCTGGAGGCCTTCTCAGCCCTTCTCTTTGCCCCCCGTCCCCCCAGCAAACACCCACACCTTCCCATCACCTCCTTCTGGTTCGCCGCCTTCTTCCCTTTACTCCGTCGTCTCCAACCTCTCCCATCAGATTCCTTCTGGTTCAACCCTTTACCTCTTCCACCTATCACCTCCCAGTTTCTTACTACATTCCCCCCCACCTGTTCTCACCTATCGCCTTGCCAACTTGTGCTCCTCCCCCTACCTTTTTGGTTTGGCTTCTGCCCCCTCTCTTTCCAGTCCTGGTGAAGTATCTCGGCCCAAAATGTCGACTTTCATTTCCCTTCACAGACGTCTATTTATTTATTTATTTATTTATTTAGCAGCGTGGCGTGGAACAGGCCTACCCTACACCAACTAGCAACCCACTGATCAAACCTTGCCTAATCACAGGATTTACAGGGCATCTGCTATCACCAGAGGCTGGACAAACTTGGGCTGTTTTCTCTGGAGTGTCAGAGACTGAGGGGAGATCTGACAGAGGTTTATAAGATTATGAGAGACATAGAGAGAGTAGAGAGGGTAGAAATGTCTAATACCAGAGGACATGCATTGAAGGTGAGAGGGGGCAGGTTCAAAGGGGATGTGAGGGGTAAGTTTTTTACTCAGAGAATGGTGGATGTCTGGAACGCGCTGCCTGGTACAGTGGTAGAGACAAATACATTAGAGACTTTTAAGAGACGTTTGGATAGGCACATGGATGTGAGGAAGATGGAGGGATATGGGCATTGTGTGGGTAGGAAGGATTAGTGATTGGGTGTTTTCTAATTTACTTTTTAGCTGGTACGGCACAACATTGTGGGCCGAATGGCCTGTTCCTGTGCTGTACGGGTCTGTGTTCTGTGACTATTTACAATGACCAATTAACCAACTAACCTGTGAGTCTGGATCGTGGGTGGAAACTCACACACTCACGGAGAGACTGTACAAACTTTCTCACAGAGGGTGCTGGAACTGAACTCTGAGCAATGCACCCTGAACTGCAAGAGTGTCCTGCTAACCTCTATGCTCTCATGGTGCCTGGCCTGCTGCGTTTCTTTGGTATTTTGTGGACTTGCTTGTCCACGTCTGGCTCATATCCCTCTAAACCTCTCCAAACCATGTACTTATCTAGATGGCTTTTAGATGTTGGTAATGTGGCCACCTCAACCATTATTTCAGGCAGATCCTTCCAAATATGCACCACCATTTGAGCGCAGAAGCTGCCCCGATATCCCTTTTAAATTTCTGGTCGCTGATCTTAAACCCATGCTTCCTTGTTTTTAATAGCCCCTCTGCAAGATAAAGACTGTGTGGATTCCCTCCTCTCTACGCTCCTCACGATCTATGTACTTCAAAGTTCAAAAGTACATTTATTATCGAAGTATTTACACAAATATAAGGTTCGTCTCTTAAAAGGCAGCCACAAAACAAAGAAACCCCAAAAAAATTTTTAAAAAGACCACCACCCCCAATATGCTGAGAGAAAAAAAATCCTAATCATGCAAATAGTAAACATAAGCAAAGAGTGTTCTGAACTGAAGTTCACAAAGGGAGTCTGTCCACAGCTCTATAGTTCAGTGCAGAGCGGCCCAATCCTTGTCTCAGGCCCCGACACCCTGACCTTCTCAATCTGGCCCAGCGCCTAAATCCTTGTCCAAACATTGGGTTCAGTCTCTTCGAAATGCTCTGGTCCCTGGAACCCCGCTGTCTTGATTCGGCCTGGACCAGACCTTTCCAATTCGGCCCGGCACCTAAATCGCCATCCAAACATCGCCTTCTGTCGCTTCGATACGCTCTAGAGCCTGGACCCCACGACCTCCATTCAGCCCGTACCAGACCTTTCCAATTTGGCCCAGTGCTTAAGTCGATCGAACCACGGGTCTTCCTCGATCTCGGTGACAGGCCCACTGCCTCACCCCAGTTCTGCCACATTGAAGTCGCCCCTCAATCTCCTGCACTCTGGGGAATAAAATCCTGGTGGACACAGTAATACCCCCACCCTTTGCACTACCTACAAATCCTGTGCCTCACACCTTCCCAATATCCCCCAAACCCTTTCTACAGACCCCACCTCCTGTTGTCTCCCCGATGCCTCTCCCACCCTCCACCCTGTCCCTCTCCCTCACCTTTAGATGCTGGATGGCCTTCTGTGTATCGAAATGGGTGATGCGTAACGCCTCCTGGCACTCCTCTATGGTGACTCCATGCACCGCCTCCTGGACCTGGCACAGAAATGCCCTGTTACTGCACCGAAGACAAGTGTGGGCACACACGTGTCTGTGTGTGTGTGTGTGTGTGTGTGTGTGTGTGTGTGTGTGTGTGTGTGTGTGTGTGTGTGTGTGTCCGCCCAGATCTCAGCACCCTTGCCTCTACAGAGGGAAAGCCCCTTCTTCACTCTCCCTCAACCCCTCCTGCTCCCCAGTCAGTCTCATCCCTCGCTCCGCACAATTTCTGACTGTGCCAGTGCTGGCCACTGTGCGGGGGGGAGGGGGGCGGTGGGAGCAGGGAGAAGGGCAGATGAAAGACAGAATGGTATGAGACACTCCAGCCACCCACCCACCACTCATCCCTTTCCCTCTGCTTGTCACATTGGAAATTCAACCCATGGCTTTCTGTAACCCCTACAACAGAAACTTCCAGTGGACCTCATTGTGTTGGTCCAGGCTTTGAACTGGATGGAGATCTGATATGAGCAATGGGATTGGATGTTGGAGGGTCTGGGTTGGTGGACACCTGTACTGACCAATAGGATTTAATATTGGATGGCCAGAATAATGGACACCTAAACTGACCAATGAGGTTGAACAGTGGATAGCCAGTATTAGCACTAGGTAGGGCTGACCAATGGGATTGGACATTGCATGGTCAATGATCATGGGACCTGAACTGACTCTTATGATTGGATATTGGAAGGCCAATGTTGGTGGACTAATGGATTTGGACATTGGAAGCCAGTGTTTGTGCAGCCATGATTGGAAGTTAGAAGGTCAGTGTGATTGGACACCTGAACAGACCAATAGGATCTATCATCGGAGAATCAATGTTGATGAATACTTGAACTGAGCATTATGATTGGATATTGGATGGTCAGTGATGGTGGACACTTGAACTGACCATGAGACCTGTACCATCACAAATAAACAGTGTGCCAATCCTGGTGGCCCTTTCCTGAGCACCCCCACCCCTCACAGCCTCACCCAAAGGACTTTCCAGGACTCTCCTACCTAGAGGGGCTGCAATCAGCCAGTCATTCCAAAGGGTTGGGGGGTGTGTGTGTGTGTGTGTGTGTGTGTGTGTGTGTGTGTGTGTGTGTGTGTGTGTGTGTGTGTGTGTGTGTGTGTGTGTGTGTGTGTGTGTGTGTATATATATATATATATATATATATATATATACACAAACACACTAACAAGAAATTTTCCTGTACACTAACCACACCCCCCCCCACCATCTGGTTTTGCAGACAATTCCTTGCCACTTTTCCACCCAACACCCGCCCCCCCCGTCTGGTTTCACAGACAATTCCCTGGCCCTCTCCCCCCAACACAGCCCGTCTGGTTTCACTAAACAATTCCCTGGCTCTCTCCCCCCAACACACCCACGTCTGGTTTCACAGACGATTCCCTGGTCCTCTCCCCAAAACACACCCCGTCTGGTTTCACTAAACATTTCCCTGGCTCTCTCCCCCCAACACACCCACGTCTGGTCTCACAGACAAGTCCCTGGCCCTCTCCCCCCATTCCACTGATGACCTTCTGAAACCTTTCACCCCTTACTTCGTCCCAGGAATGTAACGGTTAAAGTAAGAGGAACGCTTGATGTCTCTGAGCCTCGATGGAACTTAGAAGGGTGAGCAGAGATGTTATTGAAACCCATAGGGTGTCAGGGTGGAGATACATCTCTACCAAAGTAGGTGTAAGGCTCTTTTTCCCTCTACTGTCCTGCAGGACAGCCTTGGGCAAGGTGTAGCACCTGCTTAGACCGCCCCCCCACCCCCCGGTGGATGGTTGTACGAGCAGCCGGTGCAAATCACAAGTCCTGGTTAAGTTACCACTGATGACAGGCAGACAATCTCTGGGGTTTCCCGTATCGTTAAGACACTGCCCAGAAGGCGGCAACGGTAAACCAGATGTGCAGAAAAACTTGCCAAGAACAATCACAGTCATGGAAAGACCACGATTGCCCACGTCACGCGATGATGAAGATGATGCCTGTGCTCTCCCTGTCCTGGGAACGCATCCATTGAATGGTCCCATTGTTCAGCAAGATGGGCTCTTCACCTCTCAGTCTACCTCAGTATGATCTAGCACCTTATTGTCTGCCCGCACTGCACTGTGACACTTCATTCTGCATCGTGTTACTGTTTCCCCTTGTACTGCCTCGGCACACTGACGTGATGTAATGATCTGTGTGGAAGGCTTATAAAACTTTGCCCTCGTACATCTGACAATAACAAGCCAGTGTGCCTCTTGGCTGCCCCAACACGGCCCACCCCCCACCAACCCCAATGCTGCCAGAGAGACGCAGCGAAACACTCCGTGATAACGTACACGTCTAACTTTGCTCTGCAGGCTGGGCTTGGACCCCTGCTGGGCAGGTCTCACCTCCTCGCTGACCAGATAATTGCCCCTGGCGCCGCGGGGTCTACCTGTCTGCTCAGCGGCCCTGCTGCTCCGTGGCTCCCTCCTGGGCTCCGCCTGGCGATGGGGGCGTCCCGCCGGCTCCTGTTCCTGGGTCCAGGCCACTGACCAGCAGTCGGGCCTGGGCTGGGACGGTCGGAGGCGCATGTTGGCCACAGCGGGGGTCACATCCTCGGCCTCGGCCGCCCAGCGCTGGCCCCCCTTCGGGCCCTGCCGCCGCCGCTCTTTGCCCTGGGCCCTGGCGACGGCGGAGGCCGCAGCCTGCTTGCTGACCTGCCTCAGCTGCTCCCTGGAGATGGGGATCCTCTCTGGGCTGGTGTCCAACAAGTGCTCAGTGCTGTCGATGTTTGAGTCCAGGCTGCGGGACAGGCCTGTGTGGGGAAATGAGGAAGACACGGTCAGGGGTGGGATTGTGGTCACAGAGGTGATAGTGGGCTCCTGATATGGAAAGATTAGGATAGGCAGGGGTGGGCGGGGAGATGAGAAGGTGGAGCATTGGTGGGGCGAGGGGTGAGGATGGCAGGAAAGAGAGAGAATGTGGGGAGAGAGATTGGGGAGGGGGATTAGGAAGTGGGAGAGGTGAGAAGGGAGAGAAATAGATTGGAAAGGGTTGGGGAAGGAGGAATTTGGGAAGGGGAGGGGGTAGGGGAGGAGAAACAATGGGGGAGGGGAGGGGGGAGGAGAAGGATCAGAGGGTGCAAAGGGGAGAGAGAGGGGTAGAAAGATAGAGATAGATAGAGGGATCGAGAGAGATAAGGAATGAACGAACCAATTCCCATGCCACGTGAACACAAGTCACACCACTACATATCCCAAGACCTGCATCACACCAGCCACATCACGCTTCCTAACGCTGACTCACCTGACATCTTGATCAGCTGGATCGGATACCTGGTGTCGGCCAGATTACTCCCAAGTTTGCTGTGGGGACAGAGAATGGAGTTGGTGACCTGTGTTGGGGTGACCCTGGGCTGAGTGGCTGAGGGGATGCGGAGAGGAGGTAGATGTGAATTTGGACAGATCGTTTAGCACACACACCAGATATGGAGTAGGAGAACTTCAGTGATGAACGATCTTTGGGGTGGTAGAACAGGCCACTCAGAGAGGGTAAGACAACTTTACTACCCACCCCTTGCTGCTGCCTGAGAAGGTCAGGGTGAATAACTTCCTTGACCCGCTGGAGTCCTTCTGGCGAAGGTGCTCCCCTAGAGCGTCAGGGTTCAGACCCAGTGACGGTGACAGAACAGAACGGTGATGGGTTACCAAGTTGGGACCAACATCACACTGATGAGGTGGCCAGCAGCAGCTCATTACTCCTGGAGCCTGGCGAGTTGGGCCCAGGGGGCAGACTGGGTCTTGTGAACGAGTGCCTCAAGACTTACTCGCTGACGTTCTCCGTGAAGCTCCAGGAGCGGCGCGGGTCGATGTCTCCGTGTCCGAGGTGAACGAAGGAATTCTTCAGCGGCGTGCTGATCGCTGGACCGGGTCGGCTGGTGCTGGTGATCACGAGGGCTTGAGGGAAGAGGCCTATTTGTAAGGTCTTCTTGTTCTGTCCACGCCAGAACACCAGCTCAGACCTGGAAGGCGGGGGCAAGCAGAGAGCGACAAGTGAGAAGCCGAGAGGCGGCCGTCAATCCCGACCTCTGGTGCTCTGTGTCTGTGTCCGTGTGTGCGTTATTTGCTTGTGGAATTTGCGTGTTCTCCCTGTGACCGCGTGGATTTCCCCTGGGTGCTGTGGTTCCCCTTTCCCACACCCCCGCCTGGCTGTGCACAGACATTAGGAATCTGATTTCTGGTTGGCACACCGGAGGAAGCATGCATCAGCGCCGGAGAGGGTATGGAGGAGATGCCCCAGGACGCTGCCTGGGATGGAGGTTCTCAGTGGCTGGGTCCACTCTCCTTGGAGCTTAGCAGAGATGATTGAGGTATTTAACTCTGAGAAATATGCAGAAAACCTTTAACTATGTCCTGAGGTAAATAACATTTAATAAGTGGGGTGGGGGGGGTCAGATTTACAGGGGGACCTTCTCAGCCAGAGACCGATAAGCTCCAGGAAAACACTGCCAGACAGAGTGATGGAAACAGAAACACTGTGTCTAGATTATCCAGGGACAGATGGCTACCAGCCGAGTGCTGGGAAACTGGATTAATATGCACATCTCCTTTCAACTTTCCCCGCTCCCCACTTAAACCTCTTCTCTCCAGTATTTGACATTTCTACCCTGAGGAAAAGAAGGCTCTGACTGTCTACGCTGTCCGATGCTCCGTTGGTCAGGGTCGACCGTAGATGTTGCCATAAGAGCATTAGACCATAGGAGCAGAATTCGGCCATTCAGCCCATCGAGTCTGCTCCACCATTTCATCATAGTTGATCCATTTTCCCTCTCAGCCCCAATTTCCTGATTTCTTCCCATATCCCTTCATACCCTGACTCATCAAAAATCTATTAACTTCTGCCTTAAATAAACATAATGACTTGGGCTCCACAGCCACCTGTGGCAACGAATTCCACAGATTCACCACTCTCCGGCTAATGAAATTCCTCCTCATCTCCGTTCTAAATGGACTCCCTCTGTTCTGAGGTCGTGTCCTCTGGTCCTGGCTGTCTAGATGTGCAAGCCTGGGCAGTACAATATGGAAAGCAAGCTGTTGTCCATGAAACAAGCTCTCCCTCTCTGTGCAGCTGATGAACCCAAAGTTTGGCAGCAGCGGTGTCGCAGGAGTTGCCAGTCGGTGTTGAACTCAACATAGGACTGTCTTAGAGACTCCAGATCCCTACTTTCAGCTCCTGAAGCCTTCCGCATGAATGGGTAGAGCCACAAAGCAGCGAGGGTTTGAGATCAGAGTTTTCCTTCTCCTAGATGAGCTGCCAACCACAGCTGACAAGCCCCATCTGCACAAAGCGACTGGTTTTAAGGCACCAGTAACCTACCTTCGCCCCTTCTCCTGTCAGTAGAAATGGTTCCACCGGGCTCAGTAGCTGAGCCACATGTAAAGACCAGGAGCTGGACTTGGTTGTCAGAGGCCATTTGAGGTGCACGCCATTGGGGGCATTTAATAGGTAGTGGGAGTTGTACCCACTACCACTCCTGGCTATAACAACCTCAAGGAACTAACATGTCTAGGCTTCTCATACCTCCCTCAGGTCTCCCCTCAAATCTCCAACACTCCAGATAGTGTATGCACTCTAATATCGTGAAGCACTTCACCCGCAGCGAAGCCTCCACATCCTTCCCGTAAGAGGCAACCAGAATACTCCAGATGTGGCCGAACCAGAGTTTTTATACAGCTGTAATGTGACTTCCGTATTCTGATGCTCAAAGTTCAAAGTAAGTTTTATTATCAGAATACATACATGTCACCATATACAACCCTGAGATTCATTTTCCTGTGGGCATAGTCAGCAAGTCTATAGAATAGTGACTGTAACAGGATCAGTGAAAGATCAACCAGAGTGCAGAAGACAACAAACTGTGCAAATGCAAATATAAATAAATAACAAGAACATGAGAGAATGAGATAGAGTCCTTAAAGTGAGATCACTGGTTGTGGGAACATCTCAATGGATGAGTGAGTGAGTGAATGCAGTCATCACCTTTTACACAAGAGCCTGAGTGTGCTGGGTGGTAACTGTTCTTCAGCCTGGTGGTGAGAGTCCTGAGGCTCTTGGACCTTCTACCTGATGGCAGCAACAAGAAAACAGCATGGTTTGGGTGGTGGGGATCTCTGAAGATGGATGCTGTTTTCCTACGACAGTGTATCATGTAGATGTGCCACAACCAACAAAGGCAACTATGTCGAGTGCCTTCTTTAGCCGACCTGTCTACTCGTGTTGCCACTTCTGGGGAACTGTGGACTTGGACCCCAAGCCCTCTGGTCCTCGGCGTCCCACCATTTACTGTGTACTTTCTTCTTGCATTTGGGTTCATACTTGTTCAGATTAAACCCCATCTGCTATTCCTCTGCCCAAGTGCATTGATTTTAACCATTCGGTTAAATCTGTCCTTGTCCCCAGCTTGTTTCACATAACTTTGACTTCCCCTCAGAATTAACATCTACCTCGTAAACACAAGAGATTCTGTAGATGCTGGAAATCCAGGGTAATACACACAAAATGCTAACTCCACAGGTCAGACGGTATCCATGGGGTGCAATGAACAGTTGATGTTTTGGGTTGAGACCCCTCTTCAGGGGTCCTGATGAAGGGTATTCAGCCAAAACCTTGACTGAACGTCTACCTTGGCTCTCCCCAAAAACGTGTGGGTTTCCTCTGGGTGTTTCAGTTTCCTCCCACATTCCAAAGACAGACTGGTTGGTAGGTAAATTGTCCTGTGATCAGGTTAGCTGTAAATTGATGGGTGGCCAGACAGTGTGGCTCGTTGAGACAGAGGGTTAGGTTTCACAATGCAACTCTAAATAAAAGATTCCTCCTCACTCCCATCTGAAATGGGCACCCCTATTTTTGAGATGATGCCTCCTGATTATGGAGAGCCCCCTCCCACCTATTAGTCACCTCTCCTCCAGAACCTCACCTCAGACCTCAGCGTGCACCCCCCACCCCCGTCACCACCATTCCCTTCCTTCCCAGCCACTCCCTCATAGCCCACCGTCCATCGATGATTGTGATGCCATCATTGGCATGCATCTTCAGCTTCCCCGCCTCGCTGAAGTCCTGCAGAGCCTTCACTTCCAGCGGCCGGGCCTGGGGGGACGAAACAAGAGCTCGATCAGTTCAGCTCCATGCTGTGTCTGACTCACACTCGCCCATGGACACACCACAGCCACAGTCCCAGTCTCAGTCACCCACTCCCCTCTCTCCGTAATCCCGCCCCCACTTACTGTAAACTGCCCCCTTCCTACCTTTAGCCCTGCCCACCTTTGCCATAACCCAACCCCACACCTCTGTAACCATCCCCACTCTCAACACATGCTCCCTGTATGCCCAAACACTCCCCGTGCACATATCCTCTCTCCCCATTACCAACCCCTCTCCTGGTGATTTGTCCCCTCCCTGTTACCCTCCCCCACTCTTGACAACTCACCCCTACACCTTCTAGCTCATCTCACCTGTAACCCACCCCACTTCCTCGTGAACTGCCCCTACTCTCAATGATCCACCCTCACTCGCAATCACCCTCTCCCGCCCTCGATCACTCACGCACCCACGCGTCCACTCTTGTTAACCCCACATTAGACCTCGGTAACCCACTTGCCATCTCCACACCATTCCTGCTCCCCATCCCACATTCCTCCACATGAGGATCTCCAGCCGACCATCCCGGCTGTCGAGGACCATCTCCCCTGGGACAGGATGTGGATGAAGGAGGGCTTTCAGTGCTGGCTATCTCCCCAGTGTGACCTGTGGCACAGGGTGGGACCCAACCCTTGCCTCCCATCTCCCACTGTCCAGGTAGGTAGGTTGGGGGGGGGGGTGGTTATGCTCATGGGTTGGATGGGTGGTACCTCTTTGATTCGTGGCCGGAGTGAGCTGAAGGAGGGACGGTCTTCGGGCACCGCTGACCAGCAGCGAAGTGCCAAGCTGTAGATATTGGCCGGACAGTCAACCGGTTGCTCCAGTCTCTTCCCCTCACGGTCGATCATGATTAAAATCTGCAGGGACACGCCAATCCTATATGATTCTGATAGGGGCCACCAACACAGAAAGCTGAGGTTTCAATACTTTCCCAGCCCATCAGACACGGCAGTCTCCCCTCCACTGTCTCTGTCTACACTTCCCAGACACTTACTCTTATTTATTGACATACCATGTGCTGCCCAGCAACCCCCCAGTTTAACCCTAGTGTAATGACGGGACAATTTACAATGACCAATTAACCTACCAACTGGTATGTCTTTGGAATGGAGCACGCAGAGGCAACCCACGCGATCACAGGGAGAACGTACAAACTCCTTATAGGCAACAACGGGAATTGAACCCGTGTCACCAGTACTGTAAAGCGTTGTGCTAACCAATACACTACCATGCCACCCTTCCTTCTTCCCCACTCTCCCATCGGGCAAAAGATAGGAAACTCTGAAAGTACAAACCACCAGGCTTAAGGGTATCTTCTACCCCATCTTTATCAGATTCTTGAACAAGCCTCACATACGTTAAAGGATGAACCCTTGAACTCCCAATCTAGTGCGAGTGGTCCTTGCACCTTAATGTCTACCTGCAGCTCACTTTCTCTGTAACTGTAATACTCTATTTGGCATTCTGTTTTCCTTTTGTCCTACCTCGATCAATGGAACGATCTATAAGGAGCAGAATCAGTCCATTCAGCCCATCTACTCTGCTCTGCTGTTCCATCATGGTTGATTTATTATCCTTCTGAACCTCATTCTTCTGCCTTCAGCCCGTAACCTTTGACGCGCTATCTAATGAAGAATCTGTCTGTCTAGATGGCTTGCAGTCAAAAGCTTTTCACCATATATTGGTACAATAATAAAGCAGCAATTTCTATTTTTGCCGAACCTCTTGAACACCGTGCCAACATCCATGCTCGTTCTTTGATTAGCCCTTCCATTTCAGTGAGGTCCAGCCTCCCTCCCCCTTCCCGTTCTGCATTTGCAAGCGGTCACTCCCTTCACCTCTCCCTAGCCCCCTCCTCGGCCCCCTAGCGCATGGCAGTGGGGAAGGCCGCTGCCCCACGGCCTCCAGAGACCTGGGCTCCAACCCACCCTTTGGTGCTCTGCGTGTGCGTGCGTATGTGCGCACTCTGTCGCAGAGTTCATACGTTCTCCCTTTGACCCCGTGGTCCTCTGTCTTCCTCCCACATCCCAATGAACTGTGGAGTTGGTGGGTTAACCAGACGCAGTAAGTTGCTCCCCTAGTCGGGGAATTTCCCATGGTAGGGGATCCTAGGACAAGTGGGCACGACTTCAGGATTAAACAACGTCCATTTAGAACTGAGTTGTGGAGAAAAATACTTTAGTCAGAGGGTGGTAAATCTGGGGACTTTTGTTGCTACAAGTGGCTGTGGAGGCCAAGTCATTGGGTGTAATTAAAGCAGAGGTAGATAGGTTCTTGATTAGCCAGGGCATCAAAGGGAATGGGGTGAAGGCAGGGGAGTGGGGATGACTGGAAGAATTGGATCAGCCCATGACTGAATGGCGGAGCAGACTTGATGGGCTGCATGGCCTACTTTCTGCCCCAATATCTTATGGTCTTACTGTGTGGGGAATTAGTGGGAAAGTGGAGAGAATAAAATGTCATTGGTTTTAAATGGATGGTTGATGGGTTGGCACTGACTTGATGGGTTGAAGGGCCTGCCTCTGTGCTCTCTCTATTATTATGGAGTTTTCTGTTGATGAGCAAGAGAGGGTGAAAGGTCACGATGGCGAGGCAGGCATGTAGGACTGAGGTTACAGAGATTGTTGAGGTAGGTCTGAGGGGATGAGCACCCTACTCACCTACTCAAAGTTCAACACAGTGAGCCGGAGCAGGGGCCCCGCCCAGAGTCACCCCCCAGTGTCCAGAACCTCCAAGTGCCAGGAACCCCCACTCCAGGCAGGGTATCTGAACACCGACAGGTTAAATGGCCTCCAGCAAGCCATCGGGGGCGTGGCTGCAGTTTTGAAAAGCTCATTATCACTGAGCCTATAGAGGTGGGGTGTAGAGTTTTTGATGGCTGCTCGCTCTGCAGAACCTACCCTCTCCCTGGCATTACGGGGGCTGCAATAAGAGCCATCAGGACCGTCACAGAGGCTCTGGGTGGCTGCGGATCAGGAGGTGTGACTCATAGACCAGTGCTGCTGGGACACAAGCCGGGGCCTGATCTACCCCGGCTGCGTTGCCTGGGCGGGAGCACCTGATGTTGAAACACCTGACGATGATGTGTCCCAGTGTATCCTAAGATTTACCTTGGGATCATTATCAAAATATGTATTTGTTACCATACACTATCTTATGATTCATTTTCCTGCAGGCAATTACAGGAAAATAAAGAAATATTGTAACATTTACAAAAAGCTATGCATAAAGGCTGAAAAACAACCGTAAACACAAGAGATTCTGCAGACGCTGGAAATCCAGAGCAACACACACACACAAAATGCCGGAGGAACTCAGCAGGTCAGGCAGCATCTAATACAGAGGAATAGTCAATGTTTTGGGCTGAGGCGTTGGTTGACAAACTACGTGCGAAAGAAATTAAAAATACTGAGTTGTAATGAGAATCAGAGTTGGGTTTAATATCACCGGTATATGTCGTGAAATTTGTTAACATTGTGGCAGCAGTACAATGCAATACATGGTGATAGAAAAAATGAAAACTATGAATTACAGTAAATATATATATATTAGTTAAATTAAATAAATAGAAAAAATAGAAATAAAAATAGTGAGGTAGTGTTCATGTATTCAGTGTCCATTCATAAATTGTATGGTAGAGGGGAAGAAGCTGTTGCTGAATTGTTGAGTGTGTGTCTTCAGGATCCTGTACCTCCTTCCTGACGGTAGCAATGAGAAGAGGGCATGTCCTGGGTGAGGGGGGTCCTTAATGATGGATGTCCCCTTTTTGAGGCATCGCTCCTTGAAGATGTCCTGGATACTACGGAGGCCAGTGCCCGTGATGGAGCTGACTGAGTTTACAACTCTCTGCAGCTTATTTCAACCCTGTGCAGCAGCCCCCCCCCACCCCATACCAGACGGTGATACAGCCAGTTAGAGTGCTCCCCACAGTACATCTGTAGAAATTTGCCAGTGTCTCTGGAGACATACCAAACTCCTATTGAAATTAGCCGGTGTCGTGCTTTTGTAGCTGCATAGATATGTTGGGTCCTTGAGAGTGAGTCTGTAGGTTGTGGAATCAGTTCAGTGTTGAGGTGAGTGAAACCATGCATGCCGGCTCAGGGGCCTGATCGTTGTAGGGTAATAACAGTTCCTGAACCTGGTCCTAACTCTTCTGCGTTAACTGCCTGCTCAAATGATTATTGTCGGTATTAAAGCCGGCACTGAGTACAGGAATCGTGTTGCGGTGGTCAGACCACAACTGGAGTATTGTCTGTGGTTCTGTACTGGAAGGACATGATTAGGCCAGAGAGGATGCAGAAAAGATTCACAAGGATGCTGCCAGCACTGGACGCCTTCTGTTCCACACCCAGCGATCACTTCATTAGATACATCTGCTTGGTAACACAGGCATCTAATCAGCTAATCATGTGGCAGCAACTCAATGCATAGAAACATGCAGACACAGTCAAGAGGTTCAGTTATTGTTCAGACCAAACATCAGAATGGGGACGAAATGTGACCTAAGTGACCTTGACTGTGGAATGATTGATGGTGCCAGACAGGGTGGTTTGAGTAATGCTGATCAGCTGGTATTTTCACACTCGACAGGCTCTAGAGCAGGGGTTCCCAAACTTTTTTTATGCCATGGACCCCTGCCATTATCCGAGGTGGTCTGTGGACCCCAGGGTGGGAACTGCCTACTCTGGAGTTTACAGTGAACAGTGCAAAAAAAACAAAAACCATCCAGTGAGCGGCAGGCAGTTTTGTGTTGAACTGCAGATTATGGGCTCTTCGGGGGCTTTTTTGTTGCTTTCTTGATGGGTGGTGGGTGCTGACACTTCCTGCTGGAACAAATGGGGAGGGGGGGTGATGTTTTGCTGCTGCTTGTGCATGGGAGGGGATGGGGGGGGGCGCTTTGTGGTTCTAACATTCTTCTGTCATTCATTCCTTGGGGGTTTCTTCCATTTCGTGGATGTCTGTAAAGAGTAAGAATTTTAGGTGACATTAAATGGAGCCATTGAAAACAGCCTGTTAATGAGAGGGATCAGAGGAGAATGGCCAGACTGGTTCAATCTGACAGGAAGATTCATCTCTGAATGCACAACATGATGAAATTTGAAGTAGATGGGCTACAGCCTCAGAAGACCACATGGGGTTCCACTCCTGTACCTGATAAAATGGCCACTGAGTGTAAGTGATACTGAATTGGTCGTGACCTTTTTCTCTAGAGTGAAGAAGACCGATGCGTGACTCTACAGGAGTTTTTAAAATCATGGGAGGAAACTGGAATTGAAATTGGTTTATTATTGTCACATGTACCAAGACACAGTGAAAAGCTTAAGCAACACACACAAAACACTGGAGGAACTCGGCAGATCAGGTAGCATCCATGGAAATGAATTAACAGTCAATGTTTCAAGCCGAGACTCTTCAACAGGACTGAGAAAGAAGAGTGAAGACGTCAGAATAAAGAGGTGGGGTTAGGGGAAGGAGGCTAGCTAGAAGGTGATAGGTGAAGCCAGGAGAGGAGAGTGGACCGTAGGAGAAAGGGAAGGAGGAGGGGACCCAGGGGGAGGTGATAGGCAGGTGAGAAGAGGTAAGAGGCCAGAGTGGGGAATAGAGGAAGGCGGCAGGGGGTTGGGGGGGGGGGGGGGAGAGATATTTTTACCGGTGAAAAGCTTGTCTTGCACAAACAAGAGAAATCCAAGCAACACACACAAAATGCTGGAGGAACTCAGCAGGCCAGGCAGCATCTATAGAAAAGAGTACAGTCACCGTTTTGGGCTGAGACCCTTCAGCAGGACTGGAGAAAAAAAAAAGATGAGTAGATTTAAAAGGTGGGGAAGGGGTGGGAGAAATACAAGATGATAGGTGAATGCAAGAGGGAGGGGTGATGAGCTGGGAAATTGATTGGTGAAAGAGGTACAGGGCGAGAGAAGGAGGAATCTAATAGGGGAGGACAGAAGGTCATGGAAGAGATAAGAGGGGGAGGAGCACCAGAGGGAGGCGATGGGAGGCAAGGAGATAAAGTGAGAGAGGGAAAAGGGGATGAGGAATGGTGAAGGGGGTGGGGAGCCATTACCAGAAGTTTGAGAAATCATCGTTCATGCATCAGGTTGGAGGCTACCCAGACAGAATACAAAGTGTGGTTCCTCCAACCTGAGTGTGGCCTCATCTTGACAGAAAAGGAGGCAGTGGATTGACATATCAGAATGGGAGTGGGAAGTGGAATTGAAATGGGTGGCCACTGGGAGATCCTGCTCCTTCTGGTGGATGGAGTGTGGGTGTTCAGCAAAATGGTCTCCCAGTCTACGTCAGGTCTCACCGATATACAAGAGGAACACCGGGAGCACTGGACACAGAATATGACCTCAACAGACACTCAGCCTCGAAGTCCAGCACATAATTCTCTAGAACTTCTGCCACCTCTAGCAAGATCCCACCACCAAGCACATTTTTGACCCTCCCCACTCATCTCCCTCCTGGCACTTATCCTTGCAAGCAGAATAAGTGCTACACCTGTCCCTACATCTTCTCCCTCACTACCATTCAGGGCCCCGAACAGACCTTCCAGGTGAGGTGACACTTCACTTGTGAGTCTACTGGGGTCATTTACTGTATCCAGTGCTCCCAGTGTGGCCTCCTGTATATTGGTGAGACCCAATGTAGATTGGGAGATCGTTTCACCGAGCACCTACGCTCAGTGCATTGAGGTAGAACAAGGTAAAACAATAACAGAACAAAAAACGAAGTGTACCAACTACAAAGACAGTACAAACTGCCTGTAAGGAGTTTGCACACTCTTCCCATGACGCCGTGGGTGTCCTCCAGGTGCTCTGGTTTCCTCCCACAGTCCAAAGACATGCACGTTGGGGTTAGTGAGTTGTGGGCATGTCATGTTGGTGCCAGAAGCCTGGTGACACTTGTGGGCCGCCCCCAGTGAATATTCAGACTGTTCTGGTTGTTGAACGCAATTCGCTGTATACTTTGTTCAAGAGGGATATTGTCAGCCACAGTAATAGTTGGGAAAAACAATAACAATGCAGAATAAAGTGCAACAGCCACAGAGAGAGTGCAGTGCAGGCAGATAGTAAGAGGCAAGGTCATAGTGAGGTAGATTGTGAGGCAGGATTTATCGTACAGGTTCGTTATGAGCCATATTGTATGACGTGGGTGATCACAATCTCTTCATGACCATGATTGTTCTTGGCAATTGTTTCTACAGAACTGGTTTGCCATTGTCTTCTTCTGGGCAGTGTCTTTACAAGACGGGTGACTCTAGCCATTATTAACACTCTTCAGAGATTGTCTGCCTGGCGTCAGTGGTCACATAACCAGGACTTGGGATCTGCACCAGCTGCTCATACGACCATCCACCACCTGCCCCCATGGCTTCATGTGACCCTGATCGGGGGAGGGGTGCTAAGCAGGTGCTACACCTTGCCCAAGGGTGACCTGCAGGCTAGTGGAGGGAAGGAGAGCCTTACACCTCCTATGTAGGGGGAGTCTAAAACTAGAGGTTATAGTTTTGAATAATAAGAGATTTAAAGGGGACCTGAGGGGCAACTTTTTAACACAGAGGTTAGTGGGTACATGGAATGAGCTGCCAGAGGAGGTGGCACAGGTGAATACAATTATAATATCACTGGACAACCAAGATTTTCCTTCCTGAGTACTTTTGGGTGTATCTTATGGATTTTGGGCTTCTGAGAAGACCATAAGATATAGGAGCAGAAGTAGGCCATTTGGCCCATTGAGTCTGTTCTGTCATTTCATCATGGTTAATCCAATTTTCCTCTCAACCTCAGTCTCCTGCCTTCTCCCTGTATCCCTTCATGCTCTGAGAATCATGAATCTATCAACCTCTGCCTTAAATATACATAAAGACTCGGTCTCCACAGTTGCATGTGGCAAAGAATTCTACAGATTCACCATCTCTAGCTAAAGAAATTCCTCCTCCTCTCCGTTCCAAAAGGGTGCCACTCTATACTGAGGCTGTGTCCTCTGGTCTTATACTCTCTCATCATAGGAAACATCCTCTCCACATCCATTCTATCAAGGCTTTCACCATTCGATCAGTTTCAATGAAGTCACCTCCTCATTCTTCTGAATTCCAGCGAATATAGGCCCAGAGCTGTCAAGCACTCTTCAAATGACAAGCCATTCAATCCTGGAATCATTTTCATGAAACTCCTTTGAACCCTCTCCAGTTTCAGCATATCCTTTCTAAAATAAGGGCCCAAAGCTTTTCACAATACTCAAAGTGAGGCCTCACCAGTGCTTTATAAAGCCTCAACATCCTTGCTTTATATTCTAGTCCTCTTGAAGTGAATGCTAACATCTCATTTGCCTTTCTCGTCACAGACTCAAATTACAACTTAAGCTTCAGGGAATCCTGCACAAGGACTCCCAGATATCTTTGCACCTCAGCGTTTTGTATTTTCTCTCCATTTAGAAAATAATCAGCTCTTTCAATTCTTCTACCAAGTTGCATGACCAGAATATCACCATGAAATTTCCCTAAAATTGCACCTTTTTGAAAAAAAATCACCTATTTTTGTTATTTCAATTCACAATTCAAGTCAATTAAAATGTTGCCCACAATGTAAGCTGAGAAGTTTTCTATCTTGTCCACAAAGGTCTGGTCACTCTTAGGCAGGGCAGATGCTGCATGGCAGGACAGGTTTTAGAAAGGGCACCAATTTTCATGGAGGATTTTGATATTTGAGGCAAATATTTCCCAGAATAACTGATGCAAGATTAAGGAAGGCATTACTGTGCGTCCACAAATCAAACAAGTCATCAATGACGGGCATTTCAGAGATTTCTAGTGGGACCGGAGAAAATTGCATGGAAGGTATTCAAAGATATTGTTGAAACTTTTCTTGGCAACTACAGAGCCCCAATATAGGTGCAGCTGGTTGATGACATGCTTCAAGCATACAAAACCATGAAGAGTAACATATCACTAAGGATTCATTTTCTGCATTCCCATTTAGACTTCTTCCCTGCAAATCTCGGCACTGTCAGTGACGAGCATGGCGAAAGGTTTCACCAGGACATTGCGGTCATGGAGAAACTGTATCAGGGTAACTGGAATCCATCAATGCTGGCTGATTATTGTTGGACACTTTAATTGAGAAGCCTCAAACACTGAGTACAAACAAAAATCATCAACAAAACACTTTTAGTTTAGTTGAAATATTGCAAAGAGTCAGCACTAGTATGCAGTTAAACACATTATATTCAATAAAAGGTAATTTCTTGTTTCTCCAAATTCCTACATGATATAAGTAGTCTGAAATTATATTTGAGTTCAGCTTCAAGCGGTCTATCATAACCAAAAAAAAAAATTCTGAGGAAGCAACCCTTTTGATCACTTCCATAAAAAATTGTTGTCCAGTGTAAAAGCACCTTGACAGGCACATGGATAGGAAAAGTTTAGAAGGATATGGGACAATTGCAAGCAATCAGACTAGGCTGACTGGAAATCTTGGTTGGCATGGATGAGTTGGGCTGAATGGCCTTTACCCGAGCTCTGTGACTCTGTGATCCTCAGCTGACACAGTTGAATCTATAGCCCACTCACTGGAAGAAACATTTGTCCTACCCACCACCCCCCGAGGTCCTCCCACCACGTTATTCACCATCCCCCTTACCTCTCGGCCATACATCCCCAACCAGGGCTCCTCGCAGTAGGAGAACAGCTCCCACAACAAAACCCCGTACATCCAGACGTCAGACGCGTGGGAGAAGGTTCCCGACTTCAGGCTCTCTGGAGCGCACCTGGGGGTGAAGTGGAGGACAGGCAGAGTGAAGAGGGAGCGACTGTCCCTGTGGGTTCACTGGGTGAGGGTCGAGGTGAGACTGCAAGATCTCTCTGCACCGCCCATGCACAGGGCTGTACCGCTGTGTGGGTCTCTCTCACACACACGCACACACACACCCACACATTCTCTCTCACACATTTGCTCTTTTTCACACATATTTGCATATTCACACATATTTGCATATGCACACATTACACACACACACACACAAACGTACACTCCCTCTCTATCTCACTCTAACACACACACGCTACCCCCTAGGGTGCTTCTCACCAGGCAAAGGGGATTTTGCGATGAGCCTGCATCACGTAGTGGTCAGTGTCAGAGAGCGAGCGGGTCAGGCCGAAGTCGGCGATCTTCGCCAGCTCCTCGTTGGCCAGCAGGATGTTGCGGGCAGCCACGTCGCGGTGGATGAAGTGATGGGACTCCAGGTAGTCCATGCCCTCACACACCTGGACTGCGTACAGCCACAACAGGTGGATGGGGAAGGCGGCATGTCGGCTGCGTAGGTGGTCGTACAGGGACCCAAGGGGGGCCAGCTCCGTCACCTGCAGGGAGAGATCGTCAGGAAAAGAAGCTGCACGAAACCTTTGGCCTTTCTGTCTGTTCCATTGCTCTGAGAGATCAAGGCTGGCTCTTTACCAACCTCTCTTCTATTAACACTATCCCACACCACCCCCTCAATACCTATTAACTTCCTCTTTGATACACTTAGAGACTAAGCTTCGCTCTGTATCTGACCCATGGTTTCCTTGTCCTGGGAGCGTGTGATAAAACAGTGTAGGGGGAGCTTCACTCTGTCTCTGACCCTGGGAGTGTGTGATGGGACAGTGTAGAGGGAGCTTCACTCTGTGTCTGACCCTGGGAGTGTGTGATGGGACAGTGTAGAGGGAGATTCACTCTGTGTCTGACCCTGGGAGTGTGTGATGGGACAGTGTAGAGGGAGCTTCACTCTGTGTCTGACCCTGGGAGTGTGTGATGGGACGGTGTAGAGGGAGCTTCACTCTGTGTCTGACCCTGGGAGTGTCTAATGGGACAGTGTAGAGGGAGCTTCACTCTGTGTCTGACCCTGGGAGTGTGTGATGGGGTGGTGCAGAGGGAATAAATCTGATTTGTCAGGAGACAGTGTTTTCCATTTCTGTCCCTGTCACTTTTGCACTGTGTCCTGCTGGTGCAGTCATCATAATGAGATCTTTGACCGATCCAGACTGCTGACGCACTGACTCCTGACCGAAGCTCCCACAGATCTCAGTCACGTTCACCCTCTCAGTTCACAACCCCAATACCCACCCTCTGAAGGAAACACAGTGTCATCGTCACAGCCCATAAGACTTAGGAGCTGAATTAGGCTATTCGGCCCATCGAGTCTGCTCTGCCACTTCATCATGGCTGATCCATTTTCCTGTCAGCCCCAGTCTCCTTCATGCCCTGACTAATCAAGAATCTACCGGCCTCCACTTTAAATATATCCAAAGACTTGGCCTCCACTGCCGCCTATGGCAATGAATTCCACAGATTCACCACGGTCTGAAAATTCCTCCTCATCTCTGTTCTAAATAGACATCTCTCTAATCTGAGGCTATGCTCTCTGGTCCTAGACACCCTCACCAAAGGAAACATCCTCTTCACATTCACTCTAACAAAGCCTTTCAACATTCAATGGGTTTTAATGAGATCCCCTCTCATTCTTTTAGATTCCAGTGAGTACAGGCCCAGAACCTACAATTTCTGGTCATAGGAAAATCCTTTCATTCCTGGAATCATCGTCACAAATCTCTTTTGAACCCTTTCCAATCTTTCCTTACATCTTTGCTTAGACGAGGGCCCAAAACTGCTCACAAAACTCCAAGTGAGGCTTCACCAGTGTCTTATAAAGCCTTAACATTACATCCTTGCTTTTATGTTCTAGTCTTAAAATGAAGTTTACCCCCATCTCCTGGGTATGAGTTTTGCAGAGACTACCCCGTTCATCTTGATGTCACTTGCAATTGTTTTTCCACCAGCCTCTACCACTGAATAGAGATGAACTCAAGCTTTACCCGAATCTGGGTTTCAGCCCAGAACCTCATCTCTAATCCAGAATGCAGGCCTTCATCCAGAATCCAGGGTCTATTTTTGAACCAAGACTCCAATCCAAACTCTAAATCTAATTTAGAGCCCAGTCTTCAGCCCAGAATCCAGACACAACTCCAGGACCCAGACCTGATCTGGATCATAATCTAGAATCTCCTGTCTCCAGTCCAGAATTCAGACTCTGAACTAGAATAAACTCCAGCCCAAAATTCAGACACTATTTCAAAATCCAGACCCAATTTGGATCCTAATCTAGAATCCTGGTCTCCAGGTGGAGAAATCCAGAACCCCTCCTCTGGTCTAGAACCAGAAATGATCTAGAACCACATTTCCAGACTAGATCCAGGCCCTAATCCAGCCCATGGACACTGTCCTAGAAAACTATAACCTGGAACCACTTCTCCAGTTCCGTGTCAAGAACTGATTAAGCAGTCTCCAGATCCCAACCAAGAATTCCGTCTCCAGTTAAGGTTTATGATATTGATCCAGAACCCATGATCCAGGTTAGAATTCAAACCATAATCTAAAATCCACTCTCCGATCCGGGGTCTGAGCTAATACAGGATCCAGTCCCCAGAACCCAATGTGAATTCTAGCAGGCATCCCAGAATCTAATCCTTAGTCTAGAATGAGGTCTCCAGTCAGAATCCAGATCCCAATCTAGAAATACTCCAGTGAGTCTATTCTCTAATCCAGATTCCAGCTTCTTGACCCCAATCTAGAATTAACCCTCCTGTCCAAAATCCAGGCCTTCATCTCAAACCCAGACTCCAAATCAAACCCAACCTAGAATCTTACATCCAGAACAGAACCCATTCCCCAATCTAGAACATCCACCAGAATCTAGAATACAAGCTTTGAACTGGAGTTAAGGAACTAATTCGGAACCCAGTGCCCTTGTGGGCTGCTGGATTGGGTTCTACAATAGAGGATCAGTGAGTCCAGCAGTCCTGAACGTAGAACTGGGCTGCAGTACCATAAAATGGGCACCTCACCCCCACTCCAACTCAGAGGGACGTGCACGCGGTGTTGCTAGGAAACCACGCACTGGATGGTACTTACCATTTTCATCGGGTGACTGAGGATGACCCCGTACAGGTGGATGAGGTGGGGGTGGTTCAACGCATACATCGCGTTGATCTCCTGCAGGAAGTCAGCTGTGGCTTCAGCTTCACTCATGATGTCCGGCCTCAGGCACTTCACGGCCACGTTGAGCTGAAAGAGACAGCGAGGAGGGCGCCCGTCACCAGATGTGAGGATCCAATCAGGAGACAGCGGCGGCGAGCCCCTGACACCGTGATCCCAGTCCTAGTCACCCGCTGGCTGGAAAAACAATACCACCAGCGCCCCCAGAAATACCCCAGCTGTAGAAAAACCCTGTGAAAGGCAGGGCGAAGACACAGGTGAGATCGTATTGCTACCCCTCCCTCTGTGCTGCCCACTCCTGCCCCTTTCCAGGAAATGCAGGGTGGTGGTTGAGAGAGGGAGCCGGTGTCTTGTCGGAGGAGAAGAAGGGGTGTGTACCTCTCTTGCCTCACCCCAGTGGCTCACGGGCTCAAGTCCCTGCACCCCAGAGTGGAGCTGAGGAGTGTGTCACTGTCAGAGGTAGCGACTGTTAACACTGGACAACAAAGACTGCTTCCTGAATACTTTTGGGTGTATCTTATGGATTTTGGCTACCAATCATGAAAATAACTGTGAAATTTGACTATCACAGGCTACTTTTATTGAGATCACCTATATTTGTTATTTCATTTCATAATTCAAGTCAGAACAACTGATGCCAAGATTAAGGAAGGCATTTTTGTTGGTCCATAAATCAAACAGGTCATCAATGACAGGCAATTCAAAGAACTTCTAGTGGGACCAGAGACAATCACATGGAAGGCATTCAAGGATGTTGTTGAAAATTTCTTGGCAACTACAGAGCATCAAATTACATGCAGCTGGTTGACAACATGCTTCAAACATACAAAACCATGAAGTGCAATATGTCAGTAAAGATTTATTTTCTGCATTCCCATTTATACTTCTTCCCTGCAAATTTTGGCAGAGTCAGTGACAATCATGGCGAATGGTTTCAACAGGATTTTGCGGTCATGGAGAAACGTTATCAGGGCAACTGGAATCCATCAATGCTGGATGATTATTGTTGGACACTTAAGTGAGAAGCCAGAGAGTCTGAGTACAAATGAAAACCATCAACAAAACAATTTTAGCTCGGTTGAACTATAGCAAAATGTCAGCACCATAATGCAATTAAGTGCATTATATTCAATAAAAGGTAATTTCTTGTTTCCCGCGTGATACAAGTAGTCTGAAATTATATTTATGGTCAGCTTCAAGCAGTCTATCATAGACTAAAAAAATTTCTGAGGAAGCAGCTCTTTTGAAAAAATGTGTTGTCCACTGTAATTGGTTGATTATTATCAGATGTACCGAGATAAAATGAAAACCTTTGTCTACCGACCAGCTACATAAGTCATTCCATACATCAGTACATAGAGGGTGTACAAGGAAAAAGCAATAAGAGGGAGCAGAATAAAGTATTACAGTAACAGAGAAAGCACAGTGCGGGAAGACAACAATGCGCAAGGGCTTCGACAAGCTAGACAGTGAGGCCGAGGATTTATCCTTTAGCATATGGGGGCAAGGTAGATAGCAAATTGAGTGGTGTCTCAGCAATGACCTTGCACAATGAAAAGGTTTCATCAAGTGGTGCTTCAGCAAGATGAAAGAACTGATTGTGGACTTCAGAAAGGGTAAGATGAGGGAACACACCCCAGTCCTCATCGAGGGATCAGAAGTGGAAAGAGTGAGTGATTTCAAGTTCCTGGGTGTCAATATCTGAGGATTTAGCCTGGACCCAGCATATCGATGCAGCCACAAAGAAGGCACAGCAGTGGTTAAATTTCTTTCGGAGTTTGAGGAGATTTGGTTTGTCACTAAAGACGCTTGCAAATTTCTACAGCTGTACATGGAGAGCATTCAAACTGGCTGCGTCAGTGTCTGGCGTGCGAGGGGTTGGGGTGGGGGGTGGGCTACTGCACAGGATCGATGGAAACTGCAGAGAGTTGTAAACTCAGTCAGCTCCATCATGGGCACTGGCCTCCATGACAGCTTCAAGGAGCAGTGCCTCAAAAAAGCAGCGTCCATCATTAAGGATCCCATCATGCAGGACATGCCTCTTCTCATTGCTACCATCAGGGAGCAGGTACAGGAGCCTGAAGACACACACTTGATTCAAGAGCAGCTTCTTCCTCTCTGCCATCTGATTTCTGAATGGACATTGAACCCATGAACACTACCTCACTACTGTTTTATTTAATTTAACTACTTACTGTAATTCACATTTTTTTTATTATTGTGTATTGCACTGTACCGGTGCTGCACAACAACATATGCTGGTGATATTAAACTTGATTTTCATTCTGCTTCTGACTTAGTAGTCTCATAACAGCGGGGTTGAAGTTGTCCTCAAGCCTCGTGGTATGTTTTCAGCCTTTTGTATGCTCTGACCAGGATGGGAGGGGTCAGTGGTTACATCCGGCTGCTTTCCTGACGCGGCAGGAAGTGTAGACAGAATCCCTGGAGGGGAGGCTGGTTTCCATGACACGCTGAGCTGTGTCCCGGAAACTCTCCACAACTCTCTGCAGTTACTTGCCATCTTTGGCCAAGCGAGCCGAGACTCACCCGGACAGGATGCTTTCCGTGGTGCACCTATAGGAATTAGTGAGGCTTGAAGGAGGCATGCCAAATTTCCTCAGCCTTCTGAGGAAGTCGAGGTGCTGGTGAGCTTCCTTGGCCGTGGTGTCTATGTGCTTGGACCAGGACAGGCTGCTGGTGATGTTGTCTCCCTTCTGTAACGTGTGACTATGGGAGCTTCTACATCTTCTGGACATGCTGTATTGTCTCAATGTAGTGTCATTGTGGAGTAGGACAGCACAGAAAAAGGCCCTTCTGCCCACCATTTCCATGCTAACCCTTGCCCATTTGCACAAATCCCATTTGCACATGCTACCTGTTGGTGCGGTCTTCCATTCAGTCTGTTACGGTTGTTACTCTCCCATGGATTTATTGAGTGTTCCCGTAAAAAAATGAATCTCAGGGTTGTATAGGGTGACAAAGGTGTACTTTGATAATAAATTTACTTTGAACTTTGGAATCAAATCAGCGACAATTGCACTGGCCATGTCACACAGGCTCCTCTGACAGTGAAGAGTATTCAACCCTCTCAGTCTGCGGACCGCGAAAGGGCAAAATCACTGGGAGAAACCTGGGTACGTATAGAGGGGCTTGCATGCAAGGCAGGACATATAGCTCCCCCCACCCCCTGTGGAAAGGGAGGGAGGGGTGTTTCATGGGCACTTACCACACGCCCGTTGGGCAGCCTCCACTCCCCCCGCCTCACCACGCCGAAGGAGCCATTGCCCAGGCGCTCGTGCAGGGCCAGGTCCCTCTCGTTGATCAGGCACTTGAGTGCAAAGTCCGACTCCGGGGCCGAGGGGTTTTGCCCACCTGCATACGATGGCTGATCGTAGTTGTCACCCGCCTTCGCGCTGAACACCTGCCGGGACAAAATGGTGGCTGCCTCAGCAACGTCTGCCTGACTGGAGCTTGCAGATGGTGCAGCAAAATCATCAAAGTTCAAGGGAAGAGATGGAGGGGTTAGTTCTTTAGTTAGCTGTGTGTTGTGGTTGGTTATGATAGGAACAGTGTTTCTGGCCCATCTCTAATTCCCCTTTGAGAAGGTGTGGGTGAGCTACCTAATGGAGAGACCCAGCAGAACTTCCATAAAACCATAAGATGTAGGAGCAGAATTAGGCCATTCAGCCCATCAATTCTGCTCTACCATTCCATCATGGATGATCTGTTATCCTCTCAACTCCACTCACCTGCCTTCTCCCTGTAACCTTTGACATCTTTCGTAATCAAGAATCTATCAACCTCCAGTTTAAATATACTCAATGACTTCGCTTCCACAGTCATCTGTGGCAAAGAATTTCACAGATTCACCACCCTTTGGTTAAAGAAATTTCTCCTCATGCCAGTTCTAAAGGGTTACCCGGCTATCCTGAGGCTGTGTCCTTTAGTCCTAGACTCTCCCACTACAGGAAACATCCTTTACACATCCAGTCCATTGAGGAATTAAGATATTCAATAGGTTTCAATGAGATACCCTCATTCACCTAAACTCAGGGGAGTACAGACTCAGAGGCATCAAACGCTCCTCATACTTTAACCCTTTCATTTCTGGGATCAATTTCATGAACCTCCTCGGAACCTTCTCCAATGTCAGTACATCTATTCTTAGATATCATTGCCATCATGTGCCATGTTGTATGACGTGGGCGATCATGACCATTATTGTCCTTGATAATTTTTTCTACAGAAGTGGTTTGCCATTGCCTTCTTCTGGGCAGTGTCTTTACAAGGTAAGTGACCCCAGCCATTTCAAATACTCTTCAGAGATTGTCTTTCTGTGTCAGTGGTCACATAAACAGGATGTGATATGTGCCAGTTGCTCACACAACCATCCACCACCTGGTCCCATGGCTTCACGTGACTCTGATCAGGAGGTTAAGCAGGTGTTACACCTCACCCAAGGGTGACCTGCAGGCTAGCGGAGGGAAGGAGTGCCTCACACCTCTTTTAGTAGAGACGTATGTCTACCCTGCCACTTTCTTACATGAGGGGCCCAAAACTGCTCACAATATTCCAAGATGGCCTGACCAATTCCTTATGAAGTTTCACCGTTACATTCCAGCTCTGGCAAAGGCACCTAAACCTTTTTCCCTCTCTCTTCCCCCCACTGTGTGTGCACAATTGCACGCACACGCACAGACACACACAGATACACACACACCATCTGATGTATGGAGGTGAGCAACATGGTTTACCTTAGACATCCATGACTTTGGCCGAGCCATCATCCGCCTTCGCTTCACTGCCTCAAAGAGACGTCTGTGCCCTGTAGGAGGGATGCAGAACCTGAGTGAGGTTTATCACTGAATGATTTACAGTGTACAACTTGAAACTTGAGATTCTATGACAGCAAGACACTGCATAGGAGCAGGTGTTGTGTGAGATCCAGGGATAAATATACCATATATTACTATCCCTCAAAATCCTACAAAAGGTAATGGATTCAGCCCAGTCCCTCATGGGCAAGGCCCACCCAACCATTGAGCACATTTACATGAGGTCCTGCTGTAGGAAAGCAGCATCCATCATCAGAGATCCCCACCCCCCAGGCCACGCTCTCTTCTCACTGCGCCATCAGGTAGAAAGTACAGGAGTCTCACGTCTCACACCACCAGGTTCAAGAACAGTTACTACTCCTCAACCACCAGGCTCTTGAACCAAAGAGGATAACCTCACTCACAGACACAAGGGGTACTGCAGATGCTGGAAATCTAGAGCAATATGCCGAGAGAGCTCAACAGGTCAGGCAATGTTTATGGATGGGAATTAAAAATCAATACTTCGGGCTGAGACCCTTCATTAGGATGAACTCAACTTCATTTGCCCCATCACTGAAATGTTCCCACAACCAACAGACTCACTTTCAAGGCCTCTTCATCTCATGTTCTCTATATTTATTGCTTATTTATTATTATTATCTTTTCTTTTGTATTTGCACAGTTTGTTGTCTTCTGCACTCTGGGTGAATGCCCAAGTCGTGTGGCTTTTCTTTGATTCTGTTATAGTTATTATTCTATAGATTTATTTATTTTTAGTTATTATTCTATAGATTTACTGAGTATGCCCACAGGAAAATGAATCTCAGGGTTGTATATGGTGACAAATACGTACTTTGATAATAACATCTACTTTGAACTTTGATATAATTTACATTATTATAAATTACCAAAGGAATAACAAGATAGTGTTCGGAAACCTGATGGCAGAGGGGAAGAAGCTGTTTCTGAATCATTGAGTGCGAGTCGTTAGGCTCTTGCACCTCTTCCTTGATGGTAGTATTGAGAAGAGACACAGGTCCTGAATGGTAAATGCCACCTTCTTGTGACACCACCTCTCGATGGCGAGGAGGGTTGTGTCTGTGATGGAGCTGACTGAGCCTACATCCCTCTGTAGCCTTCTGTAGTCCTGTGCTTTGGAGGTTCTGTGCCCATCTGTGTCAGAATTCTCTCCACGTCCATCTACAGAAATGTGCAAAAGTATCTGGGGACCTAGGCTGACGAACTCACAAAGTAAAGTCTCAGACCTCTAATTTGTGAGTTGAAATGATGGGCAGGAAGGGTGTCAGAGGGCAGAGGGACTTGGTGCTAAACTTTCAGGGAAAATCATAGAATTGTACAGCACAGACACAGACACTTTGACCCACCTTGCTGATGCTGACAGTGGTGCCTTTGTGATGGACTCAGCCCAGTCCTTCACGGGCCTATCTCTCCCCACCATTGGTTCTGCCTCTAGAAGGCAACATGCATCATTGAAGATCTTCATTATCCTGACCATGCCATCTTCTCACAGCTACCTCAAACACAGAGTACTGAAGCCTGAAGTCCCACATCACCAGGTTCAGGAACAGTGACATTCCTTCAACCATTCTGTTTTTGAACCAATACGCACAGCCCAATCACTAGCTAAACATATCAATACTATGAGGATGTTGCACTAAATTAGATATTTAATTGTATAATATTATATAGTTTATATTTAATTTGTGATTTCCCCGTGAATGTTGTGTCTCTGATGCTTCGTGCTGGTGATACTGCTGCAAGTAAGTTTTTCATTGGATCTTTGCACACGTGCACTTCTCTGTAAGCGTGAAAAACTTATCCCCTCACATTACCTATAAATTTCTCCCCTCTCACTATCAACATTGGGTGATTTTGAGTCGGGGTAGCCCGCAGATTACAAACACAGAGTTGAACTGAATATGGACTCTTACGATTTTGAGTTTCATATTCTGTGTTTTTGCTTGCTTTTTTGTTGCTGTTTGCGTGAGGTTTTTTTTGCGTGTGGGGGTGGGGGGGTTTGATCTTTTTCTTTAAACGGGTTCCATGGTTTTCTTTGTTTTGTGGCTGTCTGTGGGGAAGATGAATCTCAGGGATGGATACTGCATACGTACTTTGAAAATAATTGTAACATTGAACCTGTGCCTCCTAATTCCAGCCCTAGGAAAAAGATTCTGACTACCTGTGACCCTCATAATTTTATAAACCTCTGTATCATGATCATCATGTTACAGTCCTCTGTATGGTCACCTTTTAGCCTTCACATTCCCATGAGATATGTCTACCCAATCTTTTTAACTACAGCCCTACATTCCAGGCATCACCATGATGAATCTCTTCTGTACTCTCTCTATTTCTACCACAAGAATTTTCTTATTGTAAATCCTGTTTGGGGAAAAGAAATCTCGGCATGCACGTTGTGAGGCAAGAGCGATGTCAGCCCATTTCCTAATAGAATGAGAAATCATAGTACATATCCTATTGGGGAAGTGTAACCTTAGTATGTACCCGATTGGGGAAGAGTAATCTCAGCATGTACCCTAATGGGGTAGAGTAAGCCTAGTGTGTACCTTATTAATGAAGAGTAATATTAGCATGTACCCTATTAGGGAAGAGTAATCTTAGCGTGTAGACTATTGGGAAAGAGTAATCCTATCGTGTACCCTATTAGGGAAGAGTAATCCAAGTGTGTACACTATTTGGGAAGAATAATCTTAGCATGTACCCTATTGATGAAGTACTCTCAGCATATACCCTATTGGGGAAGAGTAATTTTAGTTTGTACCCTATTGGGGAAGAGTAATCTTTGTTTATATCCTATTGGGGAAGGGTAATCTCAGCATGTACCCTATTGGGAACAATAATCTTAGTTTGTATCCTATTGGGGAAGAATAATCTTTGTTTATATCCTATTGGGGAAGAGTGATCTTCATTTATATTATACTAAGAAGGGTAATCTTAGTGTATATCCTATTGGGGAAGAGTAATCTTTGTGTACATCCTACAGGGAAGAGTAACCTTGGCATTTATCCTATTGGGAATGCGTAATCTAAGCACATTTCCCATTGGGAAAGAGTCATCAATGAATATCTTAATGGTGAAGAAAGAAAAAAGAGAGAGAAACAGAGGGAGGGAAGGATGACAAAGAGAAAGAAGGAAGGAGAAAGAATAAGAGTAAGAAACAAAGAATGAAAGAGAGAGAGCATGAAAGAAAGTGAGCAAAAGAAAGAGTGAAAGGAATGAAAAGAGAGTGAAAGAATTAGACAGTAAGAGCATGAAAGAATGAGAGGGGTTGTGAAAGAATGGGAGGAGAGAGAGGTAACAGAGTGGTCTAAATGCAGAGGATAGACAGAGGGAGATGGGGAGAGACATGAGGAGCAGGGCAGGTACCCACAGAGAGAGGGAACTGTGGGGTAAGGTAGATCGTGCATCCTTGCCCCCACAAAAAGCATACCTGGCCGCCCCATCCCGATTCGTTCCAGGTCGACAGTCTTGACAAAGTCAAAGTGCGAGAGACGGGTAACATTGAGGTCGTCACGGATCCTCAGGTAGAACTGTTCCAGTTGTACCTCCTTTAGCAGCTGCAGGAGCCACTCGGTGTCCTCATCCGGAGACATTGTGCCCAGCCAGACAGGACGAGCTAGAACAATGGAGAAAGCACAGAAATCAGAATCAGTTCAATTAAAGAAGTAGTGCAAAAACAAAAATTAAAAAGTAGTGAGGTAGTATTCATGGGTTCAATGTCCATTCAGAAATCAGATGGCAGAGGGGAAGAAGCTGTTCCTGATTCATTGAGTGCACGTCTTCAGGCTCCTGTACCTCCTCCCTGATGATCGCAATGAGAAGAGGGCACGACCTGGGTGATGGGGGGTCCTTAATGATGTATGCCATCTTTTTGAGGCATCACTCCTTGAAGATGTCCTGGATACTACGGATGCCAGTGCCCATGATGGAGCTGACTGAGATCACAACTCTCTGCATCTTCGATCCTGGATAGTAGTACCCCCCCCCCACCCACCCCAACCACCCATACCAGACAGTGAAAGCTCTCCATGGTACGTCTGTAGAAAATTTCTGGTGTTTCTGGTATCATACCAAATTGTCTCAAACTCCAAATGAAAAATAGCCGCTGTAGTGACTTCTTTGTAGCTGCATCAACACATTGGGTCCAGATTAGATCCTCTGAGATATTGGCACCCAGGAACTTGAAATTGCTCACTCTCTCCACTTCTGATCCGCCGATGAGGACTGGTGCCCTCGCCAGCAGTGACGCATCTCCCAATGTAATACAGAACATCCAGTGCAGAAACAGGCCTTTCAGCCCACAATGTCTGCACTGAACACAATGTTGAATCAAGCTAAAACTCTCCTGCCTGCACATGATCTACATGACTCCATTCTCTTGTAAATCCACCCCACCTCATGACTTCCACTATTGCATCTGCACTGCTACCCCGTTCTAGGCACCCACCCCCGAGTTAATAAACATCTTGTCCAACACATCTCTGAACTTCCTCCCCCTCCCCCTCCCGCATTAAATGCATGCCCTCTAGTATTTGATATTTCTACCCTGGGGAAGGGATTCTGATAAAGCCTTGATCTGAAATCTCAATGGTCTATTTCCCTCCACAGCTCCTCCAGCAATTTGCTTTTCACTATCAGTCTAATAAACCTCCCCTAATGCATTAACGTCTTCCTTACATAAGGAGATATATACTGTGTATAGCACATTAGATGTGATATCTACAACGTCCAAGTGTCCCACACACCTCCCTAACATCTTTCACCCTCAGAAAGGGATTCTGACCGTCTATCCGGCAAGGCCATTCAGCCTATAATTCCCCTGCCAGCCCACCGACAGAGCCTCCCTGCCTGATCCTGTAGAACCTGTCCTCTTTCCTCTTCTGAATCAGATACCAAAATCCTCAGTGAGATCTGCGCATGGTAAGTGTGCAGAAGACATGGTGCTGAGTAGCTGGGTTTCTCAGGGACCAAGTTCCGTGAGGAGCCAGTGAAGTGGAAATTGCCCAAGGGTGACTTGCAGGCCAGCGGAGGGAAGGAGTGCTTTACACCATCCAAAATTTATTAATCTTTTATATATCACCCTGAGACTTATTTGGTTAAAACGTCCATCACTAAATAAACAAGCCTGTAATCTTATGGCTGATCGATATTGAAGACACGAAACATCTTGAGATCCCTCATCTGTTCAGAGTGCTAACTATAGGCAAGTGTCTCCATTAGCCTTTGTGGCGAGGGGGTTGGCATTTGGAAATCAGGAAGTATTGCTGCAGTAACAAGACAATGGTAGGACTCTGCGCACATTGTGGTTCTTTTGTTAAAGGAAATGATACACAGCCATTGGAAAGAGTCCAGAAAAGGTTCACTATGAGGGGAGGGATGTTGGTTAAACAGGATGTTTCTGTTTTTTTTGTGTGATGTATATGAATCACCTAGATGAAAATATAGAACAGTGGGTTAGTAAGTTTGCAGATGATACCAAGATTGGTGGAGTTGTGGATAGTATAGAAGACTGGCAAAGAATACAGCATGATATAGATCAGTTGCATATGTGGGCAGAGAAATGACAGATGGAGTTTAACCCAGATAAATGTGGTGTTGCACCTTGGCAGGGCAAATGCAAGGAGACAGTACACTGTTAAGGACAGGACCATTAACAGTATTGCTGAGCAGATCTTTGGATCCAAGTTCATAGCTCCTTGAAAGTGGCAACACAGGTGGATAAAGTGGTTCAGAAGGCTTATGGAATGCTTGCTTTTATTAGTAAAGGCATTGAGCTGAGAAGTCAGGAGGCTACGTTGCAACTTTATAAAACTCTGGTTAGGCCATATCTGGAGTAATGCATACAGTTCTGGTCGCCCCACCGTAGGACCGACGTTGAGGCTTCGGAGAGGGTGCAGAATAGGTTTACCAGGATCCTGCCTGGTTTAGAAAACATCTGCTATCACAAGAGGCTGGATAAACTTGGGTTGTTTTCTCTGGAGTGTCGGAGGCTGAGGGGAGATCTGATAGAGATTTACGAGATTCTGAGAGACAGAGAGAGAGTGGTCAGGGAGTGTCTGTTTCCCAGGATTGAAATATCTAATACCAGAGGGCATGCATTGAAGCTGAGAGAGGGCAGGTTCAAAGGGGGTAAGTTTTTTTTTACTCAGAGAGTGGTGGATGCCCAGAAAGCTCTGTCTGGTACGGTGGTAGAGACTAATACATTAGAGGCTTTTAAGAGATGTTTGATTAGGCATGTGGATGTGAGGAAGATGGAGGGATATGGACAACGTGTAGGTAGGGGGGATCAGTGTTTGGTGTTTTTGATTTGCTTTTTAGCTGGTTTATTGTGGGTGGAGTAGCCTGTTCCTGTGCTGTACCTTTTTAATGTTCTGGATTTTCTCTGGAGTTGAACTCCAAACTCTGAAGGGATGTGATAGGGTTGATGTGGAGATGTTTCCAATGAACAGAATTACAGGATTACAGGTTGGAAACTAAGCATCCTGATGTGTCGGAACCTCTTATCACGGAGTGTGGCAAATCCCTGGAATTCTCCATCCCAGTCACTGAAGGTATTTAAAGTGAAGGTGAACCTTTGGGAGATCGAGGAACTGAGGGTGATGGGGAACTGGCACAGAAGACTGTGGTTGTGGTGAATGATGGAAAGGTATGAGGGGCCAAGTGGCCTACTGCTACTCCTGCCTCAACTTGCAGTGGAAAGATTCCCAGAAG